>NW_024735554.1:15967605-15984652 GCF_018991925.1 Homarus americanus | reverse complement strand
CTCCTCCCACTCACCTCTCCTCCCTCTCCCTCCTCTCCTCCTAATCTCCTCACCTCTCTCTCCCTCCACCCCACCTCTCCTCCACCCACCTCTCCTCCACCTCTCCCTCCACCCCTCCTCTCCTCCTCCCACCTCTCCCCTCCTCTCCCCTCACCTCCTCTCCTCCACTCACCTCTCCCTCCTCTCTCCTCCTCTCCCTCACCTCTCTCCTCCATCTCCCCTCCCCTCTCCTCTCCCTCCCCACCTCCCCTCCCTCTCCTCCCCACCTCTCCTCTCCCCTCCTCTCACCTCTCCCTCCCTCTCCCACCTCCTCCCTCCCCCTCACCTCCCCTCCTCTCCTCCCTCTCCCCTCCCCTCTCCTCTCCCTCCCTCCCTCTCCCTCCCTCCACCTCTCCCTCCCACTCTCCCCTCACCTCTCCCTCCTCTCCCTCACCTCTCTCCTCTCCCTCCACCCACCTCTCCCTCCCACCCACCTCTCCCTCCCTGCTCTTCTCCTCCCACCTCACCCTCCACTCTCCCTCCCCTCTCCCTCTCCCTCCCACTCACCTCTCCTCCTTTCCTCTCCTCTCCTCCTCCCCTCCTCACCTCCTCCTCTCACCTCTCCTCTCCTCCTCTCCTCCTCTCCCTCACCTCTCCTCTCCCTCCTCTCCTCTCCTCCTCCTCTCCCACCCTCTCCCTCCCTCCTCCTCTCCCTCCTCTCCTCTCCCTCCACTCCTCTCTCTCCACTCACCTCTCCCTCCTCCCCTCTCCCTCCACCCCCTCTCCTCCCCTCTCCCTCACCTCTCCTCTCCCTTCTCACCTCTCCCTCCTCACCTCTCTCCCTCCTCTCCCCTCCTCTCCTCTCTCCTCCCTCTCCCTCTCCTCTCCCTCCCCTCCCTCTCCCCTCCCTCACCTCTCCCTCCCACCCCACCTCTCCCTCTCCCTCCCACCTCGCCCTCCCTCTCCTCCCCTCCTCCCTCCAATCTCCCTCACCTCTCCCTCCTCCCTCTCCCTCCTCTCCCCTCACCTCCCTCCTCTCCCTCACCTCTCCCTCCACTCTCCTCACCTCTCCTCCACTCACCTCCTCCTCTCACCTCTCCTCCACTCCTCCTCCACTCTCCCTCACCTCTCCTCTCCTCCTCACCTCCTCCACCAAGCTCTCCTCCTCTCACCTCTCCTCCCCTCCTCTTCCTCTATTCTCCCTCCCTCTCCTTCAACTCTCCCTCCACTCCTTTCTCTCTCTACTCTCCTCTCCCTCTCCTCTCCCTCCACTCATCTCTCCCTCCACCCACCTCTTCCCTCTCCTCCCTCCTCCCACCTCTCCTCTCCTCTCCCTCCCTCTCCCCTCACCTCTCCTCTCCCTCCCTCTGCCTCACCTCTCCTCCCTCCCTCCCTCTCTCCTTCCTCACCTCTCCCTCCTCTCCCTCACCTCTCCTCCTCTCCCTCACCTCTCCTCCTCTCCTCCTCCTCTCCTCCTCCCTCCACCCTCCCTCCACTAACCTCTCCCTCCCTCCTCTCCCTCCTCCCTCACCTCTCCTCTCCCCTCCCTCTCCTCCATCCTCCCTCCTCACCCTCCCTCTCACTCTCCTCACCTCTCCTCCTCCTCTCCTCTCCCCTCCCCACCCCACCTCCTCCACTCACCTCTCCTCCCTCTCCTTCACCTCCTCTCCCTCCACTCACCTCTCCCTCCTCTCCCCTCCCTCTCCTCTCCCTCCTCCCTCTGCCTCCACTCACCTCTCCCTCCCTCTCCCTCACCTCTCCTCTCCATCCCTCACCTCTCCTCTCTCTCCTCTCACCTCTCCCTCCTCCCTCTCCCTCCTCACCTGTCCCTCCCTCACCTCTTCCTCTATTCTCCCTCCCACTCCTCTCCTCTTCCTCCCTCACCTCTCCCTCCTCCCTCACCTCTCCTCTCCCTCCCTCACCTCTCCTCTCCCTCCACTCACCTCTACCTCCACCAACCTCCTCCTCCACTCCCTTCCCTCCCTCTCCTCTTCCTCTCTTCTCCTCACCTTTTCTCCACTCTCCCTCACCTCTCCTCTCCCTCCACTCACCTCTCCCTCCTACCTCTCCTCCCTCCTCCTCCACTCCTCTCCCTCCTTCTCCCTCACCTTTCCTCCCCTCTCCTCACCTCTGCTCCCACCTCCTCCACCCACCTCCCTCCTCTCTCCCTCACCTCTCCTCCACCTCCTCACACACCTCTCCCTCCTCTCCCTCCTCTCCTCCTCCTCCACACCTAGCTCTCACACACACAACATTCTGGGGTCATTTACTCTCATCAACACTCTCTCTACTGCCTCGTCCTCCACTCTCCCAACCGTGTCACTCTCACTCGTCACCAACCTACTTATATTCAATTACCACTCTCACTCTCCTCTCACTTGCTTTTTGGCACTCTGGTTCTCCTCCCTCCCTCTCCACCTCTCCCTCTACCCCCCCCTCCCTACCACTCTGCACCTACTTACATCATTCTTCCATAACAAGAAGGGAAAATATTCGTTTCATTTTCCTCCTAACTCACATAATATTACCATATAACTTATAATATAGACGATACCTATTATATAATTATGATATATTATCAATATTAACTCCAGTTTATATCGTTCAAATATATCATATTATGAGCTTAAAATATATTCGTTTTTATATTTTCATCTTGAGAATTATAAACTACCTGTAGTGTTTTAAGAGTCATATGTGAACTAGTGTGAGAGCCATGTACCCGAAGTGCCTGGTTAGACAAGGCGTATGGGGTTTAAATGTCGTATATAGATTGATTTAAGGTTTGACTTATAAGCGATTAAGAGTGTTATTTAAGCCACCTATAAACCATTGTGGTTGATGGGTTAACAATCATTCATGTAAACAATTATGGTTGGTTGGATGGGTTTAGGAGCTCCAGTGAGGCAGCATTGCTCAGTGGGGGTGGTCTACTACTGAACCTTGCCTGGGTCACACCACACTAGGGAGGCCCGTGTTCACATTATCGTCTCTTCAGTGTAACACGGGTAGACCACGTACGTCTCTCTCCTGATTGTATCTTCCTGCGTCTGATGTACAGTATGTTGTTGGCTTGATTGTATCTCTTGTGGGTGATGTATGTCGCTGTGTTTATAATATGTTTATTGTGTATGAATGAACTCAGTTGTCTTGGTGGTTCTTATTCTCTTCTCTCTTTCTTTATACTCTTTCTTCGTGTACCAATTCTTCTTCTTCTCCCATATTCTATTTTTTATGGTATTTTCTCAGTTTTAGGGAAATAAGCTGCCATAACTAAGTATCTAAATTACCTACGGTTACTGAGCTGGGTAGTAGTGGTAGTAGTAGTAGTAGTAGTAGTAGTAGGGGGTAATTATGGTTCGATAGTTGTGTTGGCTGATCATGTACACCACACACACACACACACACACACACACACACGCTGTCATTCACACATCTCCCCGGGTCTGTAAGCTGAAAGATAAGGAGCTATCGTTAATGTTTACTCTGGGTGTATCAGACTCCAACAACAGCACAAGAAACTGTAACTCAATACGCTATAGGGGAGGCGCCATGACTCCTCTCAACCCCTGCCTCAACCTGCTGACTAACTGGCTTCGTCTAGCATATACTTGTGTGTGTGTGTGTGTGTGTGTGTGTGTGACCACTTACCAGCTACATGTTACACGTGTCGGTGTAATGTTTGCTACCCGAGTTTCATTACTGTCTCTTCTTAATGGTTAATTTTATATCAGTGAGATACAGTATATAGAAATTATCCTTAATGACTGTAATATATTGGACTTGTTGAGAGAGAGAGAGAGAGAGAGAGAGAGAGAGAGATTTATGCTATAGACTTTCTCTCTCTCTCTCTCCCCTTACTATTTTATTCCTTTCTCTGTCTTTTGTTCTTTATCCTTTTTTTTTCTTTTTCCTTCTCCTTTTTTCTCTTGCTCTGTTTCCCTTCCTCAGTATAAATCATATTTACTCAATATCCATCTCTATTTATATTTCTCTCCCTCTTCCCTCCTCTATATCTCTCTACCTTCCCTCTCCCTCTACATCTCTCTATCTTTGTTCTCTCCCTCTATACCTCCCTATCTCTCTTTACCTCAGCGTCTCTCTCTCTCCTCCTTACACCAAACACCTACCAAAAGGACTTGTCATTAATCCTATGTTTGGAAATGCACCGAAAAATAACCATTATATTATTTTATCTTTAATATTCGCTTTAATGTCTGTTTGTTTACATTCCCCATCGTCTTGACTCAACTCTGGGCTGTTATGAAGACTCTGGCCTCTACTGAGCATGCGCGTGATCCCTGTTCCGATTGGCCAGCTCCAAGTAGAGGGGCGGTGCCAGTCGTATCGATCTGCTCTCTCATTGGCTGTCCGGTTATTGCAGCTTAATGATGGTCATAGTGAAGGTTTTTACAGTCTATTGAGACTTTTAAGTGTTTGGATTTGTTCGTGTGTGGTTGTGAGTGTGTTTGTGTGTTTGTGTTTGTGTGTAGTTGGGTTTTTTGTGTGTTTGTGTTTGTATTAGAGTATTTTATAAAAGCGTACTCTGTCTTTCAATTTATTTATGACATAAATCAGGATTATGTAAAAAAAAAAATATATATATATATATATATATATATATATATATATATATATATATATATATATATATATATATATATATATATATATATATATATATATATATATATATATATATATATATATATATAACAACCCTTAATAACATCAACCTAACCTAACCTAACCTAACCTAGCCTTACCTAACCTACCTTTACCAGACTAACTCTGTCTAACCTAACCTACCTAAAAGTGATCTTATTTATCCGAACCTAACCCAACCTAACCTATCTTACCGGATATTACCAAATCTTGACCAACCATAAACTAACCTAAAAATGACCTAATCTAACTTAACTTAACCTAACCCAAACTAAACCTGACCTAACCTAACCTAACGGAACTTAACTATACTACCCGAATCTAAACTAGGGCCTGGGTTATGACTTAATTTCATTCTATATCGTACACTACGCATCAATACACAGGGACACTTTGACCAAATTCTTCTTGGGCTCGTGTTGGTCGTTTATTTTGTTCACCTGATGATCAAACACCCTAGTACTAACCCAACCTAACTTAACCTAACCTTCCCAGGGAGAGCTCCACAGTTGGTTGATGTCCCGGGTGTGTTCCGCCTCTTCATTCGATGTTCTGGGTGTGTACCGCAACGTATGGACATACATAATAAAATGTTAAATATTTCGCTTAAACGAAATTAGTGCCAGAAGTCCCACTATAGAACAAGTCTTAGAATTTTCAAAATTAATGGTCACAATTATAAAATTCCCGAGATTCGTTTAGTGGCAAAAACTAAAATAATACCATTGATTTTCATCAGTTGTGTGCATGTGTGGCCTGTGTATATATATATATATATATATATATATATATATATATATATATATATATATATATATATATATATATAAGTTGTCATTATACGTAGGTGAAAAAGTGTTTTAGGTCAATAGACTAGGAGTACAAGCAACAACCTCCCCTCCCGCACTAGATGTACTACTGCGAACACGCAACCTTTGTACACGACCCTAACGGTTCCGTATTGGCCGCCCAAGGCACCTTACGGCACTATTCTAAAGCTCAATAAATGACACAGAATTAAGCATAACTGCTCATGTGTAGAACATTTACTCTGAGGACGGAAGGTGGCCACACCGTCGTGTTATTACTGGAGGATCTTTGAACCTACAGTGAGGAAAAACGAGGTCATCACCGGCATCGTAATAGGAACAATGTGTCGTGATTTACAGAAAGGTGTTAATAGTGAAGCCAGACACTAAGCAAAAAAATATACCTGAAGCACTGTAAACATGCAAAATAAAGTTAGATACAGTAGTGAAGTAAAATAAAATATTGAGGAAATAACTCAGAAGGACGGTGGTGGGGCTCACTTGGGGTTGGTCGTCACCACCCAGAAGGTCTCGTCGGGGCAGGTGACCTTCGTGGATCCGGGCAGCTTGTCCTCAACCCTCTTCATCATCTTCCCGGAGATCATCTGCTCTACGTCGACCTCTCTCATCTTGATCTCCCCCTCCATGCCGGGCGATGTGAGCGTGCACCTGTCAGTGGGCTTCTGCCCCAACACCACCACTACCACACACATAAGGGCCAGGGACACTACTACAAACTTAAAGTTCATTTTATAAACTTTATCTAATTGTTTTGTTGAATTAATAATTATTTGATACTATCCAGATAAAACATAATGATTTCGAAACAAATTCAGTGTGAAAGGAGATTCTTGAGGTTGTGTTATAAAGTGTATACAACCTACACGTCTCTGCTGAGTGGCACTTAATACTCCACTAGTGAACCGTTGATCTGTCTGGCTTATTTTTTAGCCAGTCTCTGTTAACTTTGAACAAACATGCTAGATGACGAATCTTCACTCTGATGTTATTTACAGCTTATCTCTCCTATCCAGTAGGATGTAACCTTTGAATTGAATTGAATTGATTTTGAATTGAACCAATTTATTTAGCCAGAAAAATACAGAGTGAATGATAATAACAATATTAACATGGCTGAGCCAGTTAAGAACCTGAGCTCTCTTTGAGGCACCTGATATATACTATACATTTATCTCAAGGAAGTATTATGTAACATTTAGTAACATCTGGAATAGTATAGTAGCATGGTAGTAATAAGTATATCTCATATTGTTACCACGGTTATCACTTCAATATTTATTTATTTGATTATTTATTATTTTTATTTGTTATTTATTTATACATACATACACACACACACACACACACACACACACATATATATATATATATATATATATATATATATATATATATATATATATATATATATATATATATATATATATATAAATTACAGTGGAATTAAAAAACATAAGTATAAAAGGGGGAGCAGTACAACCTGGGTTGTACAGTAATAAGGTTGAACAAGAAGACAGAGCTTTCAGGATTATGTCTAGTTGGCAATTATGTTTATTGCAATGGTAATTACTTATTTATTTACATGATAACTTCCGATAAACCGGTTTTGATACGACAATAAAAGCAGGTACTGTAAATATAGTGAGTGTTACAAGAAATATTAATACTTCGACAATAGATATTTTTTTAGAGATGATTTAAAGGAAGGGAGCGTAGTCTTTGCTCGGATGGGTGGGGGTAAGTTGTTCCACACCTTCACACCATGATATTTTATGGAGGTCTGGGAGTGAGAGGAGCGCATGGTGGGTGGTCTTAGTAGCTCTGGGTGCCTTAAGTTGTATCTCTGATTATTCCGGAACCGGAAATAATTATAGTCATGCAAGTGATTGATAGATTTGTAAACAAAGAGGGCACAGCAGTATGTGTAAATATCCTCGAATTTTAAAAATTTCAATTTAGCAAACTGCTTTGGTAAATTTTCACTTGTTGCTTCAATGCGAAATTGAAGTTGAAACTATGTTTTTCATATGATTTTTTGGGGTGTTATTAACGAATTTGACCTTCATTTCTTACGCAAATCAATAGGTTCTGAGATAAGCCCCCATCTCAGAATCTAAAGATTCGCTATAATAACCAAGATAAAAAATTATCAAAACACATCAAAACCTACTGGAAAACAGTTTTGAACTTGACCTAACCTAACCAAACCTAACCAAACCTAATCTAAGCTAACCTGACCTACCCGTGTGAGCTCCACAGTTGGTTGATGTTCTGTGTACCCCGTCTTCGTTCGATGTTCTGAGTGTGTACCGCAACGTATGAACATACATAATAATTTTTTAAATATCTCACTTAACGAAATTAGTGCCAGAAGTCCCACTGAAGTGAAATGTCTTAAAACTTTCAAAATTACTGATCAAAATTATAAAATTCCCAAGATTCGTTTAGTGGCAAAAACTGAAATAATACCATAGATTTTTCATCAGTTGTGTGTGTGTGTGTGTGTGGTGTGTGTGCATGTGTGGCGTCTGTTTGTGTGTGTGTGTGTTTGTATGATTGTGTATATAAGTTGTCATTATACGTAGATGAAAAAGTGTTTTAGGTCAATAGACTAGGAGTACAAGCAACAACCTCCCCTCCCGCACTAGATGTACTACTGCGAACACGCAACCTCTGTACACGAACCTACCGGATCCGTATTGGCCGCCCCAGGCACCTTAAGGCACTATTCTAAAGCTCAATAAATGACACAGAATTAAGCATAACTGCTCATGTATAGAACATTTACTCTGAGGACGGAAGGTGGCCACACCGTCGTGTTATTACTGGAGGATCTTTGAACCTACAGTGAGGAAAAACGAGGTCATCACCGGGATCGTAATAGGAACAATGTGTCGTGATTTACAGAAAGGTGTTAATAGTGAAGCCAGACACTAAGCAAAAAAATATACCAGAAGCACTGTAAACATGCAAAATAAAGTTAGATACAGTAGTGAAGTAAAATAAAATATTGAGGAAATAACTCAGAAGGACGGTGGTGGGGCTCACTTGGGGTTGGTCGTCACCACCCAGAAGGTCTCGTCGGGGCAGGTGACCTTTGTGGATCCGGGCAGCTTGTCCTCAACCCTCTTCATCATCTTCCCGGAGATCATCTGCTCTACGTCGACCTCTCTCATCTTGATCTCCCCCTCCATGCCGGGCGATGTGAGCGTGCACCTGTCAGTGGGCTTCTGCCCCAACACCGCCACTACCACACACATAAGGGCCAGGGACACTACTACAAACTTAAAGTTCATTTTATAAACTTTATCTAATTGTTTTGTTGAATTAATAATTATTTGATATTATCCAGATAAAACATAATGATTTCGAAACAAATTCAGTGTGAAAGGAGATTCTTGAGGTTGTGTTATAAAGTGTATACAACCTACACGTCTCTGTTGAGTGGCACTTAATACTCCACTAGTGAACCGTTGATCTGTCTGGCTTATTTTTTAGCCAGTCTCTGTTAACGTTGAACATACATGCTAGATGACGAATCCTCACTCTGATGTTATTTACAGCCCCATCTCTCCTATCCAGTGGGATGTAACCTTTGCGAATAATAACCAAACTGATTTGATAAATTTTCACTTGTTGGCTCAATACGAGAATTGAAGTTGAAACTATGTTTTTACGATGTTTTTTGGTCTGTTATTAAGAAATTTGCCCTTAGTTTCTGGCGTAAATCAATAGGTTCTGAGATAACCCCCCCCCCCCTCCCCCTCCTCTCCTTTCTCAGAATCTAGAGATTCGCTACAAGAATCAATTTAAAAAGTAATCAAGACCCATCAAAACCTACTGGAAAACAGTTTTGAACCTAACCTAACCTAACCTAATATAACCTAAATTAACCTAGCCACCCCAACTTTTTTCACCTGATGATCAAACACACTAAGACTATCTTGGATAAAAGGTTATAGGTTAGCTTAAGTTAGGTTAGGTTAGGTTAGGTTGTTTAATAATCAGGTGAACTGAGCTGGAGGTGGCTAGGTTGCGTTAGGTTGTTTAATCATCAGGTGAAATAAGCTGTGGTGGCTAATAATTTATGACCTTATTAGTAAAGGCTTGAGATTGGCCCAGCAGGTGGATGTATAGCGTATGGATGGAGGAAGATTTTTTCAAGATAGATGACCACAACCATTTACCAACTGGAACGATGAAGTTTTCTGGATGAACAATAGTGTACCTTTACACCTTTAAATATATCTCGTTATCGGGTGTATATCGGGTGTATATTATATAGGCCTATATCATATTATTTAGAGTGTAATTATACATATATATTTTGCATGTAATGTATGATAATCTTTTGTTAATACCAACGCCAAAGGATAACAAAAAACACAATTAACGAAAAAACTTTTATTTCGTTTCTTAACATAAAAAATCGTTAGTATCAACTACACTTAAAAATGGAAATGATAAAACAAATTAAACAATATATTTTTTTTAAAGTACAACTGAATCTGTTATGACGTCAGAACGTATTCCCCCCCCCCCACCCCACCCCCTCCTCCTCCTCCTCCTCTTCCCTCTTCACCATAACACACTCGTATGTACATAAAATACTCACCCTCACTTACAATAAACCTCTCAAATGCAGTTATACAACAACTAAATAAACAATATTCCAAGTAATATATTATTTTGTCGAATAATAATAATAATAATAATAATAATAATAATAATAATAATAATAATAATAATAATAATAATAATAATAATAATAACTGGTCTATATAGTTCATAATAATCACACATTGTTTCTATATAAATATTCTTAGTCAGTGTCATGATTTTATACAACAGTTTAAACAATGTAAAATGTAAAGGCCTTCACTCACTCTCTCAGGTAACATGGTCACTCACTCTCTCAGGTAACACGGTCACTCACTCTCTCAGGTAACATGGTCACTCACTCTCTCAGGTAACATGGTCACTCACTCTCTCAGGTAACATGGTCATTCACTCTCTCAGGTAACACGGTCATTCACTCTCTCAGGTAACATGGTCATTCACTCTCTCAGGTAACATGGTCATTCACTCTCTCAGGTAACATGGTCATTCACTCCCTCAGGTAACATGGTCATTCACTCTCTCAGGTAACATGATCATTCACTCTCTCAGGTAACATGGTCATTCACTCTCTCAGGTAACATGGTCATTCACTCTCTCAGGTAACATGATCATTCACTCTCTCAGGTAACATAGTCATTCACTCCCTCAGGTAACATGGTCATTCACTCTCTCAGGTAACATGGTCATTCACTCTCTCAGGTAACATTCACTCTCTCAGGTAACTGGTCATTCATCTCTCAGGTAACACGGTCATTCACTCTCTCAGGTATTCACTCTCTCAGGTAACATGGTCATTCACTCTCTCAGGTAACATGATCATTCACTCTCTCAGGTAACATGGTCATTCACTCTCTCAGGTAACATGATCATTCACTCTCTCCAGGTAACATGGTCATTCACCTCTCAGGTAACATGGTCATTCACTCTCTCAGGTAACATAGTCATTCACTCTCTCAGGTAACATGGTCATTCACTCTCTCAGGTAACATAGTCATTCACTCTCCCAGGTAACACGGTCATTCACTGTCTCAGGTAACATGATCATTCACTCTCTCAGGTAACATAGTCATTCACTCTCTCAGGTAACATGGTCATTCACTCTCTCAGGTAACATGATCATTCACTCTCTCAGGTAACATAGTCATTCACTCTCTCAGGTAACATGGTCATTCACTCTCTCAGGTAACATGATCATTCACTCTCTCAGGTAACATGGTCATTCACCCTCTCAGGTAACATGGTCATTCACTCTCTCAGGTAACATAGTCATTCACTCTCTCAGGTAACATGGTCATTCACTCTCTCAGGTAACAACATCAGGTAACATGGTCATTCCTCTCTTAACACGGTCATTCTCTCAGGTAACATAGTCATTCACTCTCTCAGGTAACATGGTCATTCACTCTCTCAGGTAACACGGTCATTCACTCTCTCAGGTAACATGGTCATTCACTCTCTCAGGTAACATGGTCATTCACTCTCTCAGGTAACATGGTTATTCACTCTCTCAGGTAACATGGTCATTCACTCTCTCAGGTAACATGGTCATTCACTCTCTCAGGTAACATGGTCAATTGGTCATTCACTCTCTCAGGTAACATGGTCATTCACTCTCTCAGGTAACACGGTCATTCACTGTCTCAGATAATATTTTTTTTCATTCCTTCTCTCCCATTCTCTCTTACTTAATCTATTAATGTTTCTTCTACCACTCTTTCTCGCGTTCTCTCTCTCTCTCTTCTTCATTTTTGTTGTCTCTCTCTCATTCTCTTACTTTCTTTCTCTTTCTCTTTATCCCTCTTTCTCTCCCTCTCTTCTTCATTCTTGTTGTCTCTCTCTCATAATCATTACTCTTTCTTTCTCTTTCTCTTTATCCCTCTTTCTCTCCCTCTCTTCTTTAATCTTATAGTGTCTCTCTCTCTCAATCTTTCACTGTCTATCCCTCCTTCTCTCTTCTTCTCTATTATAAGTGACATTGTTTTCGTGTTCTGATCTTAGTAAATTCTTCGTTTACCTGCAGTTAACACACACACATGTGCTCTCAGTCGACGGATCCAATCTCATCTTATAGCCTCGCTTATGGTGTTGGACCGCACGATCTCACCACATAGTACCTGTGTGACGTTCTTAGCCCACATTGTCAGCAGCCTCTCAGTTAACATGTCGATTGATATAGTTAGTTAATTCCTGCTGTATATATATAGTCCTCTTGAAGAAGGTAAGCTTTATATCATCAATCAATTTATATATATGATTGATTTATATGACTGATTAGAATTATGCTTTATATCATTAGTCAGTTTATACGTTTAGTTAAAATTACATCCTATGTCACAAATTAATTCATAGGTGATCCGGGCTACACTTTGTATCAAGAATAGATCAACTGTACATAACATCAATTAAAAATACATTAAGGAAAATGGCAATTAAGTACATTATATCAGATAAACTCAACCCGAAAATAGATTTTGAAATTATTTGAATATTCCACTAATATGATGAACTCTCCTAACTCCAAGAAGTATCTTTACGGAGAGGTCACAATGAACTCTGGGACTCCAGTTGTCTCGGTAGGGTTGTCAAAACCTTTCGTCCGCTGTGTCATGTTGTCTCACACAAAATTGTAAAGATACGGTTCTTAGAGTGAGTGCATCTCAATTTGTATTAAAAGAAATTGACCGTAGATCAATATTGGCTGGTGGTATATCTAACACAATATTTTGCAATCACTGGCAATATTTTATCATCAAATTTGGAAAGAGGGAGAGCGAGCGGAGTGCAATGTATCCCAGGTCCCCCCCTCCCCCAATACACCCACACACACACACACACACACACACACACCTGGAAGCCACAAGTCATACACCATTGTGCTGTAATAACAAAAAATATTAGATCATATTAGATCTTATATGTAAATGAAAAATACACCAATATGAATATTCGTCTCTAGACACACGTTCACAACCTAGTGTTTAAAAATATACCTGGATTTTCTATGTCAAGGTTTAAATGTCAACACTTCTGTGGATAATTTCCTTTTTTTTTACTCTTTTCTTTAATGTAATCGGCAAAATAATTACTTTATTTTCTCTTTACCTTAAAAATCCTCACGTTTACGAATAATTTTCTTTATAATAATTTCTTCTTAAATCATAAACAAAAAAAATCTGGTTTCCATTAACAGGCATAATTTAATGAGTTTTTTTTTCTATAGTTAATAAAACATCTTTATTTCCCCCGAAAATATCATCACATTTATAATTATTTCCTCTCTAATACCTTTAGTCTGTAATTGTCAAAATATTCAATGTGAGTTTTTCATATTGACTTGTAAATGTCATGTCGAGAAAAAGTACTGAGTTCTGTTTCCTGAAGGGGTGACTCTGCCTCAGAGTGGTCCACCCACATCTATTTCAGGCGGCACAAACAGTCATATCACTTTTATCTCCCTAAAGTGATCTTTTGGTTGTGTTGCTCCAATTGCCCACGTGGGTCTTTAAGCACCGTTTAGTTAGTTTCTTCAGCATTCAATAAAGATTTTTTCCGTTTTAATAACTTTTTTACTGCACATCTAACCAATTTTTACCTTTTCTGACCTGACTGATCATATAACCACAGGTGAGGAATATTTTTTCCTCCAGGTATAACTTAACGCTGCTGCCAAAGACCACTTCTCACTCAGCATCGTTTCCCTGCACCAACAGCCACCATCACAATGTTAGTAAAACATTATACTATTATTTACAAGATTTTATAATAACCAGCCATATGTTTATAACAACTTATATGTCTTTAAATGTGTTAGTCATTGTCACGTGGTTTTTCATTTCTTTTTGATAAATGGTTGAGGTTGGTGACACATACTGTTTCATCACGGTCTGTTAGTGTCTGTAATTCACTCAAGTATTCCATTTTAGTAATGTTTATTATATTATATATTTTGTAGTTTTTGCTAAATTCACTTGATTATTTTTTTTCCAAACAAGATATCAGGTTCACAGAATATTCACCAACATCACTATCTCAAAAAATACACAAAACAATGTCTGTATACACTTAATTCATTCTCTATTTACATCTCATGAGAGTCGCGTTTCGATATACAGTACTGTATTCACGTCATATCGTCATCATCATCATCATTGCATAGCAGCGTTCTGGTGTTAACGCCATGGAGGATCTTGGGACACATTAAATTTTTGTCTGTATTTTTTACAAATTAGTTGAGGTGTTGTTCGTCATAGTCACGGCACTTTTGTTTACAACGTGAGCCTCCCTTACCCTCTGGTGGTGTAGGGGGTCCTCGCAGATTTCTTTTCCGCCCACGACTCCTGGCACTCGACCCAGCACATCCAAGGTTTAATAATGTTTACTGACTACCACCTTGTACAGGGCAGGGTCACCACTCATCTGGCAAGTGTACAGTATTATGGCGCCTGAAAATCTTCCTTCATTCTGGTGAAGCATTTTGTGATTCTTGATGACGTCTTGTGGTCCCTGGTGATAATTCTCCGGCTGGTCCTGGTGAAACTGGTGGTGATTTGGGCATAAGTTTTGACACCTCCAGTAAGACTCTTGGTCTTGGCCTGGGAAATATCTCTGATGGTGACCCTAAGAGACCATTTTCCTCGTCTCTCCTCTGTGGTGAAGACACTTGGTGATCCATGTTGCTGCTCAGATCTCATCCTGGTGACTGTCCTGTTGCTAGTGATAGTTTTGGCCAAGAGCCTAACATAGACTCGATATTGTGAGATGATGTAGCCCTTACAGTGGTCCATGGACAGCCTCAGTGCTACATCTTGCTATACTTCACATGTATAGTGTCTATGAAGGCGATGCTAGCCTCGACGTGGGCGCAGGTGGGAGTATGGGCGTGGGTGTGGCTCAGGCTAAGTTCTAGAACCAGTACAGGTCCTTACTGCCTTCCTGCGAGGCCCCGGCCCCCTCCAGGCCTGTGGATAACAAGGGTAATTAGTATGTTGCAGTCATGTATGGGAATATACAGTGAAGAAAAGCATTTAGATAATATTAATAATAATTACTAATAAGAAGAATAAGAAGAAGAGAGAGAATTAATTACTATTTGTATGCTAAAAACTTATACCGTCTCACAATAATATCACCTTTATCTTAGTATAGCAGTTTCGTGTATTTATAAATAAAATTTAATTGGTTTCTTAACTAAATATGAAAATATATTTTTTGTAATGTCTTTTTTTTAATGACGTTGTCGTGTACGTGTCACACATGCTTAACTTTTCAGAAATGCCTCGCAATGGGACTCTTACATCTCTGCCTGCAAGTTATTAAGTTTCACTCTAACAGTGGCCTTCTTCTTTCTGTTCCTCCTCCTCCTCCTCCTCCTCCTCCTCCTCCTCTTTCTCCTTCCTTCCTCCTCCTCCTCCTCCTCCTCCTCCTCCTCCTCCTTCCTCCCTCCTCCTCCTCCTCCTCCTCCTCCTCCTCCTCCTCCTCTTCCCTAGACAAGGGTGTGTTATGGGGTCATCCTCCTCCTCCTCTCTAAGATATGGGTGTGTGTTATGGTGGTGATCCTCCTCTTCCTCCTCCTCCTCCTTTCCCCCCCCCCTCTCCTCCCCTTCCTAAGGCAGGGTTGTGCTATGGGGTCCTCCTCCTCCTCCTCCTCCCCCCCTCTCCTCCTCTTTAAATATAGGTGTGTTATGGTGGTGGTCCTCCTCCTCCTCTTCCTCTTCCTCCTATCCTCCCCCTCTTTATAAGACAAGGGGTGTGTTATGGTGGTCCTCCTCCTCCCCCTCTTCTCCTATCCTCCCCCTCTTTATAAGACAAGGGGTGTGTTATGGTGGTCCTCCTCCCACCAGTCCTCCTTCTCCTCCATCTGCCTTCTCCTCCCCCCCTTGCCGTCTCTCCTTGTAAATTTATTTCTCCTATTCAGTCTACTTGTCGCCTCTATCTGTCTCTCTCCGTCCCTACACTTGTCTCTCCTCACAATATACTGTGAGACACTCCTTCACCCAACAACCTATTATATTACCATAATTATAGTTTTAACCTCCTTCCCTTCCATTTAACTTCATTTACCAGGTTATATTGTTGTGTGTGTGTGTGTGTGTTACAGCAGTAGGTTATATAAACACGTCCTCTATCGGGTTCATAACCCATATAGAGATACACTATAATCCTCTTATACAGTATATATCACTATTTAAAATTCCTTTAGCACTTGTACTCATACTTATCACCAGTATACATACGACACTGACACTCATACATACATCACTAACACTCATCCATACATCACTAACACTCATCATACATCACTAACACTCCACACATACATCACTACACTCATACATACATCACTAACACTCATCCATACATCACTAACACTCCCATCACTAACACTCCACACATACATCACTAACACTCATACATACATCACTAACACTCATCCATACATCACTAACACTCACACATACATCACTAACACTCACACATACATCACTAACATTCACACATACATCACTAACACTCCTTACATACATCACTAACACTCATACATACATCACTAACACTCATACATACATCACTAACACTCATACATACATCACTAACACTCATACATACATCACTAACACTCATACATACATCACTAACACTCATACATACATCACTAACACTCATCCATACATCACTAACACTCATATACATACATCACTAACACTCATCCATACATCACTAACACTCATACATCACTAACACTCATCCATACATCACTAACACTCATCCATACATCACTAACACTCATACATACATCACTAACCTCATCCATACATCACTAACACTCATACATACATCACTAACACTCATCCATACATCACTAACACTCATACATACATCACTAACACTCATACATACATCACTAACACTCATACATACATCACTAACACTCATACATACATCACTAACACTCA
>NW_024735554.1:15851365-15967505 GCF_018991925.1 Homarus americanus | reverse complement strand
TGAGTGTTAGTGATGTATGTATGAGTGTTAGTGATGTATGTATGAGTGTTAGTGATGTATGTATGAGTGTTAGTGATGTATGTATGAGTGTTAGTGATGTATGGATGAGTGTTAGTGATGTATGTATGAGTGTTAGTGATGTATGGATGAGGTTAGTGATGTATGTATGAGTGTTAGTGATGTATGGATGAGTGTTAGTGATGTATGGATGAGTGTTAGTGATGTATGAGTGTTAGTGATGTATGGATGAGTGTTAGTGATGTATGTATATGAGTGTTAGTGATGTATGGATGAGTGTTAGTGATGTATGTATGAGTGTTAGTGATGTATGTATGAGTGTTAGTGATGTATGTATGAGTGTTAGTGATGTATGTATGAGTGTTAGTGATGTATGTATGAGTGTTAGTGATGTATGTATGAGTGTTAGTGATGTATGTAAGGAGTGTTAGTGATGTATGTGTGAATGTTAGTGATGTATGTGTGAGTGTTAGTGATGTATGTGTGAGTGTTAGTGATGTATGGATGAGTGTTAGTGATGTATGTATGAGTGTTAGTGATGTATGTGTGGAGTGTTAGTGATGGGAGTGTTAGTGATGTATGGATGAGTGTTAGTGATGTATGTATGAGTGTAGTGATGTATGTGTGGAGTGTTAGTGATGTATGATGAGTGTTAGTGATGTATGGATGAGTGTTAGTGATGTATGTATGAGTGTCAGTGTCGTATGTATACTGGTGATAAGTATGAGTACAAGTGCTAAAGGAATTTTAAATAGTGATATATACTGTATAAGAGGATTATAGTGTATCTCTATATGGGTTATGAACCCGATAGAGGACGTGTTTATATAACCTACTGCTGTAACACACACACACACACACAACAATATAACCTGGTAAATGAAGTTAAATGGAAGGGAAGGAGGTTAAAACTATAATTATGGTAATATAATAGGTTGTTGGGTGAAGGAGTGTCTCACAGTATATTGTGAGGAGAGACAAGTGTAGGGACGGAGAGAGACAGATAGAGGCGACAAGTAGACTGAATAGGAGAAATAAATTTACAAGGAGAGACGGCAAGGGGGGGAGGAGAAGGCAGATGGAGGAGAAGGAGGACTGGTGGGAGGAGGACCACCATAACACACCCCTTGTCTTATAAAGAGGGGGAGGATAGGAGAAGAGGGGGAGGAGGAGGACCACCATAACACACCCCTTGTCTTATAAAGAGGGGGAGGATAGGAGGAAGAGGAAGAGGAGGAGGAGGACCACCACCATAACACACCTATATTTAAAGAGGAGGAGAGGGGGGGAGGAGGAGGAGGAGGAGGACCCCATAGCACAACCCTGCCTTAGGAAGGGGAGGAGAGGGGGGGGGGAAAGGAGGAGGAGGAGGAAGAGGAGGATCACCACCATAACACACACCCATATCTTAGAGAGGAGGAGGAGGATGACCCCATAACACACCCTTGTCTAGGGAAGAGGAGGGAGGAGGAGGAGGAGGAGGAGGAGGAGGAGGAGGAGGAGGAGGAGGAGGAGGAGGAGGAGGAGGAGAATTAAGTGGAGTAGAAGGAGGAGAAAGAGGAGGAGGAGGAGGAGGAGGAGGAACAGAAAGAAGAAGGCCACTGTTAGAGTGAAACTTAATAACTTGCAGGCAGAGATGTAAGAGTCCCATTGCGAGGCATTTCTGAAAAGTTAAGCATGTGACACGTACACGACAACGTCATTAAAAAAAAGACATTACAAAAATATATTTTTCATATTTAGTTAAGAAACCAATTAAATTTTATTTATAAATACACGAAACTGCTATACTAAGATAAAGGTGATATTATTGTGAGACGGTATAAGTTTTAGCATACAAATAGTAATTAATTTTCTTCTTCTTATTCTTCTTATTAGTAATTATTATTAATATTATCTAAATGCTTTTCACTGTATATTCCCATACATGACTGCAACATACCACTACCCTTGTTATCCACAGCCTAGCTGGGCCTGCAGGAAGGCAGTAGCGACCTGTACTGGTTCTAGAACTTAGCCTGAGCCACACCCACGCCCATACTCCCACCTGCGCCCACGTCGAGGCTAGCATCGCCTTCATAGACACTATACATGTGAAGTATAGCAAGATGTAGCACTGAGGCTGTCCATGGACCACTGTAAGGGCTACATCATCTCACAATATCGAGTCTATGTTAGCTCTCGCCAAAACTATCACTAGCAACAGGACAGTCACCAGGATGAGATCTGAGCAGCAACATGGATCACCAAGTGTCTTCACCACAGAGGAGAGACGAGGAAAATGGTCTCTTAGGGTCACCATCAGAGATATTTCCCAGGCCAAGACCAAGAGTCTTACTGGAGGTGTCAAAACTTATGCCCAAATCACCACCAGTTTCACCAGGACCAGCCGGAGAATTATCACCAGGACCACAAGACGTCATCAAGAATCACAAAATGCTTCACCAGAATGAAGGAAGATTTTCAGGCGCCATAATACTGTACACTTGCCAGATGAGTGGTGACCCTGCCCTGTACAAGGTGGTAGTCAGTAAACATTATTAAACCTTGGATGTGCTGGGTCGAGTGCCAGGAGTCGTGGGCGAAAAAGAAATGCAGAGGACCCCTACACCACCAGAGGGTAAGGAGGCTCACGTTGTAAACAAAAAGTGCCGTGACTATGACGAACAACACCTCAACTAATTTGTAAAAAATACAGACAAAAATTTAATGTGTCCCAAGATCCTCCATGGCGTTAACACCAGAACGCTGCTATGCAATGATGATGATGATGACGATATAACGTGAATACAGTACTGTATATCGAAATGCGACTCTCATGAGATGTAAATAGAGAATGAATTAAGTGTATACAGACATTGTTTTGTGTATTTTTGAGATAGTGATGTTGGTGAATATTCTGTGAACCTGATATCTTGTTTGGAAAAAAATAATCAAGTGAATTTAGCAAAAACTACAAAATATATAATATAATAAACATTACTAAAATGGAATACTTGAGTGAATTACAGACACTAACAGACCGTGATGAAACAGTATGTGTCACCAACCTCAACCATTTATCAAAAAGAAATGAAACCACGTGACAATGACTAACACATTTAAAGACATATAAGTTGTTATAAACATATGCTGGTTATTATAAAATCTTGTAAATAATAGTATAAGTTTTACTAACATTGTGATGGTGGCTGTTAGTGCAGGGAAACGATGCTGAGGAGAAGTGGTCTTTGGCAGCAGCGTTAAGTTATACCTGGAGGAAAAATTCCTCACCTGTGGTTATATGATCAGTCAGGTCAGAAAAGGTAAAATTGGTTAGATGTGCAGTAAAAAATTAATAAAACGGAAAAAATCTTTATTGAATGCTGAAGAAACTAACTAAACGGTGCTTAAAGACCCACGTGGCAATTGGAGCAACACAACCAAAAGATCACTTTAGGGAGATAAAAGTGATATGACTGTTTGTGCCGCCTGAAATAGATGGGTGGACCACTTGAGGCAGAGCCCTTCAGGAAACAGAACTCAGTACTTTTTCTCGACATGACATTTACAAGTCAATATGAAAAACTCACATTGAATATTTTGACAATTACAGACAAAAGGTATTAGAGAGGAAATAATTATAAATGTGATGATATTTTCGGGAAATAAAGATGTTTTATTAACTATAGAAAAAAACTCATTAAATTATGCCTGTTAATGGAAACCAGATTTTTTGTTTATGATTAAAGAAGAAATTATTATAAAGAAAATTATTCGTAAACGTGAGGATTTTATAAAGAGAAAATAAAGTAATTATTTTGCCGATTACATTAAAGAAAAGAGTAAAAAAGGAAATTATCCACAGAAGTGTTGACATTTAAACCTTGACATAGAAAATCCAGGTATATTTTTAAACACTAGGTTTTGAACGTGTCTAGAGACGAATATTCATATTGGTGTATTTTCATTTACATATAAGATCTAATATGATCTAATATTTTTGTTATTACAGCACAATGGTGTATGACTTGTGGCTTCCAGGTGTGTGTGTGTGTGTGTGTGTGTGTGGGGTGTATTGGGGGAGGGGGGACCTGGGATACATTGCACCCGCTCGCTCTCCTCTTTCCAAATTTGATGATAAAATATTGCCAGTGATTGCAAAATATTGTGTTAGATATACCACCAGCCAATATTGATCTACGGTCAATTTTTTAATACAAATTGAGATGACACTCACTTAAGAACCGTATCTTTACAATTTTGTGTGAGACAACATGACACAGCGGACGAAAGGTTTTGACAACCTACCGAGACAACTGGAGTCCCAGAGTTCATTGTGACCTCTCCGTAAAGATACTCTTGGAGTTAGGAGAGTTCATCATATTAGTGGAATATTCAAATAATTTCAAAATCTATTTTCGGTTGAGTTTATCTGATATAATGTACTTAATTACCATTTTCCTTAATGTATTTTTAATTGATGTTATGTACAGTTGATCTATTCTTGATACAAAGTGTAGCCCGGATCACCTATGAATTAATTTGTGACATAGGATGTAATTTTAACTAAACGTATAAACTGACTAATGATATAAAGCATAATTTAATCAGTCATATAAATCAATCATATATATAAATTGATTGATGATATAAAGCTTACCTTCTTCAAGAGGACTATATATATACAGCAGGAATTAACTAACTATATCAATCGACATGTTAACTGAGAGGCTGCTGACAATGTGGGTTAATACCGTCACACAGGTACTATGTGGTGAGATCGTGCGGTCCAACACCATAAGCGAGGCCATAAGATGAGATTTGGATCCGTCGACTGAGGATGTGTGTGTGTTAACTGCAGGTAAACGAAGAATTTACTAAGATCAGAACACGAAAACAATGTCACTTATAATAGAGAAGAAGAGAGAAGGAGGGATAGACAGTGAAAGATGGAGAGAGAGAGACACTATAAGATTAAAGAAGAGAGGGAGAGAAAGGAGGATAAAGAGAAAGAGAAAGAAAGAGTAATGATTATGAGAGAGAGACAACAAGAATGAAGAAGAGAGGAGAGAAAGAGGATAAAGAGAAAGAGAAAGAAAAAGAGAATGAGAGAGACAACAAAATGAAGAAGAGAGAGAGAGAACGCGAGAAAGAGTGGTAGAAAAAACATTAATAGATTAAGTAAGAGAGAATGGGAGAGAAGGAATGAAAAAAAATATTATCTGAGACAGTGAATGACCGTGTTACCTTGAGAGAGTGAATGACCATGTTACCTGAGAGAGTGAATGACCAATTGCCCATGTTACCTGAGAGAGTGAAACCGTGTTACCTGAGAGAGTGAATGACCATGTTACCTGAGAGAGTGAATGACCATGTTACCTGGAGAGTGAATGACCATGTTACCTGAGAGAGTGAATGACCATGTTACCTGAGAGAGTGAATGACCGTGTTACCTGGAGAGAGTGAAACAACATGTTACCTGAGAGAGTGAATGACTATGTTACCTGAGGAGTGAATGACCGTGTTACCTGAGAGAGGAATGACCATGTTACCTGAGAGAGGAATGAATCATGTTACCTGAGAGAGTGAATGACCATGTTACCTGAGAGAGTGAATGACCGTGTTACCTGAGAGAGTGAATGACCATGTTACCTGAGGGAGTGAATGATCATGTTTCTGAGAGAGTGAATGATCATGTTACCTGAGAGAGTGAATGACCATGTTACCTGAGGGAGTGAATGATCATGTTACCTGAGAGAGTGAATGACCATGTTACCTGAGAGAGGAAGGCCGTGTTACCTGGAGAGTGAATGACCGTGTTACCTGAGAGAGTGAATGACCATGTTACCTGAGAGAGTGAATGACCATGTTACCTGAGAGAGTGAATGACCATGTTACCTGAGAGAGTGAATGACCGTGTTACCTGAGAGAGTGAATGACCATGTTACCTGAGGAGTGAATGATCATGTTTCCTGAGAGAGTGAATGATCATGTTACCTGAGAGAGTGAATGACCATGTTACCTGAGGAGTGAATGATCATGTTACCTGAGAGAGTGAATGACCATGTTACCTGAGAGAGTGAATGGCCGTTACCGAGAGAGTGAATGACCGTGTTACCTGGAGAGATGAATGACCTGTTACCTGAGAGAGTGAATGACCATGTTACCTGAGAGAGTGAATGACCATGTTACCTGAGAGTGAATGACCATGTTACCTGAGGGAGTGAATGACTATGTTACCTGAGAGAGTGAGTGACCATGTACCTGAGAGAGTGAATGATCATGTTACCTGAGAGAGTGAATGACCATGTTACCTGAGAGAGTGAATGATCATGTTACCTGAGGGAATGAATGATCATGTTACCTGAGAGTGAATGACCATGTTACCTGAGAGAGTGAATGACCATGTTACCTGAGAGAGTGAATGACCATGTTACCTGAGAGAGTGAATGACCGTGTTACCTGAGAGAGTGAATGACCGTGTTACCTGAGAGAGTGAATGACCGTGTTATCTGAGAGAGTGAATGACCGTGTTACCTGAGAGAGTGAGGACCATGTTACCTGAGAGAGTGAGGACCGTGTTACCTGAGAGTGAGTGAAGGCCTTACATTTTACATTGTTTAAAACTGTTGTAAAAAATCATGACACTGACTAAGAATATTTATATAGAAACAATGTGATTATTATGAACTATATAGACCAGTTATTATTATTATTATTATTATTATTATTATTATTATTATTATTATTATTATTATTATTATTCGACAAAATAATATATTACTTGGAATATTGTTTATTTAGTTGTTGTATAACTGCATTTGAGAGGTTTATTGTGTGAGGGTGAGTATTTATGTACATACGAGGTGTTATGGTGAAGAGGGAAGAGGAGGAGGAGGAGGAGGGGGGTGGGGGGGAATACGTTCTGACGTCATAACAGATTCAGTTGTACTTAAAAAAATATATTGTTTAATTTGTTTTATCATTTCCATTTTTATGTAGTTGATACTAACGATTTTTATGTTAAGAAACGAAATAAAAGTTTTTCGTTAATTGTGTTTTTGTTATCCTTGGCGTTGGTATTAACAAAAGATTATCATACATTACATGCAAAATATATATGTATAATTACACTCTAAATAATATGATATAGGCCTATATAATATACACCCGATATACACCCGATAACGAGATATATTTAAAGGTGTAAAGGTACACTATTGTTCATCCAGAAACTTCATCGTTCCAGTTGGTAAATGGTTGTGGTCATCCATCTTGAAAAATTCTCTCCATCCATACGCTATACATCCACCTGCTGGGCCACGATGCCAGACAGAGATTAACGGGTCCATCTCAAGCCTTTACTAATAAGGTCATAAATTATTAGCCACCACAGCTTATTTCACCTGATGATTAAACAACCTAACGCAACTCTAGCCACCTCCAGCCTAAGTTCACCTGATTATTAATCAAGTCCAATCCAACCTAACCTAAGCTAACCTATAACCTTTATTCAAGATAGTCTTAGTGTGTTTGATTATCAGGTGAAAAGTTGGGGTGGCTAGGTTATTTTAGGTTATATTAGGTTAGGGTTAGGTTCAAAACTTTCCAGTAGGTTTTGATGGGTCTTGATTACTTTTTTAAATTGATTCTTAGCGAATCTCAGATTCTGAGAAAGGAGAGGAGGGGGAGGGGGGGGGCTTATCTCAGAACCTATTGATTTACGCCAGAAACTAACAAATTTCTTAATAACAGACCAAAAAACATCGTAAAAACATAGTTTCAACTTCAATTCTCGTATTGAGCCAACAAGTGAAAATTTATCAAATCAGTTTGGTTATTATTCGCAAAGGTTACATCCCACTGGATAGGAGAGATAAGCTGTAAATAACATCAGAGGAGGATTCTTCATCTAGCATGTATGTTCAACGTTAACAGAGACTGATATAATATAAGCCGGACAGAACAACGGTTCACTAGTGGAGTATTAAGTGCCACTAACAGAGACGTGTAGGTTGTATACACTTTATAACACAACCTCAAGAATCTCCTCACACTGAATTTGTTTCGAAATCATTATGTTTTATCTGGATATATCAAATAATTATTAATTCAACAAAACAATTAGATAAAGTTTATAAAATGAACTTAAGTTTGTAGTAGTG
Organism: Homarus americanus; assembly: GCF_018991925.1. NCBI lineage: Eukaryota > Metazoa > Arthropoda > Malacostraca > Decapoda > Nephropidae > Homarus > Homarus americanus. The sequence goes on along the minus strand of NW_024735554.1, from coordinate 15,959,340 downwards.
TCCCTGGCCCTTATGTGTGTGGTGGGCGGTGTTACACTGACAGGTGCACGCTCATCGCCCGGCATGGAGGGGAAGATCAAGATGAGAGAGGTCGACGTAGAGCAGATGATCTCCGGGAAGATGATGAAGAGGGTTGAGGACAAGCTGCCCGGATCCACGAAGGTCACTCGCCCCGACGAGACCTTCTGGGTGGTGACGACCAACCCCAAGTGAGCCCCACCACCGTCCTTCTGAGTTATTTCTAATATTTTATTTTACATTCACTACGTATCTAACTTTATTTTGCATGTTTACAGTGCTTTGGTATATTTTTTTGCTTGTTCATGCTTAGTGTCTGGCTTCACTATTAACACCTTTCTGTAAATCACGACACACTGTTCCTATTACGATCCCGGTGATGACCTTGTTTTTCCTCACTGTAGGTTCAAAGATCCTACAGTAATAACACGACGGTGTGGCCACCTTCCGTCTCAGAGCAAATGTTCTATACATGAGCAGTTATGCTTAATTTTTAGCATTTATTTAGCTTTAATGTGCCTTAGGTGCCCGGGGGCCAATACGATCCGGTAGGTTCAGTACAGAGGTTGCGTGTTCGCAGTAGTACATCTAGTGCGGAGGAGGTTGTTGCTTGTCCTCCTAGTCGATTGACCTAAACACTTTTTCATCTACGTATAATGACAACTTATATACACAATCATACAAACACACACACACACAAACAGACGCCACACATGCACACACACCACAACAAAACACAATAACACCTGATGAAAAAATCAATGGTATTATTTCAGTTTTTGCCACTAAACGAATCTTGGGAATTTTATAATTTTGATCAGTAATTTTGAAAGTTTTAAGACATTTCACTTCAGTGGACTTCTGCACTAATTTCGTTAAGTGAGATATTTAAAAATTATTATGTATGTTCATACGTTGCGGTACACACCAAAACATCGAACGAAGACGGGGTACACAGAACATCAACCAACTGTGGAGCCTACACGGGTAGGTAGGTTAGCTTAGATTAGGTTTGGTTAGGTTTGGTTAGGTTAGGTCAAGTTCAAAACTGTTTTCCAGTAGGTTTTGATGTGTTTTGATAATTTTTATCTTGGTTATTATAGCGAATCTTTAGATTCTGGAGATGGGGCTTATCTCAGAACCTATTGATTTGCGTAAGAAATGAAGGTCAAATTAGTTAATCCCAAAAAATCATATGAAAACATAGTTTCAACTTCAATTTCGCATTGAAGCAACAAGTGAAAATTTACAAAGCAGTTTGCTAAATTGAAATTTTAAAATTCGAGGATATTTACACATACTGCTGTGCCCTCTTTGTTTACAAATCTATCAATCACTTGCATGACTATAATTATTTCCGGTTCCGAATAATCAGAGATACAACTTAAGGCACCCAGAGCTACTAAGACCACCCACCATGCCTTCACTCCCAGACCTCCATAAAATATCATGGTGTGAAGGTGAACAACTTACCCCCACCCATCCGAGCAAAGACTACGCTCCCTTCCTTTAAATCATCTCTAAAAAATATCTATTGTCGAAGTATTAATATTTCTTAACACTCACTATATTTTCAGTACCTGCTTTTATTGTCGTATCAAAACCGGTTTATCGGAAGTTATCATGTAAATAAATAAGTAATTACCATTGCAATAAAACATAATTGCCAACTAGACATAATCCTGAAAGCTCTGTCCTTTGTTCAACCTTATTACTGTACAACCCAGGTTGTACTGCTCCCCTTTTATACTTATGTTTTTAATTCCACTGTAATTTATATATATATATATATATATATATATATATATATATATATATATATATATATATATATATATATATATATGTGTGTGTGTGTGTATGTATGTATAAATAAATAACAAAATAAAAATAATAAATAATCAAATAAATAAATATTGAAGTGATAACTGTGGTAACAATATGAGATATACTTATTACTACCATGCTACTGTACTATTCCAGATGTTACTAAATGTTACATAATACTTCCTTGAGATAAATGTATAGTATATATCAGGTGCTCCAAAGGAGCTCAGGTTCTTAACTGGCTCAGCCATGTTAATATTGTTATTATTATTCACTCTGTATTTTCTCAACAAATTGGTTCAATTCAAAATCAATTCAATTCAATTCAAGGTTACATCCTACTGGATAGGAGAGATAAGCTGTAAATAACATCAGAGTGAAGATTCTTCATCTAGCATGTATGTTCAACGTTAACAGAGACTGATATAATATAAGCCGGACAGAATAACGGTTCACTAGTGGAGTATTAAGTGCCATCAACAGAGACGTGTAGGTTGTATACACTTTATAACACAACCTCAAGAATCTCCCTTTCACACTGAATTTGTTTCGAAATCATTATGTTTTATCTGGATAATATCAAATAATTATTAATTCAACAAAACAATTAGATAAAGTTTATAAAATGAACTTTAAGTTTGTAGTAGTGTCCCTGGCCCGTGTGTGGTAGTGGCGGTGTTGGGGCAGAAGCCCACTGACAGGTGCACGCTCATCGCCCGGCATGGAGGGGGAGATCAAGATGAGAGGTCGACGTAGAGCAGATGATCTCCGGGAAGATGATGAAGAGGGTTGAGGACAAGCTGCCCGGATCCACGAAGGTCACCTGCCCCGACGAGACCTTCTGGTGGTGACGACCAACCCCAAGTGAGCCCCACCACCGTCCTTCTGAGTTATTTCCTCAATATTTTATTTACTTCACTACTGTATCTAACTTTATTTTGCATGTTTACAGTGCTTCAGGTATATTTTTTGCTTAGTGTCTGGCTTCACTATTAACACCTTCTGTAAATCACGACACATTGTTCCTATTACGATGCCGGTGATGACCCTTGTTTTTCCTCACTGTAGGTTCAAAGATCCTCCAGTAATAACACGACGGTGTGGCCACCTTCCGTCCTCAGAGTAAATGTTCTACATGAGCAGTTATGCTTAATTCTTTGTCATTTATTGAGCTTTAGAATAGTGCCGTAAGGTGTCTGGCGGCCAATACGGAACCGTTAGGTCGTGTACAAAGGTTGCGTGTTTGCAGTAGTACATCTAGTGCGGAGGGAGGTTGTTGCTTGTACCCCTAGTCTATTGACCTAAAACACTTTTTCACCTACGTATAATGACAACTTATATATATATATATATATATATATATATATATATATATATATATATATATATATATATAACACAGGCCACACATGCACACAACTGATGAAAATCAATGGTATTATTTTAGTTTTTGCCACTAAACGAATCTCGGAATTTTATAATTGTGACCATTAATTTTGGAAAATTCTAAGACTTGTTCTATAGTGGGACTTCTGGCACTAATTTCGTTTAAGCGAGATATTTAACATTTTATTATGTATGTCCATACTGCGGACACACCCAGAACATCGAATGAAGAGGCGGAACACACCCGGGACATCAACCAACTGTGGAGCTCTCCTGGGAAGTTAAGAAGGTTGTTGTTAGTACTAGGGTGTTTGATCATCAGGTGAACAAAATAAACGACCAACACGAGCCCAAGAAGAATTTGGTCAAAGTGTCCCTGTGTATTGATGCGTAGCGTACGATATAGAATGAAATTAAGTCATAACCCAGGCCCTAGTTTAGATTCGGGTAGTATTAAGTTCCGTTAGGTTATTAGGTCAGGTTTAGTTTTAAGTTAGGTTAAGCGTTAGATTAGGTCATGTTAGGTTAGTTTATGGTTGGTCAAGATTTGGTAATATCCGTAAGATAGGTTAGTTAGGTTAGTTCGGATAAATAAGATCACTTTAGGTAGGTTAGGTTAGACAGAGTTAGTCTGGTAAAGGTAGGTTAGGTGGCTAGGTTAGGTTAGGTTAGGTTAGGTTAGGTTGATGTTATTAAGGGTTGTTATATATATATATATATATATATATATATATATATAATATATATATATATATATATATATATATATATATATATATATATATATATATATATATATATATATATATATATTTTTTTTTTTTTTTTTTTACATAATCCTGATTTATGTCATAAATAAATTGAAAGACAGAGTACGCTTTTATAAAATACTCTAATACAAACACAAACACACAAAACCCAACTACACACAAACACAAACACACAAACACACTCACAACCACACACGAACAAATCCAAACACTTAAAAGTCTCAATAGACTGTAAAACCTTCACTATGACCATCATTAAGCTGCACAACCGGACAGCCAATGAGAGCAGATCGATACGACTGGCACCGCCCCTCTACTTGGAGCTGGCCAATCGGAACAGGGATCACGCGCATGCTCAGTAGAGGCCAGAGTCTTCATAACAGCCCAGAGTTGAGTCAAGACGATGGGGAATGTAAACAAACAGACATTAAAGCGAATATTAAAGATAAAATAATATAATGGTTATTTTTTGCATTTCCAAACATAGGATTAATGACAAGTCCTTTTGGTAGGTGTTTGTAAGGAGAGAGAGAGAGACGCTGAGGTAAAGAGAGGTATAGAGGAGAGAAAGATAGAGAGATGTAGAGGAGAGGGAAGGTAGAGAGATATAGAGGAGGGAAGAGGGAGAGAAATATAAATAGAGATGGATATTGAGTAAATATGATTTATACTGAGGAAGGGAAACAGAGCAAGAGAAAAAGGAGAAGAAAAGAAAAAGGATAAAGAACAAAAGACAGAGAAAGGAATAAAATAGTAAGGGAGAGAGAGAGAGAGAGAAATATAGCATACTACAAGTCCAATATATTACAGGTTAAGGATAATTTCTATATATATCTCACTGATATAAAATAACCATTAAGAAGAGACAGTAATGAAACTCGGGTAGCAAACATTACACGACACGTGTAACATGTAGCTGGTAGTGGTCACACACACACACACACACACACACACACACACACAAGTATATGCTAGACGAAGCCAGTTAGTCAGCAGGTTGAGGCAGGGGTTGAGAGAGTCATGGCGCCCCCTATAGCGTGTTGAGTTACAGCTTGTGCTGTTGTTGGAGTCTGATACACCCAGAGTAAACATTAACGATAGCCCTCATCTTTCAGCTTACAGACCCGGGGAGATGTGTGAATGACAGCGTGTGTGTGTGTGTGTGTGTGTGTGTGGTGTACATGATCAGCCAACACAACTATCGAACCATAATTATACTACTACTACTACATACTACACTACACTACTACTACTACCAAGCTCAAACTGTAGGTATTTAGATACTTTAATGGCAGCTTATTTTAAAACTGAGAAAAAATACCAAAAATAGAATATGGGAGAAGAAGAAGAATTGGTACACGAAGAAAGAGTATAAAGAAAGAGAGAAGAGAATAAGAACCACCAAGACAACAGTTTTCATACACAATAAACATATTATAAACACAGCGACATACACACACAAGAGATACAATCAAGCCAACAACATACTGTACATCAGACGCAGGAAGATACAATCAGGAGAGAAAGATGCACGTGTTACACTGAAGAGACGATATGTGAACACGCTCCTAGTGTGTGTGTTCAGTAGTACTTGCCCATGAGCAATGTTCCTCACTGAAAATCCAACCAACCATAATTGTACATGAATGATTGTTAACCCATCAACCACAATGGTTTATAGGTGGTTAATAACACTTTAATCGCTTATAAGTCAAAACTCAAATCAATCTATATACGACATTTAAAACCCCATACGCCTTGTCTAACCAGGCACTTCGGGCACATGGCTCACACTAGTTCACATATGACTCTTAAAACACTACAGGTAGTTTATAATTTCAAGATGAAATAAAAACGAATATATTTTAAGCTCATAATATGATATATTTGGAACGATATAAACTGAGTTAATATGATATATCATAATTATATAATAGGTATCGTCTATATTATAAGTTATATGGTATAGAAAAATGAAACGAATATTTTTCTGTTATGGAAGAATGATGGGCAGAGTGGTAGAGGAGAGGTGGAGGAGGGAGGAGAACCAGAGTGCCAAAGCAAGTGAGAGAGAGAGTGAGAGTGGTAATTGAATATAAGTAGGTTGGTGACGAGGAGAGTGACACGGTTGGGAGAGTGGAGGACGAGGCAGTAGAGAGAGTGTTGATGAGAGTAAATGACCCCAGAATGTTGTGTGTGTGGAGAGCTAGGTGTGGAGGAGGAGGAGAGGAGGGAGAGGAGGGAGAGGTGTGTGAGGAGGTGGAGGAGAGGTGAGGGAGAGAGGAGGGAGGTGGGTGGAGGAGGTGGGAGCAGAGGTGAGGAGAGGGGAGGAAAGGTGAGGGAGAAGGAGGGAGAGGAGTGGAGGAGGAGGGAGGAGAGGTAGGAGGGAGAGGTGAGTGGAGGGAGAGGAGAGGTGAGGGAGAGTGGAGAAAAGGTGAGGAGAAGAGAGGAAGAGGAGAGGGAGGGAAGGGAGTGGAGGAGGAGGTTGGTGGAGGTAGAGGTGAGTGGAGGGAGAGGAGAGGTGAGGGAGGGAGAGGAGAGGTGAGGGAGGAGGGAGAGGTGAGGGAGGAAGAGGAGAGGAGTGGGAGGGAGAATAGAGGAAGAGGTGAGGGAGGGACAGGTGAGGAGGGAGAGGGAGGAGGGAGAGGTGAGAGGAGAGAGAGGAGAGGTGAGGGATGGAGAGGAGAGGTGAGGGAGAGGGAGGGAGAGGTGAGTGGAGGCAGAGGGAGGAGGGAGAGGAGAGGGAGGGGAGAGGAGGGAGAGGTGAGTGGAGGGAGAGGAGGTGAAGGAGAGGGAGGAGAGGTGAGTGGAGGAGGTGGGGTGGGGAGGGGAGAGGAGAGGAGGAGGAGAGGTGAGGAGAGTGAGAGGGAGGGTGAGGAGGGAGGATGGAGGAGAGGGAGGGGAGAGGAGAGGTGAGGGAGGAGGGAGAGGAGGGAGGGAGAGGTTAGTGGAGGGAGGGTGGAGGGAGGAGGAGAGGAGGAGGAGAGGAGGAGAGGTGAGGGAGAGGAGGAGAGGTGAGGGAGAGGAGGGAGAGGTGAGGAAGGAGAGAGGGAGGGAGGGAGGAGAGGTGAGGCAGAGGGAGGGAGAGGAGAGGTGAGGGGAGAGGGAGGGAGAGGAGAGGAGAGGTGGGAGGAGGGAGGAGAGGGAAGAGGTGGGTGGAGGGAGAGATGAGTGGAGGGAGAGGAGAGGGAGAGGAGAGTAGAGAGAGAAAGGAGTGGAGGGAGAGTTGAAGGAGAGGGAGGGAGAATAGAGGAAGAGGAGGGGAGGAGAGGTGAGAGGAGGAGAGCTTGGTGGAGGAGGTGAGGAGGAGAGGAGAGGTGAGGGAGAGTGGAGGAGGAGTGGAGGAGAGGTGAGAGGAGGAGGTGAGTGGAGGAGAGGTGAGGAGAGTGGAGGGAGAGGTGAGGGAGAGGAGGGAGGTGAGGGGAGAGGAGGGAGAGGGAGGAGGGAGAGGTGAGGGAGATTGGAGGGAGGAGGGGAGGAGAGGGAGGGCGAGGTGGGAGGGAGAGGGAGAGGTGGGGTGGGAGGGAGAGGTGAGGGAGGGGAGAGGGAGGGGAGGGAGAGGAGAGGGAGAGGGAGGAGAGAGGAGAGGAGGGGAGAGGAGGGAGAGAGGTGAGGAGGGAGAGGTGAGAAGGGAGAGGAGAGGTGAGGGAGAGGGGAGGAGAGGGGGTGGAGGGAGAGGGGAGGAGGGAGAGGTGAGTGGAGAGAGAGGAGTGGAGGGAGAGGAGAGGAGGGAGAGGAGGAGGGAGGGAGAGGGTGGGAGAGGAGGAGGAGAGGAGAGGAGGGAGAGGAGAGGTGAGGGAGAGGAGGAGAGGAGGAGAGGAGAGGTGAGAGGAGGAGGTGAGGAGGGGAGGAGGAGAGGAGAGGAAAGGAGGAGAGGTGAGTGGGAGGGAGAGGGAGAGGGGAGGGAGAGTGGAGGGTGAGGTGGGAGGAGAAGAGCAGGGAGGGAGAGGTGGGTGGGAGGGAGAGGTGGGTGGAGGGAGAGGAGAGAGGTGAGGGAGAGGAGGGAGAGGTGAGGGGAGAGTGGGAGGGAGAGGTGGAGGGAGGGAGAGGGAGGGAGGGAGAGGAGAGGGGAGGGGAGAGGGAGGAGAGGAGGGGAGGTGAGGGGGAGGGAGGAGGTGGGAGAGGGAGGGAGAGGTGAGAGGAGGGGAGAGGAGAGGTGGGGAGGAGAGGGAGGGGAGGTGGGGAGGGAGAGGAGAGGGGAGGGGAGATGGAGGAGAGAGGTGAGGGAGAGGAGGAGAGAGGAGGGAGAGGTGAGTGGAGGAGAGGAGGTGAGGGGAGAGGAGGGGAGAGGTGGGAGGAGGAGAGGAGGGGTGGAGGGAGAGGTGGAGGAGAGGTGGGTGGAGGAGAGGTGGGGTGGAGGGAGAGAGAGGTGAGGAGATTAGGAGGAGAGGAGGGAGAGGGAGGAGAGGTGAGTGGGAGGAGAGGAGAGGAGGGAGGAGGAGAGGTGAGGGGAGAGGAGGGTGAGGTAAGGGAGAAGAGGAGTGGAGGGAAGAGGTGAGGAGGAGAGGCAAGTGGAGGGAGAGAGGAGGGAGGGAGAGGAGGTGAGGGAGATGGGAGGAGAGGTGAGAGGGAGAGGAGGGGAGAGGTAGGGAGGGAGAGGTGAGTGGAGGGAGAGGTGGGAGGGAGAGGGGTGGAGGGAGAGGAGAGGTGAGGGAAGTGGAGGAGAGGGGAGGAGGAGGAGGTGAGGGAGGGAGAGGTGGGGAGGAGGAGAGGAGTGGAGGAGAGGTGGGGGGGGTGGAGGGAGAGGTGAGAGATAGTGAGAGAGGAGGAGAGGGAGGGAGAGAGAGGAGTGGGAGGAGGAGGAGGTGGAGGGAGAGGTGAGTGGAGGAGAGGTGAGGAGGAGGGAGAGGAGGTGAGGAGGAGGGAGGGTGGAGGTGAGGAGGAGAGGTGAGAGGAGGAGAGGTGGAGTGGAGGAGAGGAGAGGAGAGGAGTGGAGGGAGGAGGTGAAGGGAGGGGAGAGGGGAGGTGAGGAGTGGAGGGAGAGGTGAGGGAGGGAGAGGAGAGGTGAGGGAGAGGGAGGGAGAGGTGAGAGGAGGGAGAGGAGAGGTGTGGGGAGAGTGGAGGGAGAGGTGAGGAGGGAGAGGTGGAGGGAGAGAGAGGAGAGGGGAGGAGAGTGAGGAGAGGATGGAGGGAGAGGTGTTTGAGGAGGAGAGGTAGAGGAGGAGGAGGAGAGGGGAGGTGTTTGAGGAGGAGAGGGTGGGAGGGAGAGGTGTTTGAGAGAAGAGGGGTGGAGGAGAGATGTTTGAGGAGGAGAGGTGGAGGAGAGGTGTTTGAGGAGAGGGAGAGATGGAGAGGTGTTTGAGGAGAGAGGAGGGAGAGGTGTTTGAGGAGGAGGGTGGAGGTTGAGGAGGGCGGAGGGAGAGGTGCTTGAGGAGGAGAGGTGGAGGGAGAGGAGGAGGAGAGGTAGGAGGGAGAGGTGTTGAGGAGGAGAGGGGTGGAGGGAGAGGTAAGCTTGAGAGGAGAGGTTTGAGGAGGAGAGGGTAGAGGGAGAGGTGTTTGAGGAGGGAGAGGGGTGGGAGGAGAGGTAAGAGGAGGAGGAGAGGGGAGGAGGGAGGTGTTGAGGAGGAGAGGGAGAGGAAGGAGAGTGAGAGGGAGAGGAGGTGGAGGAGGAGAGGATGGAGGAGAGGTGTTGAGGAGGAGAGGGTGGGAGGGAGAGATGCTTGAAGGAGAGAGAGGTGGAGGGAGAGGTGTTGAGGAGGAGAGGTGGAGGAGGTGTTTGAGGAGGAGAGGAGGAGAGGTGTTTGAGGAGGAGAGGGTGGAGGGAGAGGTGTTTGAGGAGGAGAGGTGGAGAGAGGTGTTGAGGAGGAGAGGTGGAGGAGAGGTGTTTGAGGAGGAGAGGGTGGAGGGAGAGGTATTGGGAGGAGGAGAAGAGAGAGGTGTTTGAGGAGAGAGGAGGAGAGAGGTAAGTTTGAGGAGGAGAGGGTGGAGGGAGAGGTGTTGGAGGAGAGGTGGAGGGAGAGGTGGAGGAGGAGAGGGAGGGAGAGGTGTTTGAGGGGAGGAGAGGTAGGGAGAGGTGTTGAGGAGGAGAGGGGGAGGAGGTAAGGAGGAGGAGAGGATGAGGGAGGTGTTTGAGGAGGAGGGGTGGAGGGAGAGATGAAGAGGGAGAGGTGGAGGGAGAGGTGTTTGAGGAGGAGAGGTGGAGGGAGAGGTTGAGGAGTGAGAGGTAGAGGAGGGTGGAGGAGAGGGTGGAGGGGAGGTGTTGAGGAGGAGAGGCGGAGGGAGAGGTGTTTGAGGAGGAGAGGGTGGGAGGAGAGGTTTTGAGGAGGAGAGGGTGGAGGAGAGGTGTTTGAGGAGAGGAAGAGGAGAGGTGTTTGAGGAGGAGGAGGGAGGAGGAGAGGTGTTTGAGGAGGAGAGGTGGAGGGAGAGGTGTTGAGGGAGGGAGAGGTGTTTGGAGGAGGAGGGGTGAGGAGAGGTGTTTGAGGAGGAGAGGGTAGAGGGAGAGGTAAGCTTGAGGGAGAGGAGAGGGAGGTTTGAGGAGGAGAGGGGAGGAGAGGTGTTGAGGAGGAGAGGTGGGGAGAGGTGTTGAGGAGGAGAGGTGGAGGGAGGAAGCTTGAGGAGGAGGAGGGAGGGAGGGGGTGAGAGGAGGAGAGGGAGAGGTGTTTAGAGGAGGAGAGGGAGGAGGAGGTGTTGAGGAGGAGAGGTAGAGGAGAGAAGCGAGGAGAGGGGAGGGAGAGGTGTTTGAGGAGGAGAGGGGTGGGAGGAGAGGTGTTTAAGGAGGAGAGGTAGAGGGAGAGGTGCCTGAGGAGGAGAGGAGAGAGGGAGGAGAGGTGTTTGAGGAGGAGAGGGGAGGGAGAGGTGCTGAGGAGGAGAGGTAGAGGGTGAGAGCTTGAGAGGAGAGGATGGAGGGAGAGGTGTTTGAGGAGGAGAGGGAGGGAGGTGTTGAGGAGGAGGAGAGGTAGGGAGGGAGAGGTTGAGGAGGAGAGGGAGGGGAGAGGTGTTGAGAGGATGGAGGAGAGGTCGGAGGAGGAGAGGTGAGGGAGAGGTGTTTGAGGAGAGGTGGAGGGGAGAGTAAGCTGGGAGGAGAGGGGAGGGAGGGAGAGGTAAGGAGGAGGAGAGGGGGAGGGAGAGGTGTGGAGGAGGAGAGGTAGAGGGGAGAGGTAAGGAGGAGGAGAGGTGGAGGTGAGGAGGGGGAGGGAGAGGTAAAGGAGGAGGAGAGGTAGAGGGAGAGGTTGGAGGAGGAGAGGGTGGGAGGGAGAGGTTTGAGGAGGAGGGAGGAGAGGTGTTTGAGGAGAGGATGGGAGGGGAGAGGTGCTTGAGGAGGAGAGGAGGAGGAGAGGTAAGCAGGAGGAGAGGTGGAGGGAGGTGGAGGGAGAGGTGAGTGGGAGGGAGAGGTGAGGAGGGAGAGGAGAGGTGAGGGAGAGGGAGGGGTGAGGTGAGTGGAGAAGAGGTGAGTGGAGTGGAGAGAGAGGAGGAGAGTGGAGGGAGGTGAGGGAGAGGAGGTGAGGGGAGGAGGTGAGTGGAGGGAGAGGTGATGGGAGGGAGAGGAGGTGGGAGAGTGGAGGGAGAGGTGAGTGGGAGGGAGAGAGAGGTGAGGGAGAGGGAGGGAGAGGTGAGTGGAGGAGAGGTGAGGGAGGGAGGTGAGGAGGAGGGGAGGTAGAGGGGTGAGGGGGAGAGGGAGGAGAGGTGGAGAGGGAGAGAGGTGGGAGGGAGAGGAGGGAGAGGTGAGGGGAGAGTGGAGGAGAGAGAGGTGAGGGAGAGGAGGAGAGGGTGGAGGAGGTGAAGGAGAGTGGAGGGGAGAGGTGGAGGGAGAAGGAGGGAGAGGAGGGAGGGGAGAGAGGGAGGGGAGAGGGGAGGGAGGGAGGGGAGGAGGAAGGAGAGTGGAGAGGTGGATGGAGGGAGAGGACAGTGAGGGAGAGAGAGGAGGGAGAGGGAGGGAGAGGTGGAGTGGGAGGGAGAGGAGTGGAGGAGAGAGAGGAGAGGGAGGGAGAGGTGAGAGTGGAGGGAGAGGTGAGAGGAGAGAGAGAGAGGTGAGGAGAGGGTGGGAGGGTGGGAGAGGTGAGGGAGGAGAGGAGAGGTGGGAAAGGGAGGGGAGAGGTAGTGGAGGGAGAGAGAGGTGAGGGAGAGGGAGGAGAAAGTAGTGGGAGGAGAGAGGGGAGGGAGGAGAGGAGAGGTGAGGGAGAGGGAGGGAGAGGTGGGTGGAGGGAGAGGTGGGTGGAGGGAGAGGTGAGGGGAGAGAGAGGAGGGAGGGAGGAGAGGTGAGGGAGAGGGAGGGAGAGGTGAGGGAGAGGAGAGGTGAGTGGAGGGGAGGGGTGGGGAGGAGGGAGAGGTGAGGGGAGAGGGAGGGAAAGGAGGGAGAGGTGGGAGGGAGAGGGAGAGGGGTGAGGGAGAGGGAGGGTGAGGGGAGTGAAGTGAGGGGAGGAGGGGAGGTGGGTGGAGGAGAGGTGGGTGGAGGAGGGGTGGAAGGGAGGGAGAGGAGAGGTGGGGGAGAGGGAGGAGAGGTGAGGGAGAGGAGGAGGTGAGTGGAGGAGAGGAGAGGGAGGGAGAGGTGAGGGAATGGAGGAAGGAGGTGAGGGGAGGAGAGGTGGGTGGAGGGAGAGGAGAGGAGGGGGAGAGGGGGAGGAGGGGGAGGTGAGGGGAGGGAGAGGGAGGGAAGAGGAGGTGAGGGAGAGTGGGAGGGGAGAGGTGAGGGAGGGAGAGGTGAGTGGAGGGAGGGAGAGGTGAGGGGAGAGGGAGGAGAGGTGAGGGAGAGGTGGGTGGAGGGAGAGGTGAGTGGAGGGAAAGGTGAGTGGAGGGAGAGGAGAGGTGAGGAAGAGGAGGGGTGGGAGGTGAGTAAAGGGAGGGAGAAGTGAGGGAAAAATAGAGGGAGAGGGAGGGAGAGGTGTATTGTTTCTGGGAAGCGGAGGCGATGGGGACGTTAGGAGGCTAGGAGGCGAGATATACACTGTAGAGGGAGTGAGAAAGCGACGGTGAAAGAAAAAGGAAGAAAGAAAGAAAGAAAGAAAGAAAGAAAGAAAGAAACATAACTAAAAAGAAGAGGGGAGGAAAGAATGACAGAACGAACAGGAGAGAGAGAGAGAGAGAGAGAGAGAGAGAGAGAGAGAGAGAGAGAGAGAGGGGTGAAGTAACACTGCCCATCTCCCTGGGACAAGAATGTCAATGGGTCTGCAATGAGCAACTTCAAGAGAGAGAGAGAGAGAGAGAGAGAGAGGAGAGAGAGAGAGAGAGAGGGGGGAGAACACTGCCCATCTCTGGGACAAGAATGCTAATGAGTAACTTGAGAGGAGGGAGAGAGAGAGGGGGAGAGGGGGGATGTACTTTTTGATGTAGTAAAATCGAGGATGAGCTCATAATGATGTCTGAATTCATATAAGAGAGAGAGATAATAACAGACTGATAGATAGATAGATAAATAGATAGATAGATTGATAGATAGGCAAGTTAAGAAAGAGATGAATAGATAGATAAATAGATATATACTGTAGATAGAGACAGACAGACGAACATAGAAACAGTGGAATGGAGTAAAGCAAAGTAAGGCAGAGAATCAAAGAATCCACAAGTTTCTATATTTAACCTGACACATAATACGCTATCAAAAACCTGTGTGTGTGTGTGTATGTGTGTGTGTGTAATATGACGGACATAACTTCGCTTTTATGCCTAATATGTTGGTTCATTTAAGCCTGCAATTGACCCATAACTTACCTTTTAACACCTGAGAGAGCGTTAATCCCAGGTGAGATGACCCTCTCCTCTCGTGACTTATCTCCCAGGGCACAACATGTTCCCCATCACCGTCTTGAAGATGATCCGTGTTTTTCTCTTTGCGGTTCTACCATATTTTTTCTTCCCTTGCACTGCTGCCACATTATGTTTTTTTTTAACATCCGGGCTCTGTTGTCATATTGTTCTTGGCTGACGTCTGTGCCTTATTGTCACACCGTGCTTTGGCCTTCATTAGCTGCTATCATATCTTTATTGTCGCTATATTTTTATCTCTCTAACTGTAAAGTCAGGGATTCATTCACAGATGGGTCGACTTGGGGTGCTACAAGAACGAACCAGTGACCATGAGGGCAGTAGCCGAGCTCTGTATTCACTTTAGGAGAATTTGTATCTGGGAGAGTTCTTGCTCATCCTAGAAAAAAATAGTTAATAAGTTCTTGTTCATCCCTGAACACCAAAACAAAGGTCGAGTATGTCCTTCTTCATCCTAAATATAATCCATTCCGCGAGTATGTCGTTGTTCACCCTAGGAAGAAAAATTATTATTCCTAATCTGTTTTTTTCTTACTGTTGAAAAAAGTATGAACGCACGTACCTGTTCATCCTATAGAAAAAACCGTCTATACAAGAGAGAGAGAGAGAGGAAGGGTGAAGGAAGAGGGGGCCGTGGACTCTATACAGCGCCGGCCGTAAGTGCGATAATGAGTGTTTGTGGCGGCGCTGATGACTAGTGGAGACAGTGATGGTCCAGGTGGGTGAGAGAAGGTGGCCAGACTCCCTCATTACCATCAATTAGCGAGTATTTGTGCCACACCGACGCCCACACCCTCATCCACACTCGTAACCACACCCCCACCCACATCCTTGCCAGATACACGCCTCGGGGAACTCCAACCAACCACAAATAAATCACTATGTTATTTACAACAATAATATATCACAAAACACATGTAGTTGAAATACACATAAAAATATAAATGACCACAATATGTATTATAACTTATTGGTGAGGTGAAGGAAGTTAATGGTGGGAGGTGAGGGTGTGTTGGCAAGACTGGCGCCAATAACCCTTAACTGGCCATTTCGCGGTGCACACGACTAGTCTGCAGGCGTAAAGGGTGAGGGGAGAGCAACAGGGAGGAAGGGTGATGAGAAGGAGGCCGAGGGGAAGGAGAGATGGTGAGGGTAAAGAAGGTTGATCATAGAGAAGGAAAATGGGAGGAAAGGAAGGAGGGAGGATGAAATAGTAGATGACAAGGGAGGGGCGAGAATAGGGCAATGGGAGTATTAGAGTGAGGGGGGGAGAGGGGTAGGGGACCGAGGAAAGAATGAGAAGAGAGTAGGAAGAGGAAAATAGGCTAGGATATTGAGAGAGAGATGGAAAAGAGAAGAGGGAAGCGAGAATAAGGAGAGGGGACAGCAAAAAGAAGGGACAAAAGGAAAGAATGTGGCCCCTCCTCAGACGTGACCCTATCAGGTATGGCCCTATCAGATGTGGCCCTCCCCGGGTATGGCACTTCCCAGGTGTGGCCCTCCCCAAGTGTGGCTCTCTCATGTGTGGCTCTCCCTGGGTATGGCACTTCCCAGGTGTGGCCCTCCCCGAGTGTGGCTCTCTCATGTATGACTCTCCCCGGGTGTGGCACTTCCCAAGTGTGACCCTCCCCGGGTGTGGCTCTCTCATGTGTGGTCCTCCCAGGTGTGGCACCGTAATGATCTTCAAGGTGCTAATAAGTGATGCAAGCTGCTGAGGGCCAACATTTAGTGCCACGCTGGCTGCTGTCATCTGAGACCTCACTCCTCCCCCTCTTTCCCCTCCACACTTCCCCTCTTAATCTTTCCCTTCCCCCTTCCCTGCTACCTCTTCTACTCCCTTCTCCATCTCCTTCCTACCCTCATCCCTCTTAACTATCCCCTCACTCATCCCCTTGCCTCTCATTTTCCTACTCCTTTCATCTTATTCCCTCACTTATTCCCTTCCCCTCATATCTCCTTCTGTCTCTCTGTTTTTGCTGTGGGGGAACTTACTAATACGTCTCTTTACTTGCGTGGTTGAGAGATTTTCCTCACACTCTACGTGAAGTTCAATTAGTTCTACTGACATGGTATTGTAAGGTTGTGGTAATGAAGACGTGATTGTACGTAAAGTTAAGATCTGATGATTAATATTTTTAGATAGCGGCAGTGTAGTGGTTTGTGCATGTTGCCAGGGTCTACATGTGTGCGACTCTCTCTCTCTCTCGCTTCGCTGTTATTGGCTGGACGTGTCATGGACAGCTCTATATTTTAAGTTAAAAAATAACAAGGTATGTAAGTCTAATTCGCCTTTGAACTATACAGGGGGTTACCGGAAGGTACATAAATATAGAAACTTGATTTACAGAAACAACAGTGCTAGAATTACGTGTGTGAAGGTGAACTGAACTGATATTTTAATTCCCCGCGACATCTGTATATAACCCGGCGCATGCGCATAACTATTAACAGCTGGTAAGAGAACGGAGTACTAGAGTTATAATAGAAAATGGCCGAGGCAATAGATACTGACTTTGATATTAAGGCACTGGTAAAAGAGAAAGTAGAGCGCGAGTTAGAGAAAATTATGCCAGAAATCACCAAATCTAGGAGTAGTGTCGGTGGCAGTGTCAAGTGCCAGGCGCAGAAACATGCACCCCTGAACAAATACAATTAAGACAAACTAGAACAGTATCAGAGAAGAGAAAATATACACTTCATTGGTTTGGAAGAAGGAATAGGGAAGATTGAAGAAGACTTGGAAGAAAATGTGATAAATTTAGCATTTGATATGGGTGTAGGCCTGAAACCAGAAGATATCCTGGTAGAACATCCATGGGCAGATCAAGGAATGATGATAGATCTGTGATTGTGAGACTTTGCTACCGTAAGAAGAGAAATCAATTGTTAAAGAAGAAAGCCGAGTTGAAAAAATCAAGAGAAGACTATCCCAAATGAAGACTATATCCAAATGCGAACAGCAATGTTGAAAATTGTAAAAGAGCAACAAAGTGGATAATGCCGTAACAAGAGATGACAAAGTTGTGGCATGGCTGAAGGCTTGACCGGACAGGGCGATAGAAACAGACAATACTGATGATCTTTATGAAGTGAAAATTGTTTCCTCTGACTGGGAAAGGTTAAAACTGACCCATTAAATTGAAAATAAAATGGAATAGGATATGTCTGGGGCACAGAAACAAGCGAGAAACATTGTTAACTTGACTTTGAATGTGTGTACTGAAAAAAAATAAAAATTACCCGAGTTTATTGTATTACGTAAAAAATATGAAGTTTTATGCTTTAGTGAAACACGATGTGATGATGTAGATATAGTAAATGTAGACGAGATGGTGAGAAATATAAGGTTTTCATTAAAAAATATATAGAAACAGAGGAGTTTTAAGTATATCAACTGTACGTCTGGTGGAATAATGATTGCTGTTAAAGATGAAGGAAGTTTAGGAGTGGAAAAGACTTAGAACTACATCTTAGGCTCTTATATCTGTATGCAAAACTTGAACACTTTGACGAATTAGAAGATTTATTGTTGAATTACTGTACTGTATAATACTGATCACTACCGTCATATCTTATGTGGGGATTATAATTCTCACACAGGGGTAAAAACTGACACTGCAGATGAGTTTGTATGGGATGAAGGAAATAGTGATGGTTATATCAGGAGATCTTTAGACATTGCAATTTATTTAGTGGAACTTGGAATACCACTGGAAAGATATTCTTAAGACAAAACTGGTGACAATAGTGGCTATGGCAGAAAAATGGTAACTCTTTGTAAAAATAAGTCAATATGTATATTAATGGAAAAATTAAAGAGGACTTCAAAACTGTTGTTTATGTTGTTGGCTCATCATGTTCACTAAATAAAGTGATACACTTTAGAATTTTAGACTTTGATCCCTTAATTTCAGATGTATATTTAATTGTGGTAGTTACACTTTTGGGAAGCTAAAGCAGATAAGGAAAATGTAAGAAATGAAAATGAAGGTGGATATATTGATAAACTGGGTAGGTAGAACAAGAACAAAATAGAGGAATTTATTAGTAAAGCGGATAAAGAATGAAGGTTCCAAGTGTTTCCTGAAGAAGGCAGTGATGGGTAAGGAAACACCGGGTAACACTGAAGTCCATTTATTAACGGATAGGCGAAATACAAGTGGTGACTAGCATGTGCCATGCACGGCCAACAGAGTCAGACTGAGACTGCCTTGCCATATGGCAGCCTAGGGGCAATGTTGCCACATAACACGTGCAGTGTTGCTACATAATTACATATATAAATGCTACTCGGCACAGTAGCTTATTTACAAGGTTGCTACTCGGCACAGTAGCTTAGATACATAACCTACATCTCCCTCCCCCCCTCACGCTCATAGTCTTTGTCTTGAGCGGACTTCTTAGTCCTAAGTCGCTCCGAGCGTGGAGGTGCACTGTGGGACTGATCCTCGTGAGGTGTAGGGGACTCGTCCTCGGTCAGGGGGCCAGCAGCAGGGGGTGAGACTGGCCGGAGGAAGCGGCGGTTCCTCCACCAGATGCGGCCGCTCGGCATCCTGACCTTGTAGTCCCGCGACCGGCCGACGCCCATCACTATGCCCACCTTGTCCCAATGTGTCGTCGTCGGGTCCTGGACGCGGACAAGGGCACCAATCTCCAGTGGCTGAAGAGGGCGGGCACGGTCGTCATACCGAGCCTTGGCGTCCTGGGCACGTGTAGCGGCGCGGCGGTCGCAGCTCTCGGCTCTGGTCTGCCACTCCTTCGCAAAGGCCTTGGCGTGTGCAGGAACGCAAGAGCGGAGAGGGTGACCATACAGGATCTGGGCAGGGGAGCGTCCTGTGTGGGTGGGAGTATTACGTAACTCCAGGAGTCCTTTGTCAAACGCCTCACAGTTTATGTTGCCTGAAGGAGCCACCTTGAGGATGAGGTGCTTGACTGTTTTGACCGCAGCCTCAGTATGGCCGTTTGACTGTGGGTAGTGGGGTGTTGACACGATGTGGCGGACTCCCCAACGCTCCAGGAATCCTGTGAAGTCCTGGCTGGTGAACTGTGGCCCACCGTCCGTCCGCAGACGTACGGGGACGCCCAGGTCACGAAAGAGGTGCCGGAAGTGGCGAATGGTGGCCGCGGACGTCGTGTCCGAGCCACAGATAACCACCATAGGCCAGCCAGAGAGTCGGTCGGCGACGACTAGGAAATGTTTCCCAGCTGTGCTGAAGAAATCAGCCGACACGGACTCGAAGGGCCTGGTGGGTTCGTCGTCGCACAAGAGGGGCTCCTGCTGTTGACTGGGCTGCATGGTCTGGCACGGCTCACAGGCACGGACCGTATTGACGATATCCGCGTCAATGCCGGGCCAGTACACAGCCTGCCTTGCGCGGCGCTTGGTGGCCTCTGCTCCATGATGGCTGTCGTGTAAGCGGGCCAGAGGGCGACGACGGAGAGCTGCAGGGACGACCACACGGGCACCGTACAGGACGAGGTCCCCATTTGTGTAGAGGTCCTCACGTATCTTCTAATACGGGCGTAGGGCGTTGTGGAGGTCAAAACGGTCGCGAGGGAACCCAGTCCTCACACTCTCCAAGAGCTGAGTGTAGGAGGGGTCGTCGCGTGCCGCGGTCCGTAGTTCCTCAAGGGCCAGATCGCTGTCGGGTGGCGACACTGAGGCCTGGGTGCTGGCGAGGGACTGTACGGCCTGCAAAGTGACGATGTTGCTGACGGAGAAACCGGCCTCGGTGCTGAGCATCTCGTCTTCAGGTGTAGGGCGGCTGACTGGGGAGCGGGAGAGGGCATCCGGGATGCACAACTCCTTACCTGCGCGCCAAGCCGCGGTGAAGACGAAGGCCAAAATCTTCTCCTTCAGGCGCTGGAGGCGGGGATTCTCGATGGCGTCCAGCAAATAGTGATTAAGAATGGGGACCAAGGGCCTGTGGTCTGTGATGAGGTCGAAGTGCTGTAGGCCAATCAAGTAAAACTTGCACTTCGATAAGGCCCATACCACTGCCAGCAGCTCCAGCTCGATGGTAGCATAGAGAGACTCAGCATCGGTGAGGAAGCGAGAGCCACACTGTACGAGCCGGTACTTTCCTCCACCATGATCCTGGAGAAGGGCGTAACCAACCCCGTACAGGCGCGAGGCGTCTGTCCCGAGGACGGTGGGGAGCGCTGGGTCGAAAGTAGTGAGGATAGGTGGACTTGACAGGGCCTCCTTCACCTTATGAAAGGCGAGGTCGTGGTCAGGGGTCCACGTGAAAGTCCTCTTGGGGCTCATCAGGGGGCGGAGAGGCCCGGCAGCGGCCGAGACGTCAGGAGAAAATTCTGCCAGCTGGTTCACCAGGCCCATGAAAGACCTGAGATCCGTAAGGTTGGCAGGTTTTGCAAAGTCCGCTATGGGCGAACTTTCTCTAGGTCCGCAGCAATGCCATCCCTTGAGAGTCGGTAGCCGCAGAAAGACACTGCAGGTGCGGCCAAGACGAACTTCTCGGCATTCAGAGTGATGCCGTGCGTCCTACACCTGGTCAGTACCTCGTCGATGCGGCGGAGATGCGTCAGGTAGTCCTCATCGTAGAGGATGACGTCATCCACTACCTTCACGCAGTTGGTCACGCCTTGAAGTGCCATGTCACCACGGAGACAGAAGGCGTCCCCCGTAGCAGTGAATCCCATAAGGCCACGGCAGTAGCGGAAGCGTCCGTAAGGCGTGATGAAAGTGGTCAGTGGCTGATCCTCCTTCTTCAGTGGGATCTGCCAGTAACCACAGAGGGCGTCCATTGTCGAGAAGTGCCGTACCTTCGGGTCCACACTCCGTATAGCTGCAAAAGGTGTGGGTGAAGGGTGGGCGGGACGGGACACCTGGCTGTTAAGCTTAGACAAGTCGGTAGTAATCCGCACTCCACCGTTAGTCTTAGCCACAGCGACTAGAGGGTGGCACCAAGGGGACGGGTCGTCACCAACGGGTACGATGACACCCTGGGCCACCATGGAATCCAGTTCCTTCTTGACTGAATCCCTGAAGGCGAGAGGGATCAACCGGGGAGTGTGTATGGCAAACGGCTGTGCATCTTCCCGCAGGTGTATCCTCATAGGCGGACCCGCCATAGCCTTCAGTGGCGCGGTCCGTAGGGCCTCCTTCGTCACCAGCACATCCGAGTACTCCTTCAGGAAGTAGGCCCTTGTGGCTGAAGGAGACGTCTCGCTGTGAAGAGGAAGCAGCCGTGACTTGGGTGGAGGCGGGGCGGGATTGGACGCGGGTTCTGGGCAGCTCTGTGCGGCAGCGCCAGGCGCGTCGCTCGTTGATTCACGCACCCTGCTGGCGGTGTACCGAGCAGCTGGGATCTGCTCAGGAAAGTCTCTGGGCACCACGCCTAACTCCTTGCAGTGCTCCCACGACAACAAGGGTGTAGCGAGAGTAGGCTGCACATCGATCCATCCGTGACACAACCTGTCGCCGTAAGTGATCTCCGCTTGAAAGGAGCCCACAGCGTCCGGCATCTGGGAACTGTCCGCATTGTAGTACTGCAGCTGCGGTGGTGGTCCCAGGCCACGTTTGGTGAGGCCCAGTTTCTGGAGGTGCTTCAGGCCTATCACCGTAGTATCAGCGCCGGTGTCTGGTATCACCTCGATGTGACCCGACACATCACTGTGTGTGACGGCGACACGGATGGTAGGGGAAGGGGTAGCCCTGGGGCGTGTGGTCGATTCCACCATCCTGATGTGACTCAGCTGCTGCTTGGGGCTGCGTGGGCCATCTGAAGGGGGCTGCGTGCGAACCACCCCGAGGGAAGTGCGCTGCTTTCTTCCTCGTCTCGGGCTTTTGGGCTTGGGTTGGCGGCAGCACTTGTCGTAGTGTCCATAACGACCGCAGGCCTGACACTTGCGGCCTCGTGCAGTGCACCTGTGTTAGACCAGTGGCCCTTACGGTCACATCCACGACACAGTGCGTCGGCGGCCTGGCATGTCTTGGGGCCATGCTGCTTTCCACAGCTGCCACAGGAAGCACTAGGCGGAGGCGTGGAAGAACGTGCGGCAGCCTTCACGTTGTTGGCCGCCTTCTTACCCTTCTTTTACTGTGAGATAGCTCTCACAGCAGGTGGGGCCCGTAAGGCAGAGGTGGCGGACTTGGTGGCCTCGTATGACCGACATTCAGTCACTACCACCTGGAGTGTGGAGGAAGCGTCCAGGGGAATGAGTCGCTGCACCAACTCTTCTTGCCTGACACCTGTCAAAATCCCATGCTTGATCCAGGCTTCCTCACATTCCCGGCTGTGCGCCTTGCAGACGTCGATCTCCTCTGACAAACTCTTCAAACATACAAAAAAGTCGTCAAAGGATTCATTCTCCGCCTGCTTGCAGCTGGTGAAGGCGCAGCGACGCAAAGCCTCGTTATTCCGACCTTTAACATGTCCCTGTAAAAGGTCGAGCACATCCGTCACTGAAGAGGTAGAATCGGGAGGCACTTGCAACGTGTGCTCCAAAACTCTCTGGGTCTCCAGCGACAAACACATCCGCAGTTGGATGAGCTGTTTGTTTGGAGGCATGCTGTCAAGGTCCACCATCGTGGAGTAATCTGTCCACCGCCGCCTCCACTCACAAAAAACGCTGAAACGTGACGTCTGGTGATAGGGCAGGTGGGGGTTGAACAGATGCCTTGGGAGCTGTTGGAGTAGCAAGAGTGCCTGGAGGACGCTGGTGTGGTGGAGGAGGGAGGGTACTGGCGCCTTGGTGCACGATACCTGCTGCGAGTGAGGGAGGGTGGGTTAGCGCCAGGGTCGCCAATATTGCATCAAAATGCGTCTTTTCCTCCTCTCTTCGTATCTCCTCCCTCTGAAGTTCCATTTCTCTGCATCTCTCGTCCCTGTCGTCCATCCACCTCAGATTTGTGGCAATGTCCGTCGCTGGAGGTGGAGGATGAGAGTCTGCGCCCGGTGGAGGGGAAGGTGGTGGGGAGTCGTGTCTCCCATCTTGACGTTGTCCCTTCTTACCGCCCATTTTAGAATGCTTGAACTGCACTGTTTAGTATATAAAGTGACGCATCATCAGCTTGAACCATATATATGACATAAACAGCGCAGAAATAACGCATAGAGTCCACTGTTCTGTCCGTGAGTGCGTGCGTGCGTGTGTGTGTGTGTGTGTGTGTGTGTGTGTGTGTGTGTGTGTGTGTGTGTGTGTCTCAGAGAGCAGATCGTGGTGGCCTCCGTGGAGGCAAGAACGTTAGTGTCTCCCCGGAAGTCACACGAGAAGGGCGTACGCCTGCGTGCTCTGTGGGTACCACAAAAGACAGGCCAATGCTCAACTCTCAGCTCTAGACACACTAATACACTGACACTAACACTGCCACCGTCACTAAAACGCACTGTGATGGCGCAACACTGCACATCTACGTCGCGGCGAAACACAACACAAGGCAACACAACACAACACACTAAGAGTCGACGCGCACATCGCCGGCAGTCGCACATCGCCGGCTAACTGTCCATTGTTCACACACTTGTAAGTCCACAGATCCTACTCACTGCGCCATGAAGGTTCCAAGTGTTCCCTGAAGAAGGCAGTGATGGGTAAGGAAACACCGGGTAACACTGAAGTCCATTTATTAACGGATAGGAGAAATACAAGTGGTGACTAGTATGTGCCATGCACGGCCCACAGACTGAGACTGCCTTGCCATATGGCAGCCTCGGGGCAATGTTGCCACATAACACGTGCAGTGTTGCCACGTAATTACATATATAAATGCTACTCGGCACAGTAGCTTATTTACAAGGTCACTACTCGGCACAGTAGCTTAGATACATAACCTACAAAGAATATACACATAGAATGCTCTCAAATATTGGTTATATGTCTGTGAACGAGGTAAATGACGAATAAAAGAAAATACTTATGGAATCAGCAGTGAGGACTTTCCCCAGAAGACAATTATAAGAAATTTGTCAAAAAGAGTAACAGTGAAAGTATAACAGGTTATAACAAGCAATGTTGGGTGAGTAGAAAGAAATATCACAAAGCAAAACATAGACAAAACTTGAATAAAAATTAATGTAATTATCAAGACATGATAGAAAAAATATAAGACATAGAAAGGTAAAGTTCAAAGAGTTAAAGCGAAAGAAAAATGAAATTTTATCAGTAGGTTGAAAGAACTCGAAACTAAAGGCCCAAAATTATATTGGCAAAGTCTTCAGGTGTTAAAAAGAAGGATATTCCGATAATGCTAAACGAATTCTTGGCTCAGTTCAAACGGTTGGCTGAGGAAGGAGATTATGTAGATGAATCCAGGTTGGATATTGTCACAGATGTGAGTGTGGATAATATATTAAATGTTAACATTACAGAAGATTAAATTATGTCATGTATAGGCGATATTAAAAACAAAAAATCCCCGGGTATTGACAAATAATTATTGAATATATAAATAGTACTAACATCTGTTATGTCCACTCTACATCAGGCTATCTAACAAAGTGTTTGATACTGAAGAGTTACCGGAGGAGTGGCTCATAGGTCCCATATATAAGGTGATGTGAGGGAAGTATAACTCTTTTAAGTTGTGTAGGAAAATTCTTTACATCCACAATTCTGTGAAACTAATAATGTTATTAAAGAATTACAGGACGGTTTTCGGCGAAGATATGCTACCAGTAATCATGTATTTGTATAAGAAAATATAATTGACTTGATTCATTACAAAAATAAAAGGTTTATTTGTTTGAATATAGACTATTGGAAGACCTTTGACCTTGTTTGGAGGGATGGCATATGGTATAAACTAATAGAAGCGAGAATTAATGGTGAATTTATAAATGTCTTAATTAGTATGTATACAAAGGCCAGATCTTGCATTTTGCATAATCAAGAAATTTCTGAGTATTTTAGGAGCTGTGGGAGAGTTAGGCAAGGAGAACAAAATTTTCCCATTCTATTTTCACTGTATGTTAATGATCTTGAGAGAGGTCTTGCTAGAATTTTTATTTTTTTCAATATTTAAAATTAATGAAGAATGGTTAGATATGGTGATGTAACTTCTGGCATTAATGTAAGCCGATGACACTGTTATCCTGACCAATAGTAAGAAAGGTATTGTGATTGATCTTAAGGAAATGTACGACTGAAAGATAAAATTTTAAGTTCATGAAATTGTTCATAATATAAATATGTAGGTGTCTTGTTGAGCTATATTGGTGTATTAAAAAAAACAATAACATTATTTATGTACACAAGCAAACAGAGCCATGTACAGAATAGTTAAATAGGGAAATGAAGGAAATTTTATCTGCCAATTGACTTGCAGCTTCAACTTTTTGATGCAATGGTATTAACAACAATGACACATGGGTGTGAGTGAGGTGTGGGGGTATAATATTTATAAGGAATTAGAAACTCTTCATATAAAATTCTTAAAACATGTCCTTAATGTTAATAAAAATACATATAATGCTGTAGTATAATTATGGAGAATTGGGTAACTATACATATAAAGTACAGGATGGTGGGATACTGGGGGAGAATAATACATGTGTAACAGAACTAACACAGCTATATTATGTATCAGTGCCTCTGGAAATCAAGAGGAGGATAGACTCATTTCTCCGTGGCGGAACCAAATTAGATCTGTACTAAATAATTGCGGGATGTCAAGTATATGGATGATGCAAAACCAACATAATTGAAAATGGTGTTGAAAGAAAATTAAAAGATCAGTAGATTACTCAGTGGTATGCTAACCTGACTTGTACATCGTTATGTAGCAGTTGTATCACTTATAAAACAATTTTCAAGTTAGAAGAATATTTAATAAGGTTGCCCAAAATCTCAGATATAGCTTGTGTAAATGTGGAGCCAACAATACACTGTAACTGGTAGATATCAAAATATTCCAAGAGAAGAGAGAATTTGCATTAAATGTGGTTATAATGTTATTAGAGATGAATATCATGTTATCCCAGAGTGTAATAATCAAGATATCATATTAAAGAAATGCAAGTACAGGTAAATACCAAGATTTTATAGAAGTCATCCATGTCGTTTGAAATTTGCTAAATATTGTAACAGACTAATGAAAGAACTATCCTAACCTGGCTGTGTTTGTGAAGTTTGTATTAGATATATTTAGGTAGATAACGAGATAGTTCATACCAACAAAAGGAAGGAATTACTCTAATAATTATAATGTTTTGACAATGTAAATATATGAGGTGCATATTGTTATTATGATACTGTACTGTTTGTGACTGTTGTGGCGAGAAGCCGTGTACCATACTTTGTACAAGTCTGAGCAGAATAATTTTTTTGTCTGTCTGTCTGTCTGTCATCCCGCTACTCAACAAAGGAACAACAAAACAAACCTACAGTATTTATGCTATGAACAGTTATCACCTATGAACCTAAGGTCATTTTATTCCCCCTTCGTAATGTCAATATAATTAATTAATGTAACCAAATTTCATGTTACTTAAAAGAAGGATTACTATACAGTGACAATTGTCAGTGGATTTACTTATATCATAGAACACCTCCCTGAATTCTCTACTGTAACAACTGTAATATACGCTGTAGTCGCCTGAACGGAGTGGACCAGGAGAGAAGTACCAAGCAGGTTGTGTAAGGTACAGACACACGTACAGGTAGAACCGTGTGAGGTATATTTAGAGGAGCAATACCCTGCCTGTACCTGTAGACAGTAATGAATGAGAGGATATTGGTTATAGTGGTCACCGATATAGTTGTCTGGTGTATGTTGCCAAGTTGCATGTGTGTGGCAGGAAGAGAGAGAGCAAGACAGATGTGGAGGTGGGGGAGGAAGGCGGGGGAGGGAGGGGGGAGGGAGGGAAGGAGGGAGAGAGGAGGGAGGAAGAGAGATGTGGAGAAGGGGAGAGAGAGGCGGGGGAGGGAGGAGACAGAGGTGGTGGATACATACATACATGCATACATACATACATACATACATACATACATACATACATACATACATACATACTTACATAGTAGATATACATACATACATACATACATACTTACATAGTACATACATACATACATACATACATACTTACATAGTGCATATACATACATACATACATACTTACATAGTACATATACATACATACATGCATACATACATACTTACATAGTACATTTACATACATACATACATACTTACATAGTACATATACATACATACATACATACATAGTACATATACATACATACATACATACATACATACATACATGCATACATACATACATACATACATGCATACATACATACATACATGCATACAAGGATAGATAGATCGATAGATAAATAGATAGATAGATAGATATTTAGATAGATAGATAGATTCCAAACAAGTCAAATTTCAACACCTTTTCTTTCGACTTCAGTTTTTCATTATTCTCGCTTTTCGTATTATATTTCCTCTTCTCCACACTTCCCCCTTCCCCTCCTCCTCTTACTCCTTTCTCACCTCACCTCGTCTTCCCCCTTTCCTGCTCTTCCCTTTCCTCACTTTTCTTCTCTCACCTCTGCTTCCTTCACCTTTTCTTCCCTCCACCCCCCTTCCCTCTCTCTTCTCCTCTTTCTCTTCCTCTTCACTCCTCATACCCCTCCTTCTCCTCCTTGTCTTTCTTCTTCTCCTCCTCCTCTTCCTCCTCTCGTCTTTTTCTTCCTTACCCCTCCTCTTCTTCCCTCTACTCCCCCTCCTTCTCCCCCTTCTCCTCTTCTCATCCTTCTTCTCTCGTCTCGTTTCCCCCTCTCTTTTTCTCCTCCTCAATACTCTTACCTCTCCCACTCCTTCACTTCTTCATCCCTCCTACCTTTCCGTCCTCCTCCTGCAATCTCCTTTCTCTCCCCTACCCTCATCCTCCAACATCCTCCTCCTCCACCAGCTTCCTCCTCCTACCCACCTCTCCCGGCCCCTCCTCCCCGACCCTCCTCCCTCCCTACCCTCCTCCTCCTCCCCTACCTCCTCCCTACCTCCTACTCCATCCTCCTCCTCCCCAGCCTCCCCTCCCTACCCCCTCCAACATCCTCTTCCTTCCACCCTCCTCCTCTCCTCCTCCTCCTTCTCCTCCCCCTCCTCCTCCCCTCCCACCTCCTCCTCCTCCTCCTCCTCCTCCCTTCCCCCCTCCCGCCCTACCCTCCTCCTCCAACATCTTCCTCTTCCTTCCTAGCCTCCTCCTCCTGCCTCCTCCATGTGTCCACTATGACATGTTCTTGCCAAATCTGTTGATATTAATCAGTCGTGGCAGAAAGCGACCCACCCAGGCTGGTGTTGACACTCCCTCCCTCACACTACTGCTGACTGTCAGGTTATTTTGGTACCTACCAGACAGACAGATAGACAAATAGACAAACAGACAGACAGACAGGCAGACAGACAGACAGACAGATAGACAGACACAGCCAGACAGACTAGTGGTTAGGCAACTGAGCAACTAACAATCATTTTGCAACTATATGCCAGACACTCCCCTAGCTTAACACAACCTGTGTCCCTGCTTACCTAGCCAAACTAACAAAACCCCTCTGCTCCATAATTAATGCTTCTCTCAGTTAAGCAAGATACCTAGATGACTGGAAGACTTCATGTGTCACCATTGCCTAAGTCAAGGAGTCCACAATCCTTAAAAGAGTTACGGCTTATTGCCTTTACCCCAATGCCCAGCTTAACTTGCGAAAGTTTCGTTCTTGGTCGGACTTATTCTGATATCAGCGTACCGTCCTCACATCTGAGGCTTGACTACCACAGTCCTCGACTCTAAACGTTCTAGGCTGTTTTTAACAATCCTCTAAGGTTTTATATCTCTCTGGGGCCCAGTTTTTAATATAATTCGTCCATCTCCGTCACTGCTTTCCTCAGGACCTCCTTCCATCAACTTTGCCCGTTAATATTTCTGTTATTATTCCCTCATTCTTCGTTTGTTTTCCTGTCAGTGTAGTTTATTCTTAACATTCGCCTATATCACCACATTTCAAAGGCCTCCAGCCTCTTTCTGGCGTCTGCTGAAAGTGTCCACGATTCTGACCCATACAACATAAGAAGTCTTTCTGCAGCCTTTTTCTCAAATTGAGGTTAATGTCTCAAATGCACAACATTTTCCACTTGTTTAAGTTCCCTGTTGCCCACCATATAATTTTTATTTTAGGATTTATTTCCAACTTGGAAACAACCATTACTTTAATCTGTCATTACAGCATTAACTCTTAAACCACATTTGTTCACAAATTTCTTAGGATCTCTATTGCCCTTTCACTCAAAATTCTCAGACCAAATATAGCTTCTCTAGTTCCCTTTCCCTTTCTAAATCCAATTTTTTCTTTAGGTAACTCATTTTCTATTCTAAACTTTATTATACATAATAAAACTTTACAGGCATGACTTAAGCTTATTGTTTAAAACTTGCACTCTAAGGCTCCTGGCTTTTTAGGTAATACAAACATTGATTGCTTTTTTTTAAATCACTGGGAAGGTCTCCTTTGAACTATGTAGAATTACACATTTTGGTAAAAAAAATTATCCCATTCTTGCCCATTTGGTTTATAAATTCTGCTGGGAGCTGATCTACCCCACAACCTTATAATTTTTAATTTTGCTCACAGTTGCCTCAACTTCTGTTTCCAGAATTGGCATTTCGATCCTTATTTTCTTTTCGCTTCTTACCTCCACTCCATCCAAATTATTGTATAGTTCTTATACTCTACTCATCTCTTATTTACTTCTTCTGCCTCAAACATGATTATGTTGTCTCTGCTGTCAATAGTCCCACCCATTTTGCATCTTTTTTTTTTGCTAATTTGTTTGATCTTTTTGTACATTTCCCTATAATTATGCCATCTGTCATCATTTTCAATCTCCTAGCTTTCCCTTTTAGATCATCTTTCTTGGCTTGTCTGCATTCTCTTTGAATATGTTAACTTTTATGTGAGGTTCACTTTGGTTTCTTATATTTCTTCGTGTATTCATTTTTTTTCATTTGTCATCCACTAATATTTAACCTGGTTCCTCTTATTTACCCAGTCTCTAACATTATTTCTTTGTAATTAATAAATTATTTTCTTGGTCCTTGGTCATCAGAGCAAAAATTAAAATTAATTTTTGGTTTCCATTCCATAATCTATCCCTGCCCCTGTTTTGAGGTTCCCTAAATCCCATTTAATTCTGTCCATAGTTTTATTTGTATTTTTGTTTTCAGTTTTAGCCTCACTAAACTCATCACTGGGACATGATTTGACTAACAAAGATTTCTGAATCTTTTCTGAATTAACATGTAATCTATATGATTCCTGACTATGTTGTTTACTTTGTCCTGGGGTGAGATCCGGGTATAGAGATGCCTCGGGTGTTGTTCAAACCATGTATTTGTAATTATCATCCTGTTTTACTTAAGAAAAGTCAATATTTCTCCTCTCAAATTTCTATTACCCAACCCATGTGGCCTTACTTCTGGTGCTAACTCAACTGTTGCGTTAAAATCACCCATTATAATCAGACATTCATTAAACTTTACGATGTCTTTTACTTTCTTTAAATCTTCATAAAATTTTAAGACTTCATCTTCACTATCACTCGTTGGTTCATAAACCTGTATTATTACCAAGTCCCGGGGTTTAGCGTTAAACTTGACTAACAAAACTCTATCTCACACTGCCCAATATCCCTTTACACTTCTGCTCAACTTCTGGTTTACAAAGACACCAACACCTCTCTCATGTTTTTCACCACATGAATATATGAAGTAAATATCTTCACCACTCACGTTATTTGAACCTATCCATTTTGCCATTGTAAGAAATTTTAAATTTCCCTATAAAAAATCACAGCATGCAAAGAATGTTAGGGTAGAGTTTCAGCCTTTTAGTTCAGAAGGTTAAGTATTCCTGGTGGATAATGAAGACAGTAAAAAACCTGTGGTAACTTTGAAAGCTAAGGGACTTTGCACTATATCAGTGGTTCTCAACCTTTTTCCATGCACCCCTTTCACCATATGTCAGAATGTCATTCCCCCCTCCTTTCCAAGATTGTCTGCCTCAAAAAGTGCATTCCAAATAATATGCATATAATACTGAAAATCCTTTATTTTTTCCATATTAGTATCAGTTTCCCCCCCCCCCCCTGAAAACCTGAGGGGGGAAATTCCCCCCTGGTTGAGAACCCCTGCACTATATGATGTTAGAAGGTGTATTGTCATTATCAGTGAAGTCCTCCGTAAAGGCTAAATATGGCGTTAGACAGACCATGGCTCTGAATGAGTGACCATGACCAGGGGGACTGTAGTTGTGAGTGACCAGGGGACTGTGGTTGTGAGTGAACAGGGGGACTGTGGTTGTGTGTGACCAGGGGACTGTGGTTGTGAGTGAACAGGGGGACTGTGGTTGTGTGTGACCAGGGGACTATGGTTGTGAGTGACCAGGAGGACTGTGGTTTGTGAGTGACCAGGGGATTGTGGTTGTGAGAGACCAAAGGACTATGGTTGTGGAGTGACCAGGGACTGTGGTTGAGAGTGACCACAGGCTGTGGTTGTGGAGTGAACAGGGGACTGTGGTTGTGTGTGACCAGGGGACTGGTTGTGGAGTGACCAGGACTGTGGTTGTGTGACCAGGGGACTGTGGTTGAGAGTGACCAGGGGACTGTGGTTGAGAGTGACCAGGAGGCTGGTAGTGGTGACCAGGAGGGACGTGGTTGTGGTGACCAGGGGACTGTGGTTGAGTGGACTGTGGTTGAGTGACCAGGGGACTGTGGTTGAGAGTGACCAGGGAGGCTATGGTTGTGAGTGACCAGTAGGACTGTGGTTGTGAGTGACCAGGGGGACTGTGGTTGAGAGTGACCAGGGGTCTGTGGTTGTGAGTGACCAGGAGGACTATGGTTGTGAGTGACCAAGGGGACTATGGTTGTGAGTGACCAGGGGGGCCTGTGGTTGTAAGTGAGTTACCAGGAGGATTGATATTATATGACAAGGGAAATCGTAGCTATGAAAGACAATATAAAATACAAACATAATTACATACATGCATATATCCTGTAGAGTTGCCTCAAAGAGTTCCTTACCCCTTGTGGTGACGTTTAAGTTATGTGACACCGTCGCAATACTCGAGTAAACTTATGAATGAACCCGTAATAGTCTTGTAACGACGGAGCTGATTGGTGAAAGAGATTCCATGGCGTAATTTCGCTTGACAATAATGATAAACATATGTTGTAATATAAACTCAGTGTAAACAATACCAGACTTAGATGTTTCTAATGATGGAAAATGCCAGTATGAGTGATAAGACTTTAAAAATAAAACGTATACAAGGAAATTTGTGTTATTCATCATTAACATACACCAGGAAGTTTCTTCACCCAAGGACACTGGCGCCTTGGTAAGTCACACAATGGTTCAGAGTAAACCTTCAGAATTCATAGGTGGAGATTAATTAATGCATGGTACGTATTATGATAATACCAAGTAACATAACAGTGAAAAGAATAATGTAGAAATATGAATATAAGGATATACTGTACAGGTCAGAGGAAGCTCAGCATAGCTCATTAAATGTCTTACCTGTTGGTTGTCGTATAGTGACAGGTTTCGTGGGAATTAAATCACCTGCTCCTGATGACATGAAGTGTTGTATAATTATCACTATGAACGTTTATGATTCTACTGTCCATGTAAATCTGGTAATTGGTTTAAATAACTAACACACGTCTACATAAATCTTGTCCTAATATTTGTAACCCACCTTTTAAATCAGTATGCAGATATTCTCTTATTACCGTTGATATCTAATAATCCTATATAAGCATCTAGGACAGGGACTCCTTCTTCCCCCCTCAATCCCCGTCTCCTGACGTCCAGCACCCGAACTTGTCCACCAATCAGCTCATCGTTACAAGACTACCCATTCATTCATAAATTTGGCATTGCGACTCTGCCACATTACAGTGAGTAAAGGAACTCTTTGAGGCAACTGTACATTAGATTGTTGTCCCCAAATTATATAGAAAACAGATACTATATCTGGCTCATGACTCGTCTAAGGCAGGACACCTGGGAAGTAACAAAACATAATATAAGATAATAAATCATTACTATTTTTTTTGGGGGGGGGGGGGGCAGGACTAACGAAAGATGTGGTGGCTTATTGTAAGTCTTACCATCAGTGTGTCAGGTAGTGGGAAAACCGAATCAGAAAATTCCCGTCGCACCACTGTTGCCCTTTCCTGCAATTTCTGAGCCGTTCACCGAGGTTATTGTAGACTGTGGGCCCACTGCCAAAAACAAAGGCCGAAAACATATCTCCTAACCATCATGTGTTCCTCAACTCGCTATTCTGAGGCTATGCCCTTAAAGAAAATCAGTGCCCCTGTGATAGTAATAGCTCTAACGAAATTTTTCACTTCGGTTGGAATGCCCCTCAAACAGTCAAACTGAACAAGGCAGTAACTTCTCATCCAGAATTTTTGAAGAACTAATGAAGCATTTGGGAACTGAGGAGCAGTGGGAAGATTTAATCAAAATTTAAAGAACGTAATCAGAAATTAATGCCTAGATACTGAAAAAAGGCTGGAATGAGGGAGCTCCTTTGTTACTGGTTGCAGTCAGAGAATATGTTCAGGAAACACTAAGTTTTCGTGCCTGTGTGTCTTTCATTTTACATCTTTTCCAAACTTAGTTCTATGGTAAGAGTAACTTTAAGGTTAGGTTCCTAAATAATTAAATTATAATCATGTCTGTAAGGTCTAGGATTACAGGTTACAAAGATAACGTCACTGTTTTTTTCAGACTGGATTGAATAATATCTTAGCGTCTCATTCTTATAATTAGGGTAAACTGGAGTTAGTAATTGTTAGTCTAGATTAAAGGAGAGCGACGCTTTTACGACTATTTGATGAACTTATTTCTTCTGTAAAAGAACTTTTTTTTTTGAAATCATCGAATAGCAATTACTGTATGATACTAATGTCGTACAGTTAATATCTGAAGCTAAACTTGCTCTGACTAGACAAAGACAAACGTTATAATATTTGTTACGAATGATCTTACTGTCAATAAGTCAATTAAATTAACTACCTCAACTTCAATTGCCAACCTTCAATGGTGAATATACTGTAGTGCAGGGACTCCCTTCTGGGATCAATTTCAAGAGGCTGTCTATTAAAAAGACAGATTTAAATCCTGTTTCCAAACTGAATTATTTTAAACTCAGCTAACATGAGCAGCTAGGAAGCTTATCCAGGGGTCGAGTACACTAATGATAACTACCAACTGGCCATTGAGTTCCTTAAAGAAACTTATGATAATTCCGATAGGGCGATTAGGGACCGAGAAAATAAGTTAATGGATCTCAGAAATCTTGGGCACAACGTTCAAGAACTGATGGATTTCATAACCGAATTGGAGGCTCTCTGCAGGAGTTTACAGTCATCAAATGTAGGCATAAATCTTGGACTGTTATGGCCATATTAGCAGGAAAGATTCACATGAAAACAATGGAATCTATTCAACTAAAATGTGGTTAAGATTACCCCAGTATTTAATGTAGGAACTTATTGTCCAGTGTAATTAATCACCTTGCTTCTTATTCACACACGGTACTGCCGAAGACTACTGTACGGTTAAGAAAAGGTGGAAACTCTACAGAAAGTCCAACCATCTAATCCTGCACAGTTATCATGGTGGCAAACAGATCACCCTGAAGCTTTTTCTGTCAATGTGGCCAAGGGTTCATCTAATCCTGAGAAACCTGTAACAGAAGGTAGTAACTCTACTAACTCTGTTAAGCCATCTGCTATAAGATTCATCGTGACTGGACAATATTTCACAAATCCACGTGTTTTTTGTAATGCGAAACACTGCAGGTCCAACTGTACACAGTATATTTCTGTGAATGCTCGTAGACAATGGTTGAAAGCAACATCTCGTTGCGAAACTTATAAACCATCTCGTGATTCATCGAGTGTTGTTTGACCAGTGTATAGGAAGTGTCACCAATATCATCATACATTCCTATGCCCAAGGAACTTATCCCAAGTTAATACATCTGGCGTAGTCAGCAGCGAAATTGGGGGTGGAGAAGGGAAGGGGCTGGAAAAAAGTAAAGACACATTTAGACATTGTTTCACAGTGTTCATTTATAATGCATTATTTGGTGGACGAAATGAAATTAAAGTCATAAAATAAAATCACTTTAAAGGTTGTTGGCTTTGTAGGGGAGTTGGAATTTAATCTCTTTGATGTAGTTAATTTTACGGTTCAAGTGGGTAAACGGTTTTACCGGTTGCAAGCGTGTGTCAAGAGCGAGTTACTATCAGTTCGTACTGATGGACTTACTAAGGTCACACAGCATTTGGCTACACAAATTAGACTTAGCCCATATGTTATCAGTGACTACATAAGTGATCTGTACTTGCCTATTGGAGCTAGGATGGCCAGGCGTCCGGGTTAGGGCTGGACAGTCCGGTTTTTTAGCTTCCTCTCCTCCGTTCGGCGCAACCACTAGCCGGACACTGATTTGTCCTCCTTTTAGGGTCTTGACTAGAAAATATCCAGTTACTAATTCTGGCGTTTAGCTTCAATAAAATAGGCCTTTTTTTCTTCTTTTCTAATTTTTTTAACATGTAAGTCTCCAGATTTGTCAAACATTTACTGAGTTTTTAATTATTTGTGAATATAGTGGTATTTACAAATAAGTGTTGGCAACCCTGATGCAGGGTTGCCAACCCTTATTTGAAGAAAATACCGATCTGAAGTATCGGCATCGCTAATAGGCATTCAGCTATAGTGAGTACACATTATAGCTCTCAGCTTGTGTTGCAGGTTTGGGCTCAATTCCATTTCAAAATAATCAATTCAGGAAGTAAAGTGAAATCTCAATTCAGTGACTGAACATTTAGATTATTTCCCAATAAAAGGTGAAAGAGAATATCTGTGTTTAAAAATAAGTGAAATTTTAAACAATTTCCTCAAAACAGTGAACTCAAAAGAAATCCAACCCAACACTCTTGTGGTGTTCATGTTGGGTCTGGTGAATCGCTGCCACGCACAAGGTCGTCCTTTTTGGGGTTATGAAAGTGGCCACCCCAAGTGGAGCAAACCATTATGGCCAACGGTCATTCTAGGAGGGATGATATAAACTTAGTGGAGACTCCCGATGGTTCCGTAATTTACGGCAAAATTCCTACTGGTTTCTGTTCCAAACAAAGTCAACATCATGTTGCAGTAGTGTCAAAAGTAATTGCAGTTGAAGGAACAACTTCTGTCTCTGACCCTATGTCTCCATTGACAACGATGTACTGAGGACGAACATGCGGACACTTTAAGAGAGATTCACTGAGGCTAAATAGCTCGAAACAGTCGAGTTAAGGGATGGGAAATATTGGGTAAAATTGTCATGGCGCCCAGATCAACAAACCTTCAAACCAATTAGAATTAAGTTTTAGTCAGGACCAAACAAACTCAGATGACTACAGTGTACGCAGAGCTGAGGGTCACATGCAACATTTAAATGAGGTCATTCAGGATCAACTTGAAAAAGGATTCACTGGAGTCATACACATTCATATTATCACTGATAGTACCATTATATTCCATATTTGGGAGCCGCCAGTGACAGTAAAACTACTGCCACGAGAGTACTGTATGACTGCAGCGCCAGGAATCCTAAACAGGTATAGTTTTGAATGATTGTCTTCTTCAAGGGCCTCAGTTGACAAACAAATTAGTCAGTGTTCTACTTAAATTTAGAACGGAAAAAATTGCATTTGTTACTGATGATAGCAAAAAAATTTCTTCGTATAGGCCTAAAAGAACCAGATTGTGACGTCATGCGATTCCTATGACCCAAAGACTCTAGATACATATAGACCACTATTGACAATGCGATTCAAGTTAATGATGCTTGGGGCAACTAGTTCACAATTTTTACTGACATTTGCATCACACTGTAAATTTATAAGGCTAACGACTTACACCACACTGTATATATTTAAAGCTAGTGACTTATGCACCACACTATTTATTTATAAGGTAAACGACTTATGTACCACACTGTATATTTATAAGGTTAACGACTTATGCACCACACTGTATATTTATAAGGTGAACGACTTATGCACCACACTGTATATTAATAAGGTTAATGACTTATGCACCACACTGTATATTTATAAGGTTAACGACTTATGCACCACACTGTATATTTATAAGGTTAACGACTTATGCACCACACTGTATATTTATAAGGTGAACGACTTATGCACCACACTGTATATTTATAAGGTTAACGACTTATGCACCACACTGTATATTTATAAGGTTAACGACTTATGCACCACACTGTATATTTATAAGGTAACGACTTATGCACCACACTGTATATTTATAAGGTGAACGACTTATGCACCACACTGTATATTTATAAGGTTAATGACTTATGCACCACACTGTATATTTTTAAGGTAGTGACTTATGCACCACACTATAAGGTGACTTATGTACCACACTGTATATTTATAAGGTTAACGACTTATGCACCACACTGTATATTAATAAGGTTAATGACTTATGCACCACACTGTATATTTATAAGGTTAACGACTTATGCACCACACTGTATATTTATAAGGTTAACGACTTATGCACCACACTGTATATTTATAAGGTGAACGACTTATGCACCACACTGTATATTTATAAGGTTAATGACCTATGCACCACACTGTATATTTATAAGGTGAACGACTTATGCACCACACTGTATATTTATAAGGTTAACGACTTATGCACCACACTGTATATTTATAAGGTAACGACTTATGCACACTGTATATTAATAAGGTTAATACTTATGCACCACACTGTATATTTATAAGGTGAACGACTTATGCACCACACTGTATATTTATAAGGTGATCGACTTATGCACCACACTGTATATTTATAAGGTTAACGACTTATGCACCATACTGTATATTTATAAGGTAACGACTTATACCACACTGTATATTATACAATAATGACTTATACACACTGTATATTTATAAGGTTAACGACTTATGCACCACACTGTATATTTATAAGGTTAACGACTTATGCACCACACTGTATATTTATAAGGTTAACGACTTATGCACTACACTGTATATTTATAAGGTTAACGACTTATGCACCACACTGTATATTTATAAGGTTAACGACTTATGCACCACACTGTATATTTATAAGGTTAACGACTTATGCACCACACTGTATATTTATAAGGTGAACGACGTATGCACCACACTGTATATTTATAAGGTTAACGACTTATGCACCACACTGTATATTAATAAGGTTAATGACTTATGCACCACACTGTATATTTATAAGGTTAACGACTTATGCACCACACTGTATATTAATAAGGTTAATGACTTATGCACCACACTGTATAATTATAAGGTTAACGACTTATGCACCACACTGTATATTTATAAAGTTAACGACTTATGCACCTCACTGTATATTTATAAGGTTAACGATTTATACACCACACTGTATATTTATATGATTAGCGAAAATCTAGATCTCAATCGACCAACTAAGCTTCCCTAGATTATAACAACCAATTCATTAAGAGCAGACAGAAAGGAAGAAAAGATAAAAACACAAAGTCACAATCTTGTAACTCATAAAAGTGAAATTATATTGTTGTTAAGTTTTGCTCACTCCAGACACTGAAAACATCCGCCCGTAATCCCGAGAGTTTGTGCAGATGTTTGTGTGTGAGTCAGTGTGTTGTGGTACCTCGCCACCACCACTGTCTCGTTGTTTGTGTGTGAGTCAGTGTGTTGTAGTACCTCGCCACCACCACTGTCTCGTTGTTTGTGTGTGAGTCAGTGTGTTGTAGTACCTCGTCACCACCACTGTCTCGCTGTTTGTGTGTGAGTCAGTGTGTTGTAGTACCTCGCCACCACCACTGCCTCGCTGTTTGTGTGTGAGTCAGTGTGTTGTGGTACCTCGCCACCACCACTGTCTCGTTGTTTGTGTGTGAGTCAGTGTGTTGTAGTACCTCGCCACCACCACTGTCTCGCTGTTTGTGTGTGAGTCAGTGTGTGTTGTGGTACCTCGCCACCACCACTGCCTCGCTGTTTGTGTGTGAGTCAGTGTGTTATAGTACCTCGCCACCACCACTGTCTCGTTGTTTGTGTGTGAGTCAGTGTGTTGTAGTACTTCGCCACCACCTCTGTCTCGCTGTTTGTGTGAGTCAGTGTGTTGTGGTACCTCGCCGCCACCACTGTCTCGTTGTTTGTGTGTGAGTCAGTGTGTTGTAGTACTTCGCCACTACCACTGCCTCGCTGTTTGTGTGTGAGTCAGTGTGTTGTAGTATCTCGCCACTACCACTGCCTCGCTGTTTGTGGGTGAGTCAGTGTGTTGTAGTACCTCGCCACCACCACTGTCTCGCCCCACCACCTGAAGATTAATTCCCCCAATTTATTTCACCTGACGATTAAATACCAACACGTCCCCTGGGGGTGGGGTGGGGTTAGGTTAGGTTAGGTCAGGTGGTGCTCAACGTTTTTTGCAAGAGGGCCAAACTTAATGCCTAGCAGTACTCGGGGGCCGTATAGATATTGCTTGCGGACCGGATTAGCTGGTTGGATTTCCCACATCCCAGGATTAGGTTAAGTAAAGTTAGGTTAGGTTAACTTTCCCGTATTTAATCTTAATGTGAAATAAACTAAGGGACTTAATATTCAGATGATCCAATAAAAAAATAATAAACAATTAAAAGAAGCAAAAATACGATAGGCAGATAAATGAATATAAACTAACAGAAGACATATTTAGTTAAAAGTATGAGGAGCGAAGACCATGTTTACAAGCGGGTGCAAGATACCCCCCCCCCCCACCTCGGTTTACTCTTACCCTTGGAACATCAACAAAATAACATATATCCCAAGTACATGTTTATGTCCTTCAGTAGCTGTTAAACGCTGTCTTGATTATACTAGCCAGAAGATAAAAGACAACACCATATTCTGCGAGTGTCTTTGAACATTAAATTAAATCTAAATAAATGAAAAATTAATAAATATATATAAATATACTTAATTTGAGTCTTTTCTTTAAATGTATCGTCGTATGCATACTAATAATTCGAGGAACCTCAGAGAAAATAACATTGACCCAACATCAACTCACTAACCACTAGGTAGATT
Organism: Homarus americanus; assembly: GCF_018991925.1. NCBI lineage: Eukaryota > Metazoa > Arthropoda > Malacostraca > Decapoda > Nephropidae > Homarus > Homarus americanus. The sequence goes on along the minus strand of NW_024735554.1, from coordinate 15,919,452 downwards.
GGTAAAGATGTGTTTACCCATAATTTTCCAATAGTTTTTCTTTACCTTTACTTTATCCTCTTCATCACTGATCGGCTCGTTAGCCACTTGGGCGATCGGTCACGTCTCTGTTACGCATTGTTGGCAAGTACTGGGCATGCACCGGCTCCTGAATGTACCTGAACCTCCTTCAGTGTTGGTCATGTCTGGTCTTGAAAGAGCTCACACTCGGTGCTGTCACAACACTTTCTGGCAGATTGTTCCAAGAGTTCAGAACTCCCACTCCAAAAAAGTTTGCCCTCACAGTTTTCTGGACCTGCGGTTTCTTCAATCTTGAGTTGTGACTTCTTGAGGGGCGAGCGTCCGCCAGCTCCAAGTAAGGACACTCGACTGAGTAGTACCCCTTGAGATGCTTATACACCTCAATTAGGTCGCCCCTTGCCCGTCTGTAGGCAAGTTCAGGCGCTCCCAATCTTTCAGGGTAGCTGAGGTGCCGAAGTGCAGGCACCAGTCTGGTGGCCCTCCTTTGAACATTTTCAACCAATTGACAGTCCCTAGCATATCTCGGGGACCAGACGGGATGACAGTACTCCAGATGGGAAGCACTTCACTCTTGAAGATCGTTACGAGATATCCGAACAACCTTCTTATAAAACCTAATAATTTATTTGCCTGATTTACCTTCTTCTCGCAATGGCCCGAGAACTTCAGCTCATTGTCAACATACACACCTAAGTCCTTCTCACGTACCCTCTCAACTAGTGCAGTTTCTTCATCCCGTTGGGACATATAATACGCCTCCTTACCGTTGGTACGCCCGAGGTGCATCCTCTTACACTTCGTGGCATTGAATCTCAGCAGCAATTTCTTCGACCATTCTTGGAGCTCACAGAGATCCTTCTGCAGCTATTCACAGTCCGCTTGGTTCTTGATTTCCCGAAATAACTTGGCGTCATCCGCAAACATTTGCATGGAGGAGTGTACAACGTCAGGTATGTCATTTATGAAACAAACAAACAACAGCGGACCCAATACACTGCCCTTTGGTACCCCGCTTGGTACAGGTACATATGATGATTTCGTGCCATTAATCACTACACACTGCTTGCGGTCACATAGAAAGTCTTCTATCCACTCCAGGACATTTCCCGAATTCCGTACCCTTCCATTTTGATTTTCAGCCTTTCGTGGGGTACACTGTCGAAAGCCTTTGGCAAAATCTAGGTATTTATTGTCGATATTACCACCCCGTTCCAGAATATGGGTCCAAATATCCAATATCTTGAGCAATTGTGTTAAGCAGGAGCGCCCCGGCATAAAACCGTGTTGGCAATCCTTTACAAGGTTGTTTCGTCGTAGATGTTCCATCGCGGCATCTCTGATAATACTCTCAAGTATTTTACATATTATGCTGGTCAAGCTCACCGGCCTATAGTTGTTCGTGGAGAGACGATCGCCCTTCTTGAAGATAGGACTCACATAAGCCATTTTCCAATCACTGGGGACCTTTTGTTCATCCAGGCATTTACAGAACAGGATCTTCAGGGGTTCGGCAAGCTCGTTGCACAACTCTCTTAACACTTTGGGATGCACCATCTCAGGGCCGGGACTCTTATGGATCTTTAGCTTTGACAGTTTATTTCTTATACCCTATTCTGTGAACACAATGTGGGTCAGTGCTGTGTCGAACCGTCTGTTCTCAAACGCAGGAAGGTTGTTGACATCCTCTCTCGTGAACACCGAGGAAAAGAAACTGTTCAATGCCTCAGCTTTGTCCTGGACAGAATACGCGTAACTACCATCATCAAGCCTCAGGTCTGATACTCCTACTCGTGTTTTTAATTTCGACTTTGCATAGCGGTAAAACGCCTTTGGGTTTGACTTGACCTCGCTTGCAACCAGCCTCTGGAACTCCTTTTCAACCCTTCTACACTCTGCCTTTGCTTGGTTTCTGGCTCTTGCATTCATCCTCCTGTCCTGCTCATCGTTTGACCTAACCCACGTCTTGAATTTCTGGGTTTTCTTCTTAACTTTGTCTACTTCCGGATAGTTCATGTGTAGGGATCCCCTCGTATTCATAGAGGCACTGGGTTTGGTCTTGGGTATATATTTATCCATCAAATGGGTCACTTTACTAGTTATGATATTCAGCGTAGTGTCTGCGTTCTTGTGCCTTAGTGAGTCAGGCCAGTGGATACCCCTCATCTCTTCCCTCATCCCGTCGAAATTTCCTTTGTAATATTTGCACCTCGGCTTGGCTTTATCTTGAACTCGGTAAATCTGAATGAAAACACTACATGGTGCCAACTGGGGCTAGATGTTCCAGTTTGGCCACCTTTAACCTTACTATAACATTATCCCTAACATTGTACAACAGTAAAGAATATGGTTGATAGATCTGAAGGAGCGTTGTGATGTTATTGAGGTATTCTGGAAATTCTGTTTGTCTGTTAGACCTCCAGCTAAGGGAGTTTATTTACAAAAAGTCTGATTAGTCTGGTGTGGTTTTTACGATAAAGTATACCTTGAGGCACTAGAAACTGAACGTCTGGTCGGTCAACGCCTATTTTAACGCCCTACCGCTAAATATTTCGGAATTTTTTATGCAAGTCAAGTAAAACAAAGGAAATTTATGTTTTCGGCTCCTGTGACGTCACAAATGGGCCCACAGAGTACAAATTTAACTTAAATAATGCTTACATGTGTCCTCAACTACTGATGTAAAGATGATTTTTATAATATCACCTTTCGGGGCAGCTTTATACAATATCGTTCCCCAAATAAGCAAAATTTTACTTTCATTTGGGTCATTTTGTTCAAGTTCGGGACCATTTCAAGGTATTTCATAGAGACCAAACTATCCCATACCTATTTTAAGGGGTCAACCGTGTCTCTAAGTGGAATAAAATATAATTTGGCCAATCTCCCTAAACTGACCCCTTAATCGCCAGAACGACCCTTATTATCAACAAAGTTACGTAACTCTAAAACTAATCAACAAACAAAGCTACTTCTGGTGTCTAGGTATAGGTTTTTGGGTACGGGGAATCAAGTAGAACCAAAATTAGAACACGCCTTATTAGCATTACCCCAACACTGGTTGTTGGATAGAGACAACTAATCAGATCTTTATCTTTGTTGATGTAGCTGTGTCCAGTTCTCGTTGATCATGGCTAACGACTGTATCATCCATTGCTGCTGTGAAACAGAAAACCAGACTATCAAATAATTAACAGATAAGACTTGAAGGAAAATTGAAAAAAAAATGTGTTGCATTCCACTTAGACAAACCTAATTCCAAGTACCATTCGTTATCAGAAAAAATACCAATTTATTTACATCGGTCCCGTTCTCAGAAGTGTCATCAGTGCCATTACTGTTCGTCAGCTGGTTTTTTTTTTGATGATGTTTGCTTCTTTTGAAACAAAAAGAACTTAAAAGTCAACCAGATAGAACAATATCCAATATCCACGCCTGATTCAGCTAAGAGCTATATCAAAGATCTGATACAAAGACATAGGGATTCGGAATTGTCAGCGAAGGTGGGTACTATTGACTTTCATGCTAAGGAAGTCAGATACCATAACAAATGTAGATAAGATTATGCTGATTCCCCGAAAAAAAAGAGAGACCAGTACCACGAAGTATATGAGGAACTTTATGATAAAGTTCAGCAGGAAGTGGTGAAAGGCAAACGCCCTGTGTTGGCAAGGGATGTATACAGTTTATTCTGTGGAATGTGGGATCGCACTGATCAAAATAGCGGTGATATGCCTTGCTACAAAACCGTAATAAAGAAAGTCCTGACCCATTTCGGTGACAACCTCTCTTCTGGAAGTCCGTATAATCGATTGGGTCTCATCATCTTTTCCTCCCAAATGACAGAAAAAGAAGCTATCTTGATGGCCAAAAAAGGTATGAGTGGTGACGAGCAGGCAGATATTCTACTGGCTGAGGTCGTACAGCTCTTAAGAAGCATCCTGCTTCAAGTTAAAAAGAATGCCAAACCATCCCTCCTGGCTCTGAACACAGAGCACTTCCAACAGCCAAGACTCTAGCAATCCAAGCAAGCGGGAAACAAGAGACGCTAAGTTTATCAGTGACGACCTCCTTTTCAATACCACCAAAGGGTATGTGAAACCAACAAAGCACATCTGCATTGATTGGGTGTGAAAAGCATAACAGGTGGTGAGAAATCTGCAAAATTCTGCACAGATTTGAGCATAAGAACATAAGCACATATGAATATAGGAAACTGCACCGAGCCTATTGGCCTATATTGGGCTCTCCCGATTATACCAACACCTATCGTCCAACCTATATTTGGAGCTATCCAGCGTTTTCGAGTTGATGATGATGTTTGGTAACTTGTTCCACTCATCCACTACTCTATTTCCAAGCCAATGTTTACCTATCTCGAGCGTAAATCAAATTTTTTCTAATTTAAAACCATTGCTACGAGTTCGTTCCTGGTTGGATAATTTAAATACCTTTGTTATATCACCTTTGTTTAACCCATATTTCCATTTATACACCTCAATCATATCGCCCCTCAATCTACGTCTTTTGAGGGAGTGCAAATTAAGGTGTCTTAATCTGTCTCTATGCTCAAGGTTTTTAATGCCCCGGATTAGTCTCTTCATCCTTTTCTGTATGCGTTTTAGGGATTCGATATCCATTCTGTAGTACGATGACCAGAACTAAACCGCGTAATGCAAGTGAGGTCTCACAAGCGCAAGATTTAAGTTTTAGATAACCTCGCTAGTCTTATAACTAACATTCCTTTGTATGAACCCAAGTACTTTGATAGCCTTGTTTCGAGCAATTACGCATTGTTGTCTTGGTTTAAGATTCCTACTTATCATTTCCCCTAAATCATTCACGCAGCCAGATTTCTCTATATCAACGTTGTTCATCTAGTATGTGGTTTCTTTGTTTATATCTCCTCGGCTAAGTACTTTACATGTGTCCACATTAAATTTCATCTACCATTTTTCAGATCATGCGAAAAATTTATTTAAATCTTCCTGTAGTTTTGCGTAGTCCTCGTCAGATTTAATTACACGCCCTATTTTAGTGTCATCAGCAAATATACTTATGTTGCTGTCTACCTAGTATACCTTAGGGTACTCCACTAGTGACGCTACCCAATTGGATTTAGTTCCATTAATGCTGACTCTCTGTTTCCTGTCCTGCAACCAAGCCCTAATTCAGTTTAAAATATCTCCTCTAATTCCTTGAGCCTCCTTCTTTACGTATTAGTCTTTCATGGGGGACCCTGTCGAAGGCTTTGCTAAAGTCGAGGTAAACCACATCATAATTGTGTCCATCATCCACTGATTCGAAAACAGTTGAAAAAATGATAGTAGATTTGTCAAACATGAACGCCCGCTTGTGAAGCCATGTTGGGAATCATTTGTGTTTCTCGAGGTGATTTCGAATTCAGTCTGAGATCATTGCTTCCAGTACTTTGCCTACAATTGATGTTCAACTAATTGGATCTATCTTCCTTCTTGAAAATCGGCATCACAATCGCTATCCTCCAGGATTCTGGTACTGCACCGGCATGCAGTACCTCGGAAGTGAGGAAGGAATAATTGTGTTGAGGTGTTACAGTTAATTCTCTAAATGTTGGTGAGTCATGAATTAGTATAGCCATTGTATTCATCAACACATTTTACTTTGATATGCTGGTAAGTGACTGCAGGATTTTATTTGAATGCAGGTGCGTTCAATAGAAAAGGGAAAGGTGCAGTCATTCAACATCATGACCTCTCACCCGAAGACGCCGAAGGCACTTGTTCATCTGGGGCATGAACAGACTATAGACTAAAGAGACTGTATAAATCTGGAACAGCTTGTGTGCTCCATATATGGTGCCACAAAGCTAAAATGTAAAACACTCGATGAGGCCTGGTTGAAGCTCTTCCAGAGGTGTCTGCCAAAGAAGCAAACCAAGAAGCTCAATAATAGCAAGGCCAAGGATCCAGTGCTGCTTCCACAAATGCTCATAAGTCCTGGAGCAGAAACTCAAGTACACCAACCTCATCGCACAACGATGGTTGCACTATTTCAACCTGACTGATCCCTGGGACCCACTTGAGCACGGATGGATCCTTCGTGATGACAAGCTTTCCCTTAAATATTTTGAGGGTGATGCCATGACAAAAGAATTGAGAGAACATCAACCGAGGCTGAGGATAAAAGCCATGAAGGATGCCTGAAGGCAGACGGCAGCGATGCTTCAGAAGATGAGGACGAAGAAGAGAATGAAGATGATTAGATTTTAGGTCCAAATGATCCAGCTGCCTATGAACTTTCTAGAATAAGAATGATTTGGTTAATTTCATTTTTTGTTTGCATTGATAATTTAAGTTATTTTACTCGTTCACATATTTGCAGATACCAAGAGTCATTATGGCAGTCGTTGAGGCAGTCATTTTAGAGTAATGCTAATAAAGAGTGTTCTAATTGGTCTGATTTTTGTTCCGATCGATTCCCAATACCAAAAACCCTAAATCTAGACACCAACATTAACTTTCTATGTTGATTTGTTGCAGAGTTATGTAATTTTGTTGATATTGGGGATCGTTTTTGTATAAAATAGACACGAAGTAGTACCTTAAGCTGTGTATTCTTATATTACTCTATTAATTATGTATAGTAAAGTATTACAGAACATGTATTAATCCTATGTAATGTTTCCATTTATTATGCACCATGTTATGTATGTGAATTATCATATTTATGTATTATGTATTCAGCTTGTGAACGCTGGCATCTGTGCATGCCAGCGCGGAGTGATACATGGAGTTGAGATCGCTAGTCCTTATGGCGTGGAAGCCAGTTTATTTGTTCCTCTGTATTTGTCTCCCGTACGAGAATAAGAACCTATTTTCAAGATAACAAGTGTTTGCGTATACCCTCAGTAGTGTAGAACATTTTGGGGGTATCATCAAAGACAGACATAGATGGCGCAGTGAGATTTCTGAGTGAGATTAAGAGTGAATTTAGCCTTCCCGCCGGACTGTGTTGTTAATGGCGTCTCGTCTTCAGCTTCGCCAAGGATTTACAGCAAGACTACAAGTCTCAGGACTTACAGTGTTGTGAAGTGCTATGCTGTGTAAAGTGCTGTGCTGTGAAGTGCTGTGTTGTGTATTTTAATCAGAGTTGTCTGTGCAAACTGCAGTCAGATGACTGAGGGAGCTGCCCAGCAGTACATCCCCTCCTGCTCATGGTCATTGAGTGACTCAGCAGCGAGCAGTAAGACAACTTCAGTTCAGTTGCGACTTGCGCCCAGCTGCCTCTACGTCTGGCAGCGCGCCAAGCCTCCAGGCAGCGAGCCATACACACACACGCACTCACAGGCCCACTTTATATTAAATTCTTGTGTATTACTTTAAACTTCTGTAATTCTGTGCATAGATTACGAGGGGTTGACCCGGTCTCTTGCACAGATAGAGTACAGAAGCTGTCAGCATGTCTCACAGGGATCAAAATGATACCCTGGACGATGGGATTATGAGTTTAAGTTTGGGAGATCTCTCCCCACCCACACTAACGCCCCAAGCTCCCCACATTGGCAACGCCCAATCACCCACAGAATCTCCTCGTTCGTCGCGAGCAAGCTCTCCTGCGGTGCCTGCGTCCAAGGATCTCCTTTAACTGATTAAGTGGATGGAAACTTCTCGACGCCAGGACTATGTTGCAAGGAGAGAAGAGGAAGAAATTCGGTACAGAGAGTCTGAAAGACGACGCCACGAAGATGAACGAAGACGCAGAGAACTAGAAGATATACGTAGAAGTGAGGATGACCTGAGAAGAAGAGAGGATGAAGCCAGATTTGAAGCCTTGATTTCGCTGTTAGCCTCCCCACAACGATCTACTCTACAAGATTCTTCTGCTACTACTAATGCTGATACGACTTGAGGTACTGGTACCTCATTTCCCAGAGTCGGTTCAACAATTCCTCAAAAGGCTGCAGCACAAACGCCTCCCTCTCTGAAGTCTGACGCTTCTTATCAGATATTTCGGGAATGGCGTCGACGTTGGCAAGACTATGCAACAATGGTTGACCTGTCAAGTTTACCACAACCTAAACAGATGATACAGCTTCGTATGTGCCTGTCCTTGGAGACACAACGTACTCTCGAACACACACTTCAAGTGCCTCCTACGACAACTCTGATTGTAGAGGCCGTGCTTGACAAGTTACAGGAACATGTTAAGGAACAGCGCAACGAAGAACTTAGAAGAAGAGAACTCCTCCAATGTAAGCAGCTTGATGGAGAATCTTTTGATGCATTTTTTGTAAGACTGAAAAGATGTTCAGAGGAAGTTGATGTTTGTCCTGGAATTTCTCAAGTTTGTGAAGAGACACAACTCAAGACAATCATTTTAACGGGTATTCGAGATGAAGAGCTAGTTCAGCGTCTCATTTCACTTGACCCCACTTCCTCCCTTCAAGATGTTGTTACAAAATGTCGAGCGTACGAGGCCGCCAGGTGTGCGACTTCAGCTTTACGTTCACAACCTGACCAGGTGAGGGCTGTGTCTTCCCACAGAAAGGGTAAGAAGCAGCAAGGTAACCCCACCCCTCACCCTCCAGCTACACCTTCAGCAGCAGCTTTGTGTAACAGCTGCGCGAGACAGCATGATGCCTCCCAGTGCCCAGCTGCTCAAAGCGTGTGCAGAAGTTGCGACCGTCAGGGTCACTGGGCTTACACAGTCAAGTGCCCTGCTAGCAAAGTTCAGTGCAGACTTTGTGGTCGTGTGGGCCATTATGACAAATGTTGTCGTAAGAAGACACAGACAGGACACCACCAAGGATCCAAGAAATCATCCTCAGGTAGTGCTGGCGCGCCCCCTCCTTCTGGCAAGCATCAAGACGCTGTGCCCAGTAGTTCTTGCCGTCGTGTACATTGTTCCACAGACATGACGCCCCAGCACATCAGTGTCGTCATTTCTCACGGTAACTTGTCATCCAGTCTTCAGATGTTACCTGACACCTGTGCTGACGTCTCAGTAATTGGTCCACAACACTTAGCAAGTTTGGGAATACCCCGGAGCAACCTATAGCCCCCTCCTCAGACAACGAAGCTGACAGCTGATGGCTCCAAGATGGCTCCAGCTTTGGGATCTTTCTGAGCTACTCTTACCTTTGGTAAGCAGTCTTTCTCAGCCCGGATTGCTGTTCATGATGGGATCCCGACTCCGCTTTTATTATATGGCCATTGTCAAGAGTTGGCCCTTATTTTCAAGGAATTCCCCAAACCTATTTTAAAGGTCACCCATGTCAACAGGTTGAAGGAACTCCCTATCTCTACTAACACGTCCCCTTCTGATGCAAGAGCTTACCTTCTCAAGGAGTTTGCTGACGTGTTGGTTACGAAGAAATCTTTCGGATCCACACCACTCAAGCCGATGGTGGGTCCACCTATGAAGATTCATCTTAAGGATGGTGCCACACCTTTTGCCATCCACACCCCTCGTTTGATTCCTCACGCCAACAAGGAGCTAGTTAGACAAGAGCTTGACTCCATGGTTGCTCAGGGAATCATCAAGCTGGCCGGAGACGAACCTTCACCTTGGTGCCACCCTCTCGTCCCCGTCGCCAAACCTCGTGGTGGAGTACGGATCACCACCGATCTATCAAAACTTAACCAGCAAGTTTCCCGTCCAGCCCACCCTTCACCCACACCCTTCGCAGCTGTTCGAAATGTGGACCCGAAGACGAAGTTTTTTACAACGATGGACGCCTTATGTGGTTATTGGCAGATCGAGTTGGCCGAAGAAGACCAGCATTTGACTACATTCATCACACCATATGGAAGATATCAGTATTGCAGAGGCCCCATGGGATTTACCGCTACTGGCGATGCATTCTGTCAACGTGGTGACGCGGCCCTTCAAGGAGTCACGAATTGTGTCAAGGTGGTTGATGATATTTTACTCCATGACGAAGACTACTGTACCCACCTCTCCCTAATATATGAAGTTCTCATCAGATGTCGAAAGTACGGGATTACCCTCAGCGCTGACAAGTTTGTAGTCGCCGCACCATCAGTGAACTTCTGTGGGTACACTCTCTCAGCATCAGGTATCGCAGCTGACCTGGAGAAATTAAGTGGAATCAGGAATTTTCCAACCCCTGCCAACCTGACAGACCTCCGCTCTTTTTTGGCTCTGGTCAATCAGCTGGCTGAATTTTCACCTGACATCTCCGCCGCAGCCCAGCCGTTACGCCCCCTGCTGAGCCCCAGGAGGACATTCCTGTGGACCCCAGATCATCAAAGAGGCCTTCCAGCGAGTTAAGCAGGCCCTCTTAAGTCCACCTGTCCTCGCCTGTTACGACCCAGCCCTACCCACCGTCCTCCAGACTGACGCCTCCAGACTCTACGGCGTTGGTTACGCCCTTCTGCAGGACCATGGCGGTGGACAACTCTGCTTAATTCAGTGTGGATCCCGGTTCCTGACGGACGCCGAGACCCGATATGCCACGATTGAGCTGGAAATGTTGGCTGTTGTCTGGGCGATGGCGAAGTGCCGCTTCTACCTGATAGGACTTCAGCACTTCACCCTCTTCACGGATCATCGCCCTCTTGTACCTATCACTACTCTTTGGATGCAGTAGAGAATCCTCGACTTCAACGTTTGAAAGAGAAGCTCTCGCCTTATCTCTTCACGGCTGTGTGGCGTGCGGGTAAGCTGCTGTGCATCCCGGATGCTCTGTCCCGCGCCCCTGTCAGTCGCCCCACCCCAGAGGACGAGATGTTGTGTTCTACAGCTGCCGCATCCCTTAAGTCAGTAGTCTCATTGAAGGCCGTCTTCACATCAGAAGAATCTACAGCACCGGATGCAGACAAGACCCTTGAAGATCTCTGCACCGCAGCCTGGGCCGACCCTTCCTACATCCGGCTCGTCGACTGTGTGTCCCAGGGATTTCCATCTAACCGATACGACCTTCATGAATCGCTACTCCCGTACTGGAAGATACGCGAGGAGCTCTATTGTGACGGAGACCTCGTCTTGTATGGTCCACGAGTAGTCATTCCTGCTGCCCTACGCCGCCGTACCTTGACCCGCCTTCACGACGGCCATCGAGGAGTGGAGGCCACCAAGCGACGGGCGAAGCAGACTGTATTTTGGCCCGGAATCGACGCGGACATTGCAAGTACCGTCCGTGCCTGTGAGCCGTGCCAGATTCTGCAACACAGCCAGCAACAGGAACCTTTAATGTGCGACGATAACCCTTCAAGACCCTTCGAGTCTGTGTCGGCCGACTTCTTTGCAGTGGCAGGGAAGTCCTTCCTCGTCATTGCCGACCGATTGTCTGGATGGCCTGTTGTCGTCCCCTGTGGTAGTGATTCAATGGCGACTGCTACCATCCGGAATTTCAGACATTACTTCAGAGAAGTTGGTGTTCCCCTCCGCCTCAGGACTGATGGAGGACCCCAGTTCACCAGCCACGAGTTCCGGGACTTCATGGACCGTTGGGGAGTCCATCATGTCGTGACCTCGCCCCACTACCCCCAGGCGAATGAACACGCTGAAGCCGCAGTCAAGACTGTGAAACACCTGATCCTTAAGTTGTCACCCTCAGGAAATATCGACTGCGAGGACTTCGATCGAGGTTTGTTAGAGTTACACAACACCTCGAACTTCACCGAACGCTCCCCAGCCCAGGTTCTATATGGACATCATCTCAGGTCTTGTGTTCCTGCCCATCCGAAGTCTTTTTCTCAAGAATGGCAGGCCAAGACTGAAGAATGTGACCGCCGTGCAGCAGAACGAGCTGCAGATGTCGCTGCTCGGTACGACTGTCATGCCCGCCCCCTTCCCAGGTTGAGTATCGGCCAGCAGGTCAGGATTCAAGATCCGGTATCTCACCTCTGGGATAAGGTAAGGGTTGTCATGGGTATTGGCCGGTCCAGGGACTACCAAGTGCGTCTTCCTAGTGGTAGAGTATGGTGGAGGAACCGTCGTTTCCTCCCACCTGTGGAGCTGCCTAGTGTTGACCCTTCCCCAGTAGAGTCCCCTAATGTTGATGTCTTTACAGAAGACCCATCTCCACCTTGTGTTTCTGCTCCGGTACTCCGCAGGTCAGAGCGACTCAGAAACAAAAGGTCCGCTCAAGATGAAACTATGAGCGTATAGGGGGGAGGGAGGTGTATAATATGGACACGAAGTAGTACCTTAAGCTGTGTATTCTTATATTACTCTATTAATTATGTATAGTAAAGTATTACAGAACATGTATTAATCCTATGTAATGTTTCCATTTATTATGCACCATGTTATGTATATGTATTATCATATTTACATATTATGTATTCAGCTTGTGAACGCTGGCATCTGTGCATGCCAGCGCGAAGTGATACATGGAGTAGAGATCGCTAGTCCAAATGGCGTGGAAGCCAGTTTATTTGTTCCACTGTATTTGTCTCCCGTACGAGAATAAGAACCTATTTTCAAGATAACAAGTGTTTGCGTATACCCTCAGTAGTGTAGAACATTTTGGGGGTATCAAAGACAGACATAGAGTTTTATCCACTGGGGGGGTGAGGGGGTCAGTTTAGGGAGATTGGCTTTATTGTTTAATTTTTGCACATAGAGTCATGATTGACCCCTTAAATTAATGCCTATGCCCTTGGGAAGTTTTTAAAATAGGTCTAGGGGAGGTTTTTTCTAGGAGATACTTTAAAATTACCCCAAACTTGAAACATTTATCAAAGTGAAAGTAAAAAATTGCTTATTAAGGGAACGTAAATGTAAAAACCTACCCCAATAGGTGATGTCACCATGATTATCATTTCAGTTGTAGTTAAGGACATATGAAGCCTTTTTTTGACACCACAGGAAATAAAAAAATTAATTTTCTTTGTTTCTCTTTGCGTGCGTCGAAAATTACGACATTTTTGGTTCTAGCGCATTGACGGCCCGGCGTTGACCGACCAGACGTTCGGTTTCTAGCGCCCCAGAGTATGATTTACCACAAAAAACACGTCAGACAAATCAGACTTTTTTTTAATAAACTCTCTTAGCTGGGGCTCTATGTCTGTCTTTCTCTCCCAGTCAGCCTCAACACCAAGATGCACAAGACAAAGAGTATATACTGTATTATTGCTCTCTCTTTCTCTCTCAGCCAGGCCTCCTCGCTAGTATGCCTATTATTGCCACTTGGTGTATGGGGGAGTGGCTGGGTCAGGTATGTGTGGCATCCGCCCTTTTAGCACGATTCTCTAAAACCCCCGTACTGAGGTAACACTGACTCACACTGAGTCACTGAGGTAAAATTGGCTTACAGTGACTCTCAATGAGGAACACTGACTCGGACCGATCCACCGACGGTACACTGACTTGACTCGCAATGAGTCACCGTTGATAAATTGACTCATTGGGGTAAAACTGATTTACACTTACTAATATTGACTTTCCGACAGAACACTGACTCACTGGCGTAAAACTGATTTACACTCACTCATAACGATTCAATGAAATAACTGATTCAAACTAATTCAATGAGATTACGTTGACTAAATATGACTCACGGGACGTATATATTATTAATTAACCGAGACGACGTTGACTCACAGGCTCACTGGGCAAACACTGACTCATACTGACTCAATTGATTTAGTTGCAAAAACAATCGACTCACTTGGGTGCCAAAGACTTGACTCCTTTAAGGCTACCAAGACCAGCCTTCACTCGGTCGTCTGAAGGATAAAAAAAAAGTAATAATTGTTCCTGTTGCAAAGATTTCAATATGTTGGTTGTTGTTAGGCGCGATCTAGTTTGCTTTTTGGATGATTCAATGTGTTCCAAAAGATCAGTAGATTGTATTGTAATCGTTCAAGTGTCTGTTGCAGGTGCTCAACTGCTTATGCTGCAAGCGCTCAGTTAATTGGGGTTGCAAAACACTGTTTTAAAAATGGATTGTCCAGAATAAGGAAACACAATAGTTTGACTAGCGAAGGCTTAATAAATTACGTTGCAGGTGCTCAAGTGATCGAGTAGTAAGTACTCACCCGATTATGTTGCACATATTCAACTGATTGGATTACAAGAGCCCAGTTGATTATTGTTACAAGCGTTCAGTAGATTGAGGTTGTTTGTATAAAGACACGATTCTAAATTGACTCGAAAATAGGAGTGCAATATATTGAGGGTTTATAGAACGAACTTTAATGGGTGTTTGAGGTGTGAAGACGACAATTAGCGCAACTGCTCCACTAAGATATTTATGGAGCAGGTGGCGTGGTGGTGCATCAGGGCAGGAAGAAACTAGTGGTACACGGATTAATGGTTCGGGTATTTTTATGTGCATTGGAGTTGTTTAAAACAGCCTGATTTTTTAATGTCTTACGCTCCTCCCCCCCTCCCTTTCCCCAGCACCCCACTCCTGTCCCCACCCCCCCCACCCTCCACACCTGTGTTTGATCCTTAGCTAGGTGTGTGTGTGTGTGTGTGTGTGTGTGTGTGTGTGTGTGTGTGTGTGTGTGTGTGTGTGTGTGTGTGTGTGTGTGGTTCAGTCCCTGTCTTCGCTCTCCCTTTCTGTTTGTAGTTATAAATGTTTCTTTTTAGTGAGAGACTTGTCTTGTGTTTTCTCTTGTGCCTTCTCTCTGTTGCCTTTTCTCTGTGTCTCCCGTCCCACTCTCTTTTTCTCTTCTATCCCTCTCTCCCTCCCTAACGCAGGATCATCTTGTCACTTATCGGATACAAACAAATCTCTCTCTTTCTCTCTCTCCCTTCCCTCCCTCCCTCCCTCCCTCCCTCCCTGCCTACGCCCCACCCTTTCCTCTCTTCCTCTCTCTATTTCTCCCTCCCTTCCTCTTTCCCTTCCTTCCTCTATCCTTCTCTGCCTCCCTCGTTCACCCTCTCCCTGCCTCTCTCTGTTGGCGTGTATCAGAGTAACAATAACACACACTCGGACACACTCCAGGTCGGGCCACCAATACGAGTGTGTTTACATTCCCGAGCTTAATTGACACTCTCAACGCCAACGACTCAAATTTGTTCACTTCTCTCGTTCCCCCGCAGCCTGTTGATGGTGTGGCTACTCTCTGTTTGATACTGTGAACACTCTCTGTTGATGCTGTGATGCTGTGGTGATGTGGCTACTCTCTGTTAGATGCTGTGAACACTCTCTGTTGATGCTGTGGTGCTGTGGCTACTCTCTGTTGATGTTAAGGTGGTGTGGCTACTCTCTGTTGATGCTGTGGAGGTGTGACTACTCTCTGTTGATGCTGTGGTGGTGTGGCTACTGTCCACTGATTCTGTGGTTGTGTGGCTACTGTCTGTTGATGCTGTGAATACTCTGTTGACGCTGTGGTGGTGTGGCTACTGTCCACTGATTCTGTGGTTGTGTGGCTACTCTGTTGATGCTGTGGTGGTGTGGTTACTGTCTGTTGATGCTGTGGTGGTGTGGTTACTGTCTGTTGATGCTGTGGTGGTGTGGTTACTGTCTGTTGATGCTGTGGTGGTGTGGCTACTCTCTGTTTGATGCTGTGATGGTGCGGCTACTCTCTGTTGGTGCTGTAGTGCAGTGGTCTGTGATGCTGTGGTCAAGGTCTGTGATAATGTGGCCAAGGTCTATGATACTGTGGCCAAGGTCTATGATACTGTGGCCAAGGTTTATGATGCTGTGGCAGGTCCGTGATGCTGTGGCCAAGATCTCTGATGCAGTGGCCAAGGTCTGTGATGCTGTGGCCAAGGTCTGTGATGCTGTGGCCAAGGTTTGTGATGCAGCGGTCAAGGTCTTTGATGCTGTGGCCAAGGTTTGTGATGCTGTGGCCAAGGTGTGTGATGCTGTGACCAAGGTCTGTGATGCTGTGGCCAAGGTTTGTGATGCTGTGGCCAAGGTCTGTGATGCTGTGGCCAAGGTCTATGATGCTTTGGCCAAGGTCTGTGGTGCTGTGGCCAAGGACTGTAATTCTGTGGCCAAGATTTGTGATGCTGTGGCCATGGTCTGTGATGCTGTGGCCCTGGTCTGTGATGCTGTGGCAAAGTTCTGTGATGCTATAGCCAAGGTCTGTAATTCTGTGGCCAAGTTCTGTGATGCTATGGCCAAAGTCTGTGATGCTGTGGCCAAGGACTGTGATGCTGTGGCCAAGGACTGTGATGCTGTGGCCAAGGACTGTGATGCTGTGGCCAAGGTTTGTGATGCATGCCATCCTCGTTTTCATGTTTGTTGAAGACGTGAAATTCTGTCCATGGTCTGACACCGTTGGCTGCTGTTACACACCTCCGTTGGCTGCTGTTACACACCTCCGTTGGCTGCTGTTACACACCTCCGTTGGCTGCTGTTACACACCTCCGTTGGCTGCTGTTACACACCTCCGTTGGCTGCTGTTACACACCTCCGTTGGCTGCTGTTACACTCCTCCGTTGACTGTTGTTACACACCTCCGTTGGCTGCTGTTACACACCTCCGTTGGCTGCTGTTACACACCTCCGTTGGCTGCTGTTACACACCTCCATTGGCTGCTGTTACACACCTCCATTGACTGCTGTTACACACCTCTGCTGGCTGTTGTTACACACCTCCATTGGCTGCTGTTACACACCTCCGTTAGCTGCTGTTACACACCTCCGTTGGCTGCTGTTACACACCTCCGTTGGCTGCTGTTACACCAAGGAGGGTTTATGACTGGAGGCGGTAAGGGCTGTTTACATGGGCCAGACTGAAGTTAGTCGACTCACATACCGCCATCTTGGTATTGGCACAACAGTCACTACCGGCCGCCACTCCCCAAAATCGAACAGTGTTGTATTTATTAATATTTTTTTTTTGTGATTCGTATTATTAATTGCATGTAACTGAAATAAATACACACAATAAACCTTTGTAATCAACATAATATAACTTATAAAAGTATGACCTTAACAAATGCAATTAATTTTTTAGTGGATCACTCTGCAACATGTGATGAGAAGAATCAGGAAATATTGTCTCTGTGTTGTAACATGATAATAATGAATGAAAAATTGGAAATACTTTTTTATGGATGAAGAAAGACACGATTCCTTAACATGAGATAATTTTTCTCTGAACAAAAGAAAAAAAACAAAAACGCATCTGCTAATCACATCTCCAGATGGAAAACTAGGCAGCCCCTGGGTTTTAATTTTATCAAAGAATCCATCGGGCCTTCAGTATAATCTATAAATGCAAACTTTACAATGATGAAATTTTCTTACTCTAAATACCACAAAGCCAGCAGCTATGTAGACAACAATATTGTATAAGCACAGAGATAAATGGACTGCATTAGGAAAGTATCTACTATTATTGTAGGCACTGATTCTAATGGCAAACAGATATCATGGAATACAGTCGCGGTCAAAAGTGATCATCTACTCCACCATCTAACCCCTGTTCCTAGTCGGGTCTTCTCTGCACGATAAGTCGCGTGGGGTGAAGAGGGGAAGTGGTTGACTTGTGGGAGGGCCGTTTGTTGGGACGGAGTGGGGTGTGGGGGAGGGGGGGTAATAAGCGATGCAAATTGCTCATCAGAGAGGGAGGGAATTCAAGAAAGCAGACAAATTCATGAAAGAAGGAAGGGAAGGAAGGACGTTAGTTTATTCACTCTTATTATCTTAGGTTTACATGGTTGGAAGAGCAATAGACGAGGACTCTTATTTTATGATTATTATAATGTGTCATCATTTTCCTTATTTATCATATTTTCAGGTTGTTGTTAAGGTTTTAATCAATGGTAATTAGATATTTATATTAACATTGACACGAGGAAAAAATGTTCAAAATTCATGGTTGGAAATCACATTTATTTTTAATATTTACCAACACAAGTTAAACTGCTTTGTGTCAATCATAGCTTTGATCTGGATCAACATATCTGATGCTACAGCGCTCTCCAAAGTCGTTTCTTTCGCCGCCAAGGATGAGTATGTTTCATCCGCCTGGTCTACCATTGACTCGAACTGTGGGTTATCCTTCAGCAGATCCGACACAACCAGGTGACTGAGACATCTGTCCACCAGCAAATGTCCACGGAAAGCTCTTTGCACTGATTTTCCAGTCATCATATGCTGGATGGCATTTCCACCATAGACAGCTTCCATAATGCTCCTGAGGCCTGTGCCTTCCATCAGTGTGCCTATTGCACCAAGAAGGTTCATGAATGTGTGGTAGACTTTTGATATGTTATTAAGCACACCTGATACTACAATAAACAGTTGAGAAACCTTTTGTAGGAATTTTTTTAGGGTAAGGTGGGTTTTTTTCATAAATGCAGCCGCCTATAATGACACATTACCTGCCAAAAGCTGTCTCACATTCCTCCCCAGAATCTCAAGTAAAGGCAGAGATAATTAAGGGAAAGTTAAATCCATATGACACCTCCCCTTCACTCCCAGGACACCCGCTCTCCTGGTTAGGCTTCAGGCCCATCAACTACCAGGGTCATTAAGGCCGTCAACGTAGGTAGTAGGTAGTAGGCAGCTATCGAACAGGGAGGTACTACCGCATGGGAAGATATTGGAAGCATAATGTGTTGTCTAATGGTAGACCCTGCTGCCATATGGCATCACGAATATTGTGACCAAGTCAGAGGTTGCTGATCTGTCTTTCTGCCTCATTTACACACAATTGCAGTATCTCAATTGTTTCTCTTCCTATTGACAAGACAACATACCGTACATATAGCATTTCTAACTATTGATTATTATTATTTTTTCTCTATTATCATTATAACAGTGTTGTTATTATTATTATTATTGTTATTATTATTTTATTTTACTTTTTATTATACATTTTATTTATTTTGAATTACTATTATTATTATTAAATTTTCGCCCCCCAGGCCCCGATGTGGGTCAGTGACCTGTGCCCAGGTGGGCTAATCCCTAAAAAAAAAAAAATAGCTACATCCACCAACTTTAACATCTTCTTCAGGTGTTAAGGATAATTCTAAAACTCAGACACTCTCACTACTATGTGGTCCTTGACGTGTGTCCTCCTACCTTACCTGGTCTGCCACCCCTATCTCTCCCCCCATCAATACCTCCCCACCCTCTTGTGATCTATCGTGTAAAAAGGCCTTGAGCCAGTGAGTGGATGATAGTCTTTTGCAAAATAGAATTGTCTAGACATTGAAATGTTATTGTAACTTCCCATTCTTTTCACTTTGCGAGAAAATACCCAATTCAATGTGATCTTGATTATTTTGTTTGTCATCAAAAAAACTTAAATGAGGATCAGGACCTGTAAATAGTTGGGCATACAGGTTCAGTGTCCTCCAACTGCACATAATAAAACCCAGAAAGTTAGTCTTGTCAGCCATCACCCGGGATGTTTTGCCAATACCAACATGGCCGCCGTGAGCGAAGAGTGGCAACACAGTCAGTGGATGAAGCCAACTCATACCTCTTATAAAATCTCCTTATGTTACACCCACTGTTTCACACCTCTGTTGACTGCTGTTACACCCACTGTTTCACACCTCTGTTGGCTACTGTTACACCCACTGTTTCACACCTCTGTTGGCTGCTGTTACACCCACTGTTTCACACCTCTGTTGGCTGCTGTTACACCCACTGTTTCACACCTCTGTTGGCTGCTGTTACATCCACTGTTTCACACCTCTGTTGGCTGCAGTTACACCCACTGTTTCACACCTCTGTTGGTTGCTGTTACATCCACTGCTTCACACCTCTGTTAGCTGCTGTTACACCCACTGTTTCACACCTCTGTTGGCTGCTGTTACATCCACTGTTTCACACCTCTGTTGGCTGCTGTTACATCCACTGTTTCAAACCTCTGTTGGCTGCTGTTACATCCACTGTTTCACACCTCTGTTGGCTGCAGTTACACCCACTGTTTCACACCTCTGTTGGCTGCTGTTGCATCCACTGTTTCACACCTCTGTTGGCTGCTACACCCACTGTTTCACACCTCTGTTAGCTGCTGTTACACCACTGTTTCACACCTCTGTTGGCTGCTGTTACACCCACTGTTTCACACCTCTGTTGGCTGCTGTTACACCACTGTTTCACACCTCTGTTGGCTGCTGTTACACCCACTGTTTCACACCTCTGTTGGCTGCTGTTACACCCACTGTTTCACACCTCTGTTGGCTGCTGTTACACCCACTGTTTCACACCTCTGTTGGCTGCAGTTACACCCACTGTTTCACACACCTCTGTTGGCTGCTGTTACACCCACTGTTTCACACCTCTGTTGGCTGCAGTTACACCCACTGTTTCACACCTCTGTTGGCTGCTGTTACATCCACTGTTTCACACCTCTGTTGGCCGCTGTTACACCCACTGTTTCACACCTCTGTTGGCTGCTGTTCACACCTCTGTTGCTGTTACACCCACTGTTTCACACCTCTGTTGGCTGCTGTTACCCACTGTTTCACACCTCTGTTGGCTGCTGTTACACCCACTGTTTCACACCTCTGTTGGCTGCTGTTACACCCCACTGCTTCACACCTCTCTGTTGGCTGCTGTACACCCACTGTTTCACACCTCTGTTGGCTGCTGTTACACCCACTGTTTCACACCTCTGTTGGCTGCTGTTACACCCACTGTTTCACACCTCTGTTGGCTGCTGTTACACCCACTGTTACACACCTCTGTTGGCTGCTGTTACACCCACTGTTTCACACCTCTGTTGGCTGCTGTTACACCCACTGTTTCACACCTCTGTTGGCTGCTGTTATCTTAAAACCAAACCTACATAACTATGCCTGGTGGTGTCTAGATGCAGTGACTTTATTCATCCAGAATTGAATAGAAATTCTATCTAAGACGTCAAATTAGATATAACTTACACAACACTAGACTACTATAAACTGAACTCTTTAAGTACTGTTTTATTGACAACGTAGATGTTATTGTAGCGCGGCTTGAATCCCCTTATCTTAAATATGACGACAAAATATATAAATAAAATAATATGTTGCGGTTCAAGATTGCATAGTATTTTTTTGTCCCATGTTAATTTAGTTTGTTTTTTTAAGGATCTTTTGAGATTTAATTGTTAATGCTCAGATATTACGAAGATAAATCCCTCAACACCTGTTTTAGCTACATGGACCTTTATACTCTCTATTTCAGAAACTCAAAAACATAAACAATTGGGATATGATAATTTTTTTTAGTATTACAGCGATACAAGGTCAAAAACTCACAAAAATATATACGTCCACACACACACACACACCTACACACACACACCCACACCCACACACACACACACACACACACACACACACACACTTGGTGAGAAGCTTCTGCACCATCCTCGACACCGGCTCTTACTCCACCCGAGATCCCTCGTCCGCGAAAGGCTGTTCGACACCACAACCGCATCCAGCCCATACGAGCACGTGCTGATCTCTATAAGAACAGCCCAGTCCGAACCATTGTTAAAATTATAATTATCAACAACTCGTGATCAACCAGTGTGTTCACTCCCAGCCAATCTTACCTTTTTGTACTGTTACTATGTTGAAATGCCCTGTAGTCTCACCTTCTTCCCACCTAGTTATTGTATATCATATTTGTATTACTTATATTACTTGTATATTATTTTTCAATCAAGTGACCCATTCCTCAATTATGTAACTGTATATTTTCAGCCTTGTAGCTGCTATGCTCTTTCAATAAACCGTTTATTATTATTATTATTATTATTATTATTATTATTATTATTATTATTATTATTATTATTATTATTATTATTAAACACACACACACACACACACACACACACACACACACACACACACACACACACACACACATTTGAATGATCTTAACAAGAACCCGCTTTAGAAGAGTGAAAGGAGGGAGTGAGTGGGATGAGGGAATGAGAACAGTAGGGTAATGTGGAAAGGCTTTAAAGCAGAGAAGAGAATGAATGAGAGTGAGTGAATGAGAGACGCGGTGAGAATGAAGAAGGGAGTGATAAAGATGGAATAAAGAGGAAGTATATGCAGTGATTCATCCTCTCCATCTGCTTTATTTCATTCTTTACTCCTTCTCCTCTCTTGTTCTCTTTATCCTTCTCCTTCCCCTTTCTCATTTCCACCACCCTCTTTCGTTCCCTTTCTCATCCTTCACCTCTCCCTCACTTTCCCTCTTACTACTTCCCTGACCTCCAATCACCCTTCCTTCGTCTCATCTTTTACCCACTTTCCTCAAATCCTTCCCCTTCCCTTCTTTATCCCCTCCCTCACCTCCTCTCTTACCCCTACCTCACGCTTCCTTTACCTCCCCTCCCTCCTTCAGCCTTCTCTCACCTCCCCTACCCCAACCCTACCTTCTCTCCCCCACCCCTCTCCCACACCCCCTCCTTCACTCAGCCCACATCTCCTCTACCCCAACCCTACCTTCTCTCCCCCCACACGCCTCCTCCACACCCCTCCCTCCTTCATCTCCCCTCACCCCCGCAGCAGTGTCCTCATCCACCTGTTGCCCCGAAAATAGCCCCAGGAGGCCCTCACAGCGAGTGTCTCACCACCACACGAGCGTACTGGCTGGGCGATGAGCTGACACAATCCCATCTGGTCGTGGATTATAAGATGTAGTCAGTCTTGGGGCAGTGTGGGGGAGGGGTGTGGGGGAGAGAAGGTAGAAGTAGGGTAGGGGAGGTGAGGGAGGGGTGAAGGAAGAAGGGGAGGTGAGCGGGGCGTCGGGTATAAGGTGTATCATGGTAGATAAGATTCGTCACAGACATAACAATAAGGTTGGTGTGTATTCTGTGGTCTGTTATGAAGGTCGAAGTTGTGTTATCGCTATGAATAACACAGCTTAGGGACTTGATTGTGTAGGATTTTCATATATTGTGTATGATGAAGGTGAGGAACTGCTACCTCCTGAGACACATGGTGAGAGTTAATTCTTTATATTTTGCTTCTTTCTTCTTTATATTATTTTTTGCTCTCCTAATTCTTCAACACTCTCTCTCTCTCTCTCTCTCTCTCTCTCTCTCTCTCTCTCTCTCTCTCTCTCTCTCTCTCTCTCCATCAATTTGTATCTCCTCCCATTAATCTGTGCGGCCGTGTCTTTATTAGCAGCCAAGAGCCTAGTTATCAGCCGCTCCTTCCGACCACAAATTCTTCTCAGCCAATATTTCTCGTTTAAGTGTCGATTTTCAGAATCTCTTAACCTTACTGAGCGGACATAAAATTAACCTCCTGATGCTCCTACAAGACGCTCTTAACACTACTACCTCATACACTGTTAAATCTTTACTGTTTTAACCAATGAAAAAGGAAGTGAGATGAGGAGTGGTAGTGTTGTTATGGTACTGGATGGAGAGCCGAAATGGTGGGAACTCGTGAGGTATTGTTGTCATAGTAACAACTTTAGGTGGGGAGTATTTATGATAGGAGATGGGGAGGGTTGAGGAATTATTGATATGGTAGCAATGTGAACGGGGTGAGAGGGAGGCGAGGGAAATAGTGAGGTACTATTATCATGGTGATAACTTTAAGGTGAGAGAGGGTAATGAGGTGAGGGGTGTTAGTGAGGTATTGTTGTTATGGCAACAATCTGAGAAGATGGAGAGGGGAAATGAGGGAAAATAGTACTTCTTTATTTTCATGGTAACATTCTGTGAAGGAGGGAGAGGCGAGAGATGAGAGAGATAGTAAGGTCTTAGTGTTATGGTAACAACTTGAGGGGGAGGAAGAGCGGAAGTAAGAACGATAGTTGAAGCCTTATTGCTATGGTAACAGTACGTGGAGGAGAGAGAGAGAGGGGAAAAGAGAGAGAGGGGGGAAAGAAGGGGAAAAGGAGAGATAATCAGGTCTAATTGTCATGGTAAACAAGGAGGCCCGGGTCCCATCACTAACTCCCCTACGACTGCCTATCTAGCCTAGGTCGGTATATCCATTTAGTTGCAATAATAGATAAACACGAGTCAAATCTATCCACCATACCTCCATTAGATGTGAGGAAGGAAAGGTGTTTGTTATTTACTTGTTACATTAATCTACAGAATAGATGGAAGAATAGACCATCATCCACTTGTTAAAGGATAGATTAAGACACCATCAACCCTATTCATCTCGTGATTGGATAGGGAAGTAATCATTAATCTATCCATCAATTTACAAGGCTAGATAAACAGGCACACTGAGAGTTTATTAGAGAAAAAGATATAGATAAACAGACAGACAGAGAGGAAGAGAGATACAGAAATAAAGATATAGAAAGAAAAAGAGAGAGTAGATGAATGACCAACAGACAGACACACACACACACACACACACACACACACACACACACACACACACACACATTCATACATACACGAGTTCATTTTCATTTAACAATAAGTATACAGAATTACACATCCATCCACATACACAAACAAATATACACCAATAGATATACACAAACAACTGTATACGTGTAAGCAGATAATACATCAATATACTTCCATAAACTGACACAAGGAAGTATTGCGGGTGACACTGTTGAGGATAATTAATGTCCTGCAATGTGGATGTGTGTGTGTGTGTGTGTTTATACAAATCAAACTAACATCTCCTGTCATGCATGATTGATTTAGATTCCTGCAAAGTCTGAACATGTCAACGATAAGACACACACACACACACACACACACACACACACACAGGCGTCGGGAACACTGTAATGAGACACATAAGTTAGTCAGAGATAATGGCAGGCCAGCGTGTGTAGCAACAACACTAACACCACTAACAGCTGAGGGAGGGAGGGAGAAGTAGGCAGAGGAGAGGAGAGGGGAAGACTAGCAGAGGGAGGAAGAAGAGGACGAGAAGGGTAGGAAAGTGAGTGGGGGGAGGAGGAGAGAAGCGGATAGTGAGCAAGAGACGGAGAAGGAAACGGAGAGGAAGATATGAGGTGGAGGAAGAACAGGAAATGGAGGAGGAAAAGTAACAAGACGAAGATGAGGAAGAAAGGAAGGAACAGGAAGAAGAAGAGGAGGAGGAGGAGGAGGAGGAAGGGTTTTGAGAGAATGAGCATATTTTATAAAAGAAAACGAGAGAGAGAGAGAGGAGAGTGGTCATGATGTTTCTGAGTTATGGTTAAGGGAGGAAAGGAGGGTTGGAAGAGGGAAAAAAAGAGTGAGGTAAATGAGTTGTGTGAGGAAAGTGGAGAGGAAGGTAGGGGGGAAGACTGGGGGGAGTGAGGAGGAAGGTAGGGAGGGGGAAGACTGGGGGGAGTGGAGAGGAAGGTAGGGAGGGGGATGGATGGTGGGAGATTTTTAAGTTTACGTTAAACAAATTTATTGCCAAATCTTGGAGTAAAATTTGTCTACTCTGAATAACTCAGTCAGGTCTCGACACTAAGAGTGCTATCACTGTTCACTGCCATACAGGTTAGAGGTTCATATACAATATAGGTCATATTCATTCGTGTTATATCTTATGTGAGGACTAATCAGTGTGGACTCTAGATTCAATGCAGTAATTACATAGTTCATGATACAATAAGCCAGGTGGCCTGAAGTCTTCGACAGTGTCTCATTCAATAATATAGTGTTCAAGTGTATGCTTTAAAGGGTTATCACAAAGTTTACACGCTGAGTGTTTCGGTATGGGTACAGCGTCACTAACTTGCCAGATGCGCCTGTTTCTTAGCCTAATTCTGGCCACGACTATTTCACGTTGTCTGGTTCTGTTCTTGTGCTGGCCATACCGGTACCTCTTATCACAACATTTGTCATATTTACTAATGCTACAACTGTTAGGCGTCTCTGCATTTCTCATTTCTTCTAGATCAGAGTTAATGATTTTGACTTGTATTTTTTTTAAGTGCAGCACTGGACAGGCCAAGGTCCCGGTCTATATTTTCTCCTTAGCAGTTATCACATTTATTTTTATATCACATATAAGATGTGAGTGAAATGGGCCTGAAGCTTGGAGACTTAGCTTTAGGGATTGGTACTATGTATCCTTGAGTCCATGTCTTTGGTAGAGTACCTTGTGTGAGGCTCATTTGATACAGGTCAAGCAGTGGGTGGTTAGGGACCCCATTCAACAATCTTAAGGTGTTATAGATTATGCCATCCTCACCAGGATGGTTCACCTTTTATTAGTGCTGTTGTTAGTTCGTGGTGAGTTATAGGAAACTGGTCGGTAAAGTCTGGTGAAGAGCAAGCTATTTCAATATTGAAGCCTCAATTAATGTGTGTGGCTTTAAGATACCCCCCTGTAGTGCTGTATGTCAGGAGGCAGGGAAGTGATTTGTGACACACTATTGACTAGACCATTGGTCTAATAACATGTCAGCATATTCTGTTGGACTTTGATGAAGAGGGAAAGGAGTGGGTGACTCAATAATTGCTCAAATTTTGTTTCACACTTCTGCTAGAGTGGCTGTTCTATTAATACACTGTAGGAATTGTTCCCAATAGGTGTTTGTCGCCTGACACTTTGAGTTCGCGAAATGCTCTGTCAGTTTTGAGGAATGCCAGGAGGTTATCGCTGGTTTGGGTTTGTTTATACGTGTCGGAAAATTTTACACTCTACAGTTGCCTCAGAGAGATCCTTAACCCCCTGTGGTGATGTTTACATAAATTTTGCAGTGTCGCAAAGCCAAATTTATGAATGAATGGGTAAGTAGTCTTGTAACGATAGGGCTGATTGGTGGACAAGTTCCAATGCTGGATGTCAGGAGATAGGGTTGGGGGGGGGGGGGCCCTCCCTGCCCCAGAGGTAAAATTGTGAGGGCAACCCCACCGCTGCCAAGACCACAACACTACACTCACACTACACTCCACGATACAGACCTACCATTATCCGCATTTATTTGTAACGCCTCCTACTATGCTTGCCGATTTACCACGATTTATATAAAAATCACAGATTGCACTATATAACTATCCATTGATAGACATATATATTCAGGTGCTGTCAGTGAGGTAGTGATGGGTCACTGTGTGGGTACTTGGTCGAGGCGAGTTCAGGCTACAGTGCAGCCATTCATAGAGTTGATCACATCAAAAGAATTCTAGAGTTAGTAGGTGAAGGATGTATTATAATTCTGATTTAATTTTGTCTTTTAATAAGAACCGACATTTCACACTTAATCAGTAAGAGCTCTCTACTGATAGACGTCATAGGTGCACCTCTAATGCAGGACCGTGAGACACATTTACTGTAACTTATGACACAAAAATACTGCCAACATGATATTGTAATGTTGGGTCGTCTACGTATGCTGTTGTTTACACATCATTTACAGATTGATCAAGTAGGCCATTATTAAGGTTTACCTATATGGTATTTATATGAGATTGTATGGGTACTTTTGATGCTTAAATAGGATTATTAGATATCAACGGTAATAGGAGAATATCTGCGTACTGATTTACAAATTGTGATACAAATATTAGGACACGATTTATGCAGACTTTTGTCAGGTAATTAAGCCAATTACCAGATTTACACGGATGGTAGAATCATAAACCTTCAGATCGCTGGGAGTAGGTGGCCTTAATTCCCACGAAACCTATCACCTATGAGATAACCAACAGGTAAGACATTTAATGAGGTTGGAGTGAAGGGGATGGCGGGTCCACCGGTGTGGGGTGACTGACTCACCTTTTTTTTTTTTTTTTTTACGGGAATTAGCCCACCCGGGCACAGGTCAAACGACCCACAACGGAGCCTGGGGGACGAAAAAAAAAGAAGGGAAAGCCTCCTCTGACCTGTATATCCTTATACTCATATTTCTACTTTATTCCTTTCATTGTTACGTTACTTTGTATTATCATAATGCGTACCATGCATTAATTAATCGCCACACATGAATTCAGAAGGTTTACTTTGAGCCATTGTGTGACTTACCAAGGCGCCAGTGTCCTTGGGTGAAGAAACTTCCTGATGTATGATAATGACGAATTACACAAATTTCCTTGTATACGTTTTATTTTTGAAGCCTTTTCATTCTTATTGGTATTTTTCCTTATTAGAAACATCTTTGTCTGTATTGTTTACACTGAGTTTATATTCCAACCTCTATTTATCATTATTGCCAAGTGAAATTACGTCCAGCAATTTTTTCCACCAAACCACCAATCTATCGTTACAAGACTAATGCATATTCATTCATAAGCTTACTCAGGACGCAATCAGTCTGCCAAATTCTAAAATAGATATGCTAGGCCTCACCATTTCCTCTAATATGACATGGAAGCCACACATCCACACCATTGCTAAAGCTGCCTCCCGAAAGCTGGGAATGCTGTACAGATGCCGTAGTTACTTCACTCCTGAGCAGTTGCCTCAAGTTTATAAGCGATTCATTCGTCCTAACTTGAGGTACTGCTCTCATATCTGGGGTGGCTCTTCTTCTGTTCAACTGTTAGATAGGGTGGAATCAAAGGCATTTCGTCTTATTAACTCTCCCCCTTTAGTTGATAATCTCTTTTCCCTTTCTCTTCGCCGCAATGTTGCTTCACTCTCTCTCTTTTACAGGTACTTTAGTGGGCAATGTTCGTTGGATTTGTCATCCTGTGTACCGCCGGCAAGACCGTGGGATCGTAATACTCATGTTGCCCGCGGTGCCCAGAGTTTCTGAGTGGATGTTGGTCACACTAGAATAAACTGTTATAGCACATCCTTCTTTCCTCACACAGATAAACTGTGGAATGCTCTGCCTTCTTCTGTGTTTCCATACTCATACAATCTGTCTCAATTCAAAAAGTTGGTTTTCCGGCATCTATTACTCTTCTATTTTTAATGTATTTTTTACTCATATTTTTTCGCCCCAAGGCCCCGTTGTGGGTCGACCTGTCACCACAGGGGGTAAAGGAACTCTTTGAGCAACGGTACCTTTTCCCCCTTCTTTGAAGAGGACTGGGTTATGTATCCACATAGGTGGTTTAGTGCCGTCCCCCTTCCCTCTTGACTTAACCCAGGTGATATAATATGTGGTAAGGACATTTACAAGATGACAACAAAATTTACCCAGGTGTATATCCGGCGTACCATCTGTGGGTGTAGGCCTTGAAGGGCAATTTAAGATTCTGTGAGATGTTAATTCTGAGCTTAGGATGGGGTTCACACTTGAGATCTGCAACAGTGAATTCAGTAAGTATTACGTAATGATCACTGAGTTGACCTTAGCCTTGGCATCGCTGTCACATAATTAAGTCTGCCTTCCATCAGTTGTCTCACTTTGTCTGTGTCGTATACAGTGATATTATGTCTATTGATGTAATTCACGAACACCCTCCCATTAGAGTTACACTGGACATCACCGAGGACCGTGTGACGAGTTAAATTCACCCATACATAACATAGCACTGTTACCTGATGGCTTTGGTAACACGTCTGCTCGCAGCTCATTACATCGAACATAGTCGTTATATAGCGAAAATTGACTGTTTGCTGTCGTTACTGTAAATTGTTGATAATGAATACTTTCATCATTGTAGGTTTTGATCCATTTATAGACCAGACCATTCATTACATAAGTGAGCAGGCCACTTCCTGCTCCACGTTGGCATTTCTATTGTCAACTTTTCCATTAATCGTCCTTTTTTTCACGAATCATCGACGTTGTTGTTGACTTTTTGTGAAACAGTGCAGACCGTCTGCATTGACGACTCGTACGACAACTTACCGGAGTCCACTCAAGATCTATAATTGATACTACAAAAAGTAAACTAATTTTTACTTAAAGTATAAAGCTAAAATTATTATGAAGTAATTATTAATCTTCTTCCAAACATTACTCATTATTCTGTTTAATTTCGTGATTTTAAATAGGTATGAAAATGTCATTTGTTGTTTACATTTTTACCACGCGGGAATAACAACAACATGACGGAGCCAACAGATAAAATAATTTCCCAAGTATGGACACGCCTTTCTGAGGAGTTCTTGGTGGACCAGATTAAGGCAGCGCCGCTGTCTCTGGGATCACCGGAAGTGTTCATACACCCAAAAAAGGCAAGAAGTGAAAGGCCTATAATGAAATAACTCTACTCCTCCGGCAAGAGTTTCCAGAGCTTCACAACATCACAGCAGGTAAGCTATTAACTACGCTTCACGTCTTGTGTATACAGTAATGGTAAATCTTAAGGCTCATTCTTAAATCAAAACAATTTGCTGTAAATTAATTTTGGTTTGTAGTGGATACAAGTGATCGTGGGACCTTCGTGCCCAGCTCGCTATATAGTTAGACAAAACAGTAATGGAGGGAATGTTTGGAGAAGTGCGCTCGCGCCTGTATTTAATCATGGTCGTGGTTGTTATAATCATGGTCGTGGTTGTTATAATCATAGTCGTGGTTGTTAAAATCATGATCGTGGTTGTTATAATCATGTTCGTGGTTGTTATAATCATGGGCGTGGTTATTATAATCATGGTCGTGGTTGTTATAATCATGGTCGTGGTTGTTATAATCATGGTCGTGGTTGTTATAATCATGGTCGTGGTTGTTATGATCAAAGTCGTGGTTGTTATAATCATGGTCGTTGGTGTTATAATCATGGTCGTGGTTGTTATAATCATAGTCGTGATTGTTATAAAAATAGTCGTGGTTATTATAATCATGGTCGTGGTTGTTGTAATCATGGTCGTGGTTGTTATAATCATGGTCGTGGTTAGATCATGGTCGTGTTGTCGTGGTTGTTATAATCATGGTCGTGGTTGTTATAATCATGGTCGTGGTTGTTATAATCATGGTCGTGGTCATGTTATAATCATGTCGTGGTTGTTATAATATGGTCGTGGTTATAATCCGTGGTTGTTATAATCATGGTCTTGGTTGATATAATCATGGTCGTGGTTGTTATAATCATGGTCGTGGTTGTTATTATCATGGTCGTGGCTATTATCATAGCCGTAGGTGTTATAATCATAGTCGTGGTTGTTATAATCATGGTCGTGGTTGTTATAATCATAGTCGTGGTTGTTATAATCATGATCGTGGTTGTTATAATCATAGTCGCGGTTGTTATAATTATGGTCGATGGTGTTATAATCATGGTCGTTGGTGTTATAATCATGGGTGTGGTTGTTATAATCATAGTCGTGGTTGTTATAATCATAGTTGCGGTTATTATAAGCATGGTCGTGGTTGTTATAATCATGGTCGTGGTTGTTATAATCATGGTTGTGGTTATAATCATGGTCGTGGGTGATATAATCATAGTCGTGGTTGTTATAATCATGGTCGTAGTTGTAATAATCATGGTCGTGGTTGTTATAATCATAGTCGCGGTTATTATAATCATGGTCGTGGTTGTTATAATCATGGTCGTGGTTGTTATAATCATGGTCGTGGTTATGATCATGGTCGTGGGTGATATAATCATAGTCGTGGTTGTTAAAATCATGGTCGTGGTTGTTATAATCATGGTCTTGGTTGTTATAATCATGGTCGTGGTTGTTATAATCAGGGTCGTAGTTGTTATAATCATGGTCGTGGTTGTTATAATCATAGTCGTGTTTGTTATAATCATAGTCGTGGTTGTTATAATCATAGTCGTGGTTGTTATAATCATGGTCGTGTTTGTTATAATCATGGTCGTGGTTGTTATAATCATGGTCGTGGTCGTGATACTTACAGTATCTAATATACTATAGGAAGGAATAGAATAAAGGTTAGAATAATTGGTTAGAGAAATATTCGCCATAAGGAGAGAAATAAGTACACACTGTAAGGTCCGAAAATGCTCTGGTAAAGTTGAAATTGCGCATCCAGACGAATGATGAAACTCAGCTTCCCCCCCCCCACCTGTTATCTCTAATTATTGTCTGTTTTCCCTTCTTTCTTCTATTTACTCATGTTCCTTCCTTTAATCGAAATAACATTAAAAAAAAGTAGGCTAAGAGAAAAAGTGGGGGTAGGAGGAGGGAGCCGTACGATAACTGCAATCTCGCCCGGCCGGCTGACGGCATACAGCGACATCTGTTGCCAGCGTAAATAAAATCGTTAATTAATGCGTTCCTAAAGAAACCATCGACATGGGACCAGGTTTGTTCCACTCTACGATTTTTTTGCGATTTTTCCACGAAGTTTGATGAAAAACGATTGTGCCGTTTGGCCTGCCCACAGCAGATACACGCACGCCTAGCGCTATAGTATATTAGATTCTGTAATCATAATTTTGTGTCAGTCCAATATTTATGAAGTTCCTTGTGTTATTCAATTTCTCTTTTAGATCTAGTGAGGAGCAAATTCAATAACCTCAGGACGTACTTTTTAATGGAATATAGAAAAACTAAAGTAGCTCCTGGTGGATCAGGTGCAGAAATTGTTTCAAAATGGGATCTCTTTGACTGCATGTCATTTCTTAAGGCTGCATTTGATATATTTGCAACTGAATTAAGTGCAACTTTCTCTTCACAAGTCAGTATTAAAGCGAAAAAATCAGTTTTCACTTGACCATTGAGCAATATCCACCAATAATATTGTAAATACATAATTTGTACTGCCTTCCTGCTGTCCTTTAGAACTTGTATTATACACCATCAGTGTAATTCTTCAATTGGGATTATTGTTCTTTAGGGTATATTTAGGGAAAACATTATTGATATACCTCATACATTCTCACTGGACACAAAACCATCTCCGGTAAAGGTTAACGTAGCAGCTGCCACTGGAAGTTGTTTATTGTTTTTCTTTATTTTTGTCTATATATTGTTTTGATGTTTTTAATGGGCAGGGTATGAAAGATGAGGGAAATTACGGGGTAAAAAACGGCGAACATTGATCGTTCATTTGCCATCAAAATAAAGTCTCCAGGTGCGATTTAAACGCTAAACTATTTTTCTTACCGTAAATCATTCCGCCGCCAGTAAACTCAACGCCATTATTGCTTTCCTCTCCGGTGTAATAAACTTTGTTACCTTATTTCCGAACCTTCTAAATAAACATTAGAGCACCTTACTTACGGTTAAAATCAAGTATAATGTGTTTTTTGTTCTTTTTTTTCTTATTAAATGGTTTCAATGTCTTCCTTATATCATCTAATGTTCTTACTCTTCTTTTATTCTTCATTAATAAAATACGAAACAGTGTTATTCTTATACATTTTCACGATTGTATACACAGGATCTAATTACTTGCCATCGTTAGGTTTGGTTAGTTAGGTTTGGCTAGTTAGGTAGGTTATTTTGGTTGGATTGGTTAGGTCAGGTTCTAGTATGTTCTATGCATTGTCGTTTCCATATATGTGTTTAAGATCATCTAAATAAAGCGTACAAAAAATATCAGCTATTTCCTTAAATTTGTTCCAGTGGTAGCTGCCTCCTTAACCTTTATCCCATTACCAGTCAACCTTTTAATCTCTGTACCTCCAGCCATCCCACATCTACGAAAGTGATGAGATCATATTTATAACCAGTTATTTTTTATTTTTTCCAGGAAACACTACAGTCCAGTCAGTCAGAGCCACTGATACTTACCATTGGTCAGGATGATCAATGGACATGTACTGATTCTTCAACAAGCCCATCACCAGTATCAACTCCAACACCAATAGTGTTTAAAGTTCTATCGCCAGTAACATCTCCCACACCATCCGGCTCCATTCTTCTAGAGCCGTCAGTGCAAAAGGCCAAATTGAAATAGAAAGAACACCCTGTTGAGGAGGAATGTATGGCAGCTGTACGAGCATTGAATGACGTCCTCAACCAGCGAAAATCCAATACTGCACCACCAGTTGACTTCTGCACAGGGCTTGCCAAAATCTAGCAACACTGGGTTCGTTTCGTCAAGCCAGAAGTGCAGAAAATAGCTGCTGTGAGGGTAATGAATCTCTTAATTGAGATTGAACAAGAGTTCAATAGTTAGTACACAATATACTATATCACATTATATTATTTTCTTTTGTATATCCATTTACAATAGCAATATTATTTTCAAGTTAATATTTACTGTTAAAAGATTTTATATATTGTATTTTTAAAAACATTTCATATTAATAAGATACAGAAGCAATAATTATGTTTTTTACGTAATCCCTTATATTTAAAATAAGATATAAAAAGAAACAAATTCGGAAGCAGCAAACTTTTTACTGTTTAAAGGTTCAACTGACATTTTTTTATTCAGTGTTAAGGATATACATAAGCAGATGATATTAAAATTTTTATTAACAAAATATATGCAGCATTACTCAAATAAAAATAACATTATTTCTTGGTTTACATCACATCATCACATCAACAGTAAAAGACTTTGGCATGACACTGTCTTCTACGGTATTTTTTTTTAAACATACAGGTTAGTAAATACTACCAGTGTTTTTTTAGGTTGGGTTAGGTTACATTAAATACTTTTAGAGGAAATGTTCAAACCTAAACTAATACTTTTAATCCGGGTTGAAAAAACGTGTCTTTAATTATTAATGACAAGACACTGCTTTAAATCATGTCATAAACATAACTCCATAGATAACATTAATTTAAAAAACAAAAAAATTCACAAAAATAAATACATTTGAGCAGCCATGAAGTATTACCAATACATTACTGTAGATTTAAAGCTCTGTTTCAAGTTATGT
Organism: Homarus americanus; assembly: GCF_018991925.1. Classification (NCBI taxonomy): domain Eukaryota; kingdom Metazoa; phylum Arthropoda; class Malacostraca; order Decapoda; family Nephropidae; genus Homarus; species Homarus americanus. The sequence continues at coordinate 15,884,978 of NW_024735554.1, read as the reverse complement.
CCTTATACAGTACAGTATTGTATTATATGGCAGATAAGGACACAACACTAAATAATACTTGAACTTACTTTAATAAGACCAAGACATACAAATGGACAGGAAGAATTACTTTATTACCTCTAAAGCTGCTCCCCCCCCCCTACTGAGATAAAATTAAATTGATAGTTGATATATCTTCCTGAATATATAAAATAATCAACACTGCTGCCATATGGCATCACGAAAATTGTGACCAAGTCCCAGGTTGCTGATCTGTCCTTCTGCCGTATTTACACACAATTGCAGGGTCTCAATTGTTTCTCTTACTATTGACTACACAACATACATATAGTGTTTCTCACTTTTGATCTTTTTTCATATTATATTTCTTTATCGATCTTTATTGTTATTGTTAATATTACTATTATTTTATTATTCTATTTGTAATTTTGTATTCTTTATTATAAATTGTATTTACTATAAATTATTATTATTATTATTATTATTATTATTATTATTATTATTATTATTATTATTATCATTATTATTATTATTACATTTTCGTCCCCCTGGCCTTGATGTGGGTCAGTGACCTGTGCCCGGGTGGACGAATCCCCATAAAAAAAAAAATTAATAAACAAAAATAAAATAAATAAATACAAAATTCACACTGCTGCAAAATTAGTATTAGTTCAAAATAATTTTCTTTTCAAACTATAATAAAATATAATTAACTACCAATAGTCCTGATAATGTTATATAGCAAGAAACAAACACACTTATATTAAACATACAGTATTTTATTGTTAAATTTGTCTTAGTTCTTAATATATATCTTGATTAATTTTACAGAAATATTTTTTCTTCATACAGCTGTAAAAATGTAATTTGTAAATTGTGTTTATATATTACTATTTCTTACAATAATACATTGAGCATATTACTGTAATTTAACAAATTCAATGACTTAGATGTTTGAAAATACTAATTTGTGGCATGTAAAAATACATGCAGGACTACCAACCCTCTCGAGTTGCTGCGTTACGGTTAGTTAAAAGTAACCCGAACGTACAGGCGTTTGACGAATTCATTCGTCGGTTTACTTAATGCTAACGCGATGTTTGGGATTACTTTTCGTATTTACTAACCCAAATGTTTAAAAAATGGCCACTAGTAGCAATTCTGGTGTACAGAAGCGAGACTAAATGATAAAAGGGATTAAAGTCAAGACTCGGGGTAATGTAGAAAACAATGTAATATCTGCACTGTTCAATGCAAAAGAGCCATTTGTTTTTGCCATGGTACTTTACCTTCATTGCTCAAGTATGTTAATAGAGTCTCTCGTACTTCCCGAGCTTCACTGCTCCCAAGAACAGGGAGCCTTTCGAGACCACCTTGAGGTTGCTGATGCCACTCTCCTGCCTGTACTCGGTAATTTTGAGTGTCCTCTTTATCTACCAGCTCTGGTGGTGAATATACCCTCTTTGAATGGGCTCTCATGGATAATTGTGCCAAACAACTGTGGCAAACACAGTATCTCTCACATCTGCTGTGGTGGTGCAGATATGGTGTTTGTAAACTTGGAATCTTGATGCCGTGATTCCAAAAGCATTTTCTGACATGTGCTCCATGAACGGGAGAGTCGATAATTGAATATTACTTTTCGTTCAGATACATTTTTCCCTGGACATGGCTTCATCAGATATCTTTTCAAAGGGAAAGCTTCAGCACCTACTATTACATAGGGATATTCCCTATTGGAAAATGGGAGAGAGGAAGGAGGTGGAAGGCTTAACCTATTCCCCTCTAAAGGTTTCCCAATCATCATACTTCTCTCATACATCACCATCAGTGGCTCGGCCATTTGCTCCAACATTGACGTACATGAACTTGTAGTCGGCAGCAACTGAACCAGTGTGATGGGACTAATCAACACTCGTTTCCCATCTAGCACATTGGAAAATTCCACTGACGAAAATAACTCTGTGCTACTTGCTGCCATTCGCTGTGGGTTGACGGGAGGCACAGATAAGATGGCTTCAACACCTTGTGTATGGCCCTGCATACTTCTGGGATTATACTAGACACCAGATTGTGGCTGATCCAAGACTGGAAGCCTAGCGATACTTGCGATTCTCCCGGGAAGACAGAAAATAAAAATTGTAAATTGAATAGGAAAGAAGACCAAAGCAGCATGAAGACAGGTAATTTTAGGCAAATTCTTGGCTGTAATTATTAGTACAATAATGTGTGTTCTTAAAACATCTTGTTTTAATCAAAATCTCTTCAATGGAAAATAGTGGTTCTACAACAAGTATTAGAACAATTACTGCATTACACCCTGCATATTGTGTTCCTTTCTTTACAATAAAGAATATAAAATAAAAGCTTTTCAAACTAGGACTTTGGTCTTATCACATCTTATATTCTAAACTGTATTTTAACTGAAAATCTTTACAATTTGCTTACATCGACTTCACTTAATTCTGGTCAACGAATTACAGAATGGATATAGAATCCCGAGAAAGAATTCGTAGGAGAATGACAAGACTAATCCCGGGCATTAGGATCCTCGAGTACAGACAGGTCAAAGCATCTTAATTTGCACTCCCTCGAGAGACGTAGAGTGAGGGGCGATATGATAGATGTGCATAAATGTAAGTCAGGGCTAAACAAACGTGACATAACAAAGGTACTCAAAGTATCCAACCAGGAGCGAACTCGTAACAATGGTTTTAAATTAGACAAATTTAGATTTAGGCGCGAAATAGGTAAACACTGGCTTGGAAATAGAGTAGTGGATGAATGGAACAAGTTACCAAACATCATTATTGACTCGTATACGATGGATAGCTTCAAACATAGGTTGGATGGATATATGAGCGATAGGGGTTGGGCGTAAATGGGACTGCCTAGTATGGGCCAATAGGTCCGGTGAAGTTTCCTCCATTCTTATGTTCTTACATGCATGGTGGCTTTATCTAATGGTTTTCCCTTACTAAAGTCCTACTGACACATCCATGGATATTATTTAGCCTATATGGAATTGATATATATTTTTGGAAGTATTAACCACGGCAACTTGTTTAACCACACCTGGTATTGGTTTATACGTAACGTGACGTAAAGTAACATAGCCTTATCCCTAACCTAACATCTATTCTAACACCTCTCCTAATATCTATGCTATTAACATTTGACCTACCCTTACGACCAATGGTAATTATTAAGTTTACTTTCACGCCCTTATTTCTATGCCTTTGTCTTAAAAAATATGTTTTCCTATATTTTTGGTGCTGATTCGAACGATTTTGAAACTGCATCTAATGTAAAAGTAACCGTTTTTGAGCTACCCCCCCAAAGGGAAGATAGTTAAGAACGGTTCATTTTAAGATAGATGCAATTTTAAATCTGGTCAAATCAGCACACAAACTACTGGAAAAACCTACTTTTAAAGTCAAAAGCCTAGCAATAATGGATTAACTACCGGTAACCTAACCTAACCTAACCTAACCTAACCTAACCTAACCTAACTTAACCTAACCTGAGATCTGTAACCAGAGAATCAAGGGGATTTTATCGTACTACTGTACAGTATAGTAATTTCTTATAACGAATTTTCCACTCTTAAAAATGATGAGCGGCGCCGGAAATTATAGAGAATCGGCATAAACAAAAAATTTTATTCTATAAAAAAATATGTTTTGTCCACTACTAAGGGCGCGAAAGGAAACTTAATAATTACTAACCTAACATTTAACCAAACCTTTTCTTGTTATATTCTGTGGTTAATTTTTGGTTTCTGTACCTGGTTAAGGTATGTCCTTGTTATCTGAGGTGGTATTTCACTGCTGACTGGAAGAAAAAGTAGGGTAGTTGGCGAGTCCCTAATGCGAACTTTTACCGGGATTTTGCACGCTTTTTTTGTACTAACATGTTGCCAAATACCGAAGTGTGAGTGCTAGCCGCTCTCCTCATCCTTGTGTCAGCCTTCTGTAAAACAGTGTCACAAGATGCAATAGTTCATTGAACTGGGCTTTATCGAGTTTGATCCAACTCCTCATTTCCTCAGGATCTTCCAGGTTTAATAATTATTTTACCAGTCTATAGTTAACACTCTCTTCCTCTCGACGTGCTAACGAAGAGCGTACCCAAGCACGCCTTTTACGCTTTTTAGCCCGTTGACGTTGGAAAACAACCACGACAAAGCGTAGAATTGCTGTGCTTTCTTCGTCAGTTGGATCCATCTTGTTTGTTGACAGCAGGGTTGCCAACTCGGATTTTCAAATGTCGCTAGGCTGGTACCTAAAAGTAGCTAAATGTCGCTAAATCTTCCATGGAAAGTCGCTAGCTATTATTCCCCCCCTTCAGTAATTTGATGCAAATAATATTTTCATAATGCCGACTATAATGGACGGAGTATAAATAAAATGCATTATGTAAAAATATCATTTTTCAGATTTTCTGTGAAATGTGGCGCAAGAATATTGCATATTATCCCCCTACACTTTGATCTTTTTAACCTGAGTTCACTGCCTGCCTTGCTGTCACTAAAACATACTTTACACACTTCACTTAAGTGTTCTACCACACGAATAGAACAATGTTCAGCTACAAACATGGCCAGAGTTCCCTCCACTTTTTTTGCTTCACCAAGTTTCTTGAATGGTAAAATTGTCTGTCTTTCTGCACTAAACGGCTCTTCTGCTTTCTTGTGTTTTTTAGTGTTTTTGTGTTTTTCAATGTCGCACAACTTAGCAGACAAAGTACACTTGCAAAATTTACAAAATCCTTTTTTATTATCTCCTGGCACCTCCAGAAGCCAATTTTTGTATCTGTCATCTCTGAGCCATTCCTTCCTAAATCGCTGCGAATACTGTGGCTTACCCATTTTCTATTGGGACTATGAAGGGTTCAAATTAATAAACAGCATGCAAACAAGCGGAAACTTTCCTTGATGGTTTTTGGCAAAGCGGGTGAACAGTGTCGGGGCAACTGTATGGAGTCTATGGGTCACCCATGGTGGACGCGGATGAGAAGTTTGGAACCACGCAGGCTTGATAGAATTAATTCTATAAGATGTTTTGCTAATATTCTTTAAAATTTAGCGTATTAATGAAATTCATATTGCATATCTGACAAAGAGGTAAGTTACCCAGGTGCTACAAAGGCGAAGGTAATAGACAAATAAATGACGACACGGCAACATTAGCCATGGACGGGCTGACATCAAGTGATCAGGAAATAGACGTGTCCCTCCTTCTGTACCACGACCCGTTCAAATGTATTAAACTTTTCTTATTATTTATTGTCCCTGTAACCCCGTTGCTATATATTATGGCTCGAAATTAGGAAAACTGAGTTTTCATGGACAGTCCAAAAGTATCCAGAAAGTCGCTAGATTTCTGTGGATATCTCTAGATTTGCGACAAGTCGCAAATCGCTCTAAAATGTCGCTAGAAAAAAACAAAAAGCTCTAGATCTAGCTACAAAGTCGCTAAGTTGGCAACTCTGGTTGACAGTTGTCGAACGAAGGAAACTGGCGAGTTGGTTCTAAACGCGTGTATGACACCGCACAACAAAAAGATTGACGATTTTTTTAAAGCTAACAAAAAAAGAGAAATCGACCAAAGAATGCCAGTGTGACCCCGCCTTAAGTTTCTCGTAAGCCAACTACATCAATGTTATAAACTTTAACATACCTCCGTAGGTAATTAATTCTGCGGTTAACACTCTGGATGTTCCATGATATAAACCTAAGTGTTCGTGTTACTCCTGCCATTTTGAACAGAATTGTATGATTTCTAAATTGAATTGAATTCATAGAACCCCCTGGATCAAATAACTCACCTGATACATTGATCACCCTTGGAATTTTTTAGAATGTTTTTTATCAATGTTATGCCACTAGCCTTTTTATACACAGTGTCCTTTGGTAGAGCTAACATTTCCTCCCCCGAGAATAATAGAAGAACTTCAGGATCATGGACAAATTTGACACCTAGGGTTATGTTAGTGACTACGCTGGCAGTCTGGACCTCATCATTATCGGTCCCACTCTCCCTTATGTCAACCCTTACATTCTGGGTTCCACTCTCCTCACTCAAAATCACATCAGTCCGGTTTTCTACACCAGCTACTGCAGAAGTTCCACTGAAACTATCACTACCATTATTCACTGATACACTTATTTGGTAGGCTTGAGGGAGGTAGGGGGAGGAGGAATAACAGGGGTGGAGAGGAAGGTGGGGGGGTGGGATGAGGGGAGTGATGGGAGAGGTATGGAGGAGAAATAAGAGGAGTGGAGAGGAAAGTAGGAAGGAGGACAGATGATGGAGAGGAGGAGTTGAATGTCGAGGCTTGCTGTAGGTAACATGAGTAAACACGTAATTAAGTCAGAAGGAAATGATGAGAAGAAATACAACAACAACAACAACTACTACTACTACTACTACTACTACTTTCTGTATCCGTCTTCAAAAAATTTGCTGCTCCTGCTGCTAATAATAAAAATAATAATAATAATAATAATAATAATAATAATAATAATAATAATAATAATAATAATAATAATAATAATAATAATAATAATAATAATACCCCCACCACCACTCCCATCACTATAATAATAACAGACGTACTCGATCATTCAATACGCTCTTCACTTGTTATTGACTTAACCTCTCTCGAGACTTTTTTCCTGGTATTGTTGTGGCAGTGTTGAGTGGTGGCCGTCCTGGGGGGTAAACACGAGGAATCAAATACCAATACACGTGAGAAAAAAATTGTGATGGAAAAAAAAATCTCTTTCCATGGACCGAGTGTATTTTATTGTAGGTATACAGCATATGTGGTGGTGATGGTTGTTGTTGTGGTGGTGGTAGTGATGGTTGTTGTTGTTTTGGTAATGATTGTTGTTGTTGTTGTTGTTGTTGGTGTGGAGATGGATGTTGTTGTTGTGGTGATAGTGGTAGTTGTTGATGTGGTGATGGCTGTTGTTGTGGTGATAGTGGTGAGGGTTGTTGTTGTTGTGGCTGTGATAGTGGCAGTTTTTGTGGTAATGTTTGTTGTTGTTGCGATGATAGTGGTAGATGCTGTTATGGTGATGGTTGTTGTTGTTGTTGTTGTGGTGATGGTTGTTGTTGTTGTTGTTGTGGTGATGGTTGTTGTTGTTGTGGTGATGGTTGTTGTTGTGGTGATAGTTGCAGTAGTTATTGTGGTATTGGTTGTTTTTGTTGTTGTTGTTGTTGTTGTGATGATGGTTGTTATTGATGTGTCGATGGTGGTAGTTCTTGTTGTGGTGATGGTTGTTGTTGTTGTGGTGATAGTTGCAGTAGTTATTGTGGTATTGGTAGTTTTTGTTGTTGTTGTTGTTGTGATGATGGTTGTTATTGATGTGGCGATGGTGGTAGTTCTTGTTGTGGTGATGGTTGTTGTTGTTGTGGTGATGGTTGTTGTTGTGGTGGTGATAATTGCAGTAGTTGTTGTGGCATTGGTTGTTTTTGTTGTTGTTGTTGTGATGATTGTTGTTTTTGTGGTAGTGATGGCTGTTGTTGTTTTGGTGATGGTTGTTGTTGTTGTGCTGATAGTGGTAGTTGTTGTTGTGATAATAGTGGTAGTTTTTGTTATGGTGGTGGTAAGGATTGTTGTTGTGTTGGTGGTAGTTGTTGTTGTTGTGATGGTTGTCGTTTTTGAGATAGTGGTAGTTGTTGTTGTGTTAATAGTGGTAGTTGTTGATGTGGTGATGATTGTTGTTGTGGTGGTGGTGGTGTTGAGGGTGGTTATTCTGATGGTAGTAGTTGTTGTGTTATGATAGTGGTAGTTGTTGTTGTTGTGATGGTTGTTGTTGTTGTTGTGGGGATGGTTATTGTCATGGTGATAGTGGTATTTGTTGTTGTGATGGTGGTAGTTGTTGTTGTTGTTGTTGTGATGGTTGTTGTTGTTGTTATGATAGTGGTAGATATTGTTGTGGTGATGGTTGTCGTTGTTATGATAGTGGTAGATGCTGTTGTTGTGATGGTTGTCGTTTCAGAGATAGTGGTCGTTGTTGTTGTGTTAATAGTGGTAGTTGTTGATGTGGTGATAGCTGTTGTTCTGGTGGTGGTGGTAGTGAGGGTGGTTATTCTGATAGTAGTAGTTGTTGTGGTAATGGTTGTTGTTGTTGTGGTGGTGATAGTGGTAGTTGTTGTTCTTTTAATGATGGTTGTTGTTGATGTGGTGATGGTGGTAGTTGTTGTGAAAATGGTTGTTGTTGCTGTGGTGATGGTTGTTGTTGTTGTGGTAGTGATGGTAGTTGTTGTTGTGATAATAGCGGTAGTTGTTGTTGTGGTGATGGTTGTCGTTGTTGTGGTGATGGTTGTCGTTGTTATGATCCTGGTAGTTGTTGTTGTGGGGATGGTTGTTGTTGTTGTGATAATAGTGGTACTTGTTGTTGTGATAATAGTGGTAGTTGTTGTTGTTGTGACAATAGTGGTAGTTGTTGTTGTGGTGATGGTTGTTGTTAATATGATCGTGGTAGTTCTTGTTGTTGTGATCGTTGTTGTTGTTGTGAGGATGGTTGTTGTTGTGGTGATAATGGTAGCTGTTGTTGTTGTGATGGTTGTTGTTGTTGTGATGGTTGTTGTTTTGGGGACGGTTGTTGTTGTGGTAATAGTGGTAGTTGTTGTTGTTGTGGGGATGGTTGTTGTTGTGGTGATAATGGTAGCTGTTGTTGTGGTGATGATGTTGTTGCAGTGGTGATAATTGTTGTTGAGATAATGGTTGTTGTTGTTGTTGTGGTGGTTCTGATGGTTGTTGTTGTTGTGGTGATAGTGGTAGTTGTTACTGTGGTGATGGGTATTGTTGTTGTGGTGATAGTGGTAGATGTTTTTGTGGTGATAGTGGTAGTTGTTGTGGTGGTGATGGTTGTCGTTGTTATGATAGTGGTAGTTGTTGTTGTTGTGGGGATGGTTGTTGTTGTGGTGATAATGGTAGCTGTTGTTGTGGTGATGATGTTGTTGCGGTGGTGATAATTGTTGTTGAGATAATGGTTGTTGATGTTGTTGTGGTGGTTCTGATGGTTGTTGTTGTTGTGGTGATAGTGGTAGTTGTTACTGTGGTGATAGTGGTAGTTGTTGTGGTGGTAATGGGTATTGTTGTTGTGGTAGTAGTAGTTGTTGTTTCTGTGGTGATGACTGTTGTTGTGGTGATGGTTGTTCTTCTTGGGTGATAGTGGTAGTTGTTGTTGTGGTGAGCGTTGTTGTTGTGGTGATGGTGGTTGTTATGGTGGTGGCTTTGGCTATTGCTGTTACTTTTTATTATGGTGGTGGTGATTGTGGTGATTGTGGTTATTATTATGTTGTAGGTGGTGGTGGTTGTTGTTGTGGTGATGGTGGTGATTGTGATTATGATGTAGGTGGTGATGGTGGTTGTTGTTGTGGTGATGGTGGTGATTGTGATTATGATGTAGGTGGTGGTGGTTGTTGTTGTGGTGGTGGTGGTGGTGATTGTGGTTATTATTATGATGTAGGTGGTGGTGGTTGTTGTTGTGGTGGTGATTGTGGTTATTATTATGATGTAGGTGGTGGTAGTGGTTGTTGTAGTGGTGATGGTGGTGATTGTGGTTATTATTATGATGTAGGTGATGGTGGTTGTTGTTGTGGTGATGGTGGTGATTGTGATTATGATGTAGGTGGTGGTGATTGTTGTTGTGGTGATGGTGGTGATTGTGATTATGATGTAGGTGGTGGTGATTGTTGTTGTGGTGATGGTGGTGATTGTGGTTATTATTATGATGTAGGTGATGGTGGTTGTTGTTGTGGTGATGGTGGTGATTGTAGTAGTCTTTGTTACGGTGGTAAAGGTTAGGTTAGTGTTAGAGTCGTTAATCATCAGGTGATATAAGCTGGGATGAATAATCGTCTAGTAATCACAATATGTATACCATATGTATCACTATGAATTATGAACCAATGACACTAAGGTTATAGTGAACTCGCTTATTTATTCATATCTTTAGTTTCCTTTTCATGTATATTCAAACATACATCAATACATGTGTACTACCAAGTCAGAGAGAGAGAGAGAGAGAACACTGACGCAAGTTGTAGGGAAGCTGTTACAGTACAAGGTAGAGGTGGGGGGAGAAGGAAGTAGGAAGGGAGGGTGACCTGAGGACTCTCTCACGTGTGCCCCTCCCTCCCTCTCAACTCCCCCTAAACACAACAAATGGAGGGACAGGTGCTGGGTGTGGGGCACAACACGGGTCCTCCTGCACCTTCAGGAATGTATACGGCCAAGTAACACCCGGGGGAGGATGCCCCTGCCGCTACTACACCCCGGGGACCATAACATAACACTAGCTGACAGGTGCACTCTTGTATACCGGGAATTATATGTTGGTGTCCAGGTGAAAAAAATGGTATATATGTATGTTTGTAGGTATGTATGTATGCATGTATGTATTTATGCGTGCGTGCGTGTGTTCGTGCGTGCGTGCACGTATGTATGTATGTAACTAATTTCATAAGAATATTAATTATTTATTAATGACATAAAATACCTCAGTTATTGTTAAGATCGTCACATCCTCAATTACACACACACACACACACACACACACACACACACACACACACACACACACACACACACACACACATACACACACACACACACACAAAGCGGTTCAGGCTGGATATTTGCTAGCTCGGTATGTAAGTGTCGTGGTTGGGAGGAGGAGGAGGAGGAGGAGGGAGAGGAGGAGGAGGAGGGAGAGAGGAGGGGGGAGAGAGGAAAAGGAGAAGGAGGAGGAGGAGGAGAGGGCGAGGAGGGGGAGGAGGAGAGGGCGAGGTCCACTCTAATGTAAAATATGTGTTTTCTTGGCAAAGCAGGAACACATTACTGAGCGAGCAATTAGTGGTGGCCCGGTCCACAGTGGCCTACCTCAACAACTGCTGCCATCAATCGTGCCTCGTTCTCCGTCAAGTGTGGCCCCCACGGTGGCTACCACACCACCTGCCCCAGGCCAAGGGTTTTTTCTTGGTTTGTCTTCTACTGAATTATGCACGCCAGATGCCCACGTCAATTGCCCCTAAAAGCTATTGCCTACGACAACAACCTACAGCTATTGTTCACATCAACTGTCCACTATAACTGTTCACCACACCTGTCCATAACAACTATCAACCACACGTGTCCGTAACGACTAGTCACCACACCTATCCATAACAACAAGCCACCACACCCATTATTAAGCTCAGGAATACTAACCATGAGTATATATTAGTTAGAACCGAAACGTAGGATACGTCTACATGTGCGAGTGACTTGCTGTTACAGTAGAATGAGGAATGTCACTCTATTTCCATCGTCCTGTGAAAAGTATAAAAGAAATGCGCGTTGTTTTGTACCCTCATATTCTCTCTGGTTGAGTTGCGTTCCTGGGAATTTATGACAGTGTTCATCCTGGAGAAATAAATAAAATGTTTGTTACCATTTGGATACAGATGACGTCTCTTCGTATAATGTTTGAGTGAACAGATGTACAAATATGTTCTTCTTTCCTTCTTCTTATCTGTGTTTGTGAGGTTTAGCAGTAGAAAGACTTATAGAAGTAATATTAAAAGCAAGTCGTATATATAAGTAGGATCCCGTGTTTACCTTCCCGGTTGACCCGCTATCCAGTACCACCTTTGTTAAGCTGAACGTATATAAAAATAGCCTTAGTCCATGGTAGTGAAAGTGAAAGTACTGTATATATGCACAAGATATAAGTACTGATGCAAATATTCACACACACACACACACACACACACACTCACACACACACACACACACACACACAATAAATCATAAGACTCGCTGACTACACTCACAAATTATCCTCGGCCATTCACGTCAGACCAGAGTGTGATGGTGACCCTATTCACACCACCTTGACTTAACTCTGGTGAATGGTGATCTCACGAGCAGTAACTGTGATCCACTGGTGACTCTTACAACTTTTACTCTCCTTACTGTCACAAGGAACATTAGTTGTGGCTCACCTGACGATCAGTTCTAAGGTGTGTTTATATCCCACGACATGTTCACTGCTCAGTCTATTGTGTCCTAAAATATGTTCAGTTTTGTTCAGTCGTAACATCTCTTCATTCTGTCATATCCTAATACCTGTTCAGAGTTTGTCTATCTAATGATGGCCTCTGGAAAAGAAGGAGTTGATGATATTCCAACAGGAATTCTAAAGGACCTCAGAAAGAAGGACTTACAACAACACAAACTGAGTGAAGGTGGTGGAGGTGTTGAGCAAGTGCGGAGGTAATTTATTAGCATGGTAGACTGTACTGTACAATTGGCCCAGGAAGTGGTAATTAGAGGTTGTTGACGGTGGGTCTTAGAAGTGATTGGTAACAGTATGAGAATATTGTTTACTGTCGATTATCATGTTGTTGATGATAATGATAATGATGATGATGAAGCAATGGAAGTAGTAGATGAGGAAGGAGTCAGGGTACGACGATAGACATTACAAGATGTCAGATATGCAGATGAACAAATAATATTATCAGATACGGAGGGGAGACAATGGACTAGTGAAGATTAATGTGAGAGACAAAGGTGATGACTAACATCAAGTTCCTGTGTTCTCGTATTAGGGATGAAGAAAGGTGTGAGACGGATCTACATGAAATATATATATATATATATATATATATATATATATATATATATATATATATAACCCCGGTATTGTTATTTTCTTAAAATCTGCTGAATATTAATATTTACATTAAATAAATTAAATAAATAAACACACCAATAAGAAGTTACACAAAAAGATAAATAAGTCATTGTACAAGAGAATAAAATGAATAAGAACACTGTGATGGCCTTCAATTGGAGTAACACAAGTAACAGTAAGATCACTGGCCAGGGAGAATGTCGTGTTATAGTATAAATAATCACTGGGGAAGTACACAAGGTAGGACACACAATTGTTACACTAAGCCTGTATCTAAGGCTTACATGTCCCTAGACCTAAGAAGATAAATACACATAAGAGGACTTAGCATAAGTTAGCTGGCCATGATGAGACTCGAGAATGCGCTGGAGAGAAGGAACCACCACAGGTCGACACGTTGAAGACTGAAGAAGAACCAAGGAAACCCACAGAATTCTTTCAGGTCCCGAGCCGTACACCAGCTTTTATAACTTTGTATTGGGTGGAGCTTGCGGAAGTGGGACTTACGATACTAAATAGTGATTGGCTCCTGTGGAAGAGTCAGCTGACGTTTCTGGAAATAAGTCGAAGTGAGGGGGAGACGATGGGAGGAGCTGGCTGGCACTTCTATCGCGCCAGTGACTTCTAAAGATTTCTATACTGGCAAGCAGTGAGCAAGGGATTGCGTTACATTCCCTCCCTTGAAAATTTCAGAGTTTTCACGCTGAATAAGAGGAGCCGTAGAGGAAACCATCGTAATAGCGCTACACTGCTGGTCCTTGCGACAAGGTGTCTGCCAGTAAGTTGTCTTGGCCACGGATGTGAGAAACATGTAGATTATATTCCTGTAGTGCAAGAGATCACTTCATCAATCATTGATTAGAATCATTCATTCTGTGTAGGAACAAAATTGGATTGTGGACAGTTTTTACTTCAATAGGATGATGAGAATCATGCAGGAAGAACTTGAATTTTTGCAAGGCAAGTAGAAGTGCCAGAGTCTCTTTCTCGATGGTTGAGTAGTGTAATTGGTGCGGTAACAGCTTCGAAGATGGTAACACATTGGGTCAAGCAGTTGCGTTTCTGGATCAGCTTGTAGGAGGACAGCTCCTGTTCCAATGTCGCAGGCGTCTATATGTGGAATGAATGGTTGATTGAAATTCGCAGCCAGCAACACTGGACCAGTTATAATAAGGGATTTTATCCTGACAAAAGTCTCTTGACTGGTAGGAGACCATCTGAACGGTTCTTTTGGAGGGATGAGAACAGTAAGGGGTTTGGCTATCTACGCAAAGTTCTTACAGAAGCGTCGGTAGAAACCAGCCATGCCTAAGAACCTTCTGAGACTTAGTCGACCTTGTGGAGTGGTCTAGTTCAGAATAACGTCTATTTTTGCTGTGTGAGGAACTGTCTTCCCTTGCTCAACGATGTGTCCCAGGTAAGTAATGGTAGTTTGGGCAAAGTTACATTTAGTGAGAGTAATGACTATCCCTGCCGAATGCAACCGATGGAAGAGCTGCTGCAGAAGTTGTAAGTGCTCCTCCCAGGTATCAGCCACTACGATAATATCGTCCAAGTAGGCCTGGGTTCCTTCTAGGCCAAGGGTGATTTTGTACATCGTTTACTGGAGGGTGTCTGGAACGATTTTGAGCCCAAACGGCATAAACAGGTATTGCCACAAGCCTTTTTTTACGGGAATTAGCCCCACCCGGACACAGGTTACGTACCCAGATCAGGTCTAGGGGGCGAAAAAAATAAATAAATTGAACCGTAGATAAATACAGAAATATAAAAAGTAAAACAAAATCAAGAATGAGAAATGATATATATGTTGTGTAGTCAAAGTAAGAGAAACAATTGAAACCCTGCAATTGTGTGTAAATGAGGCAGAAAGTTAGTCAGATCAGCGACCTGGGACTTGGTCACAATTTTGGTGATGCCATATGGCAGCAGGGTCTACCATTAGACAATACATTATGATTCCAATATCTTCTCGGTCGAAGCGAAGGGGAGACAGTGGGAGGAACTGGCTGGCGCTTCTGTCGCGCCAATGACTTTAGAGAATTCTCAACTGGCAGACAGGGAGCAGGGGCAGCTAGGACGTTGTAATTTTCCACAAACCCCTGCACTATCTACAGTAACATCACATTGTTTTTTTGTCTGGCAATTCTTACTTAAATGACCGACCTGGAGACAGATAAAACTCCGTATCTCTACGAACGGCTTCAAATTTAGTCTGTTTGTCTGAATTTCTAATTGCATTACATTCGGTAATACTGTGAGTGTCTGAGTCATGGTACCACCATTTTATAACCTTATCTGAATACTTAAATGTGGCCGCATTCTCGGGTAGTTTAGCAGAATTTCCTACGAGGCTGGACATAAATTGAGTCATGTTCTGTGTCATGTTACCCATGCAGTCATACATTTAATTTTTTAATGATTTTCTGACTCTCGCAATTTGTTTATTACTTCAAATAATCCTGCAGATCACTTGATTCCTGACTCATAGTTATTCATCATTGCTCTAGATTCTTAGAACTAAATGAGACTCAAATTAGTGGCCATGTATTCTATAACACCTTTCTCATGTAACAACAACTGAAGCGGTTCTTTGAACTAACAAAACCTATTCACGCTTTTGAGTCGCGGGTAATAATCTTTCAACCTGAGTTACCATTGTAGTAGTGTTCATTTCAGATGACAGTTCGCCTCTTGTTCAAATCTAACCAACAATGTTCCAGTGTATTAACCACGTCAATAAACTTCTTATGGATTTTTTCAGGAATTGGTTTGATCGCCTTAATTTCACAAATGACTTCATAACAGATCTTATATGGATTTCCGAATTTATCATCTAAGGCTTTAAACATTTTACTCTAAGTGTCTTCTACACCTTCTACCACCTCTACTGTCTCTCCCATCACTCAAGATTTCAAAGCATTCGGATCTTCATAGAGTTGTTTGCAACAAGTCGTTCAAAATCTTTACGAAATGTAAGATAATCTCTGAATTTTCCAATGAACTTTGGTGGCTCCAAGGATTTAACTTTCACTTTTGTTGAATATTTTACATACATCATCAGAACTTAGTTTTGTCTTTTTTATACATTTTGAATGGGTGTTTCCTTTTATTATTTCCATTTCTAATGTGTATTCATCTGCTCTCTCAAGTTCATTACCGTAATCCTCTCTCTTGTTATCAAACATAGACACATACTTGTCATGTAACACTTATATGCTTTATATACGCTCAAAATTTAGGGCCAATTGCAAGAACATCCGCGCTGTACACCATGCTGTGGTAGCCCCATGGTCGGTTTACAAAAAGCACTCGAGGCTAAAAAAAAAAGAATATCTACGATTCGTTATTGGAACGTGGGAGATTTCCGTGGTTCTCTTACCCCAGCCCGATGACCACTACGATGGAACTATATTTTGAAACCAAAAGAAAAGAAATAGAATTGGATGCACGTAAATTGTAGACATCTGCAAAGAAATAATATTTTTTATAAGATATCCTCCATATAGAACAGCACATGAAGAATTTTATTGTTTATTTTTAAAATAGTTCCATGTTTGTGTAGGAACATCCGCCAGCCTCTACTTGCCTCATAGCCGCTTATATCCTCCAAATTCTCCTAACCATCATTAAAGGTAAGCCTTTAAGATAACTAATCCAAATAATTTATGTGTAGGAATGTATGAAAATCAAATTAAGCTAAACAAAGTCGTAAATGGTCTATTTGAAGAGTGGTTAGAACTGCTCTGTCTGGGATGGTGAATGACGTCCCTTATCAGAAATAATATCGACCAAATTTTCGTAATGAACGCAATTAATAATTGTCCAACACTACCAAAATAAATAATGCATTAGTACTAATACTTAGTAGCCTAAATTTCATATTTTAATAAGTCCAAATATGCCAGGTAACCAGTGCCAGGTAGTTCCCAGGCATGTTTCATTTGTGTATCAGTTTAACCACAATTTGTTTCTAATAAGATAAATTCAGTGAAATAAATTAATGTTTCTTTTTTAATTCCGTTAGTGACTCAATATATTGCAAGAAAGAACTACCTTACCCCTTTTTGTGCAACATTTGGAGTGGTGGTAAAAATTCACTTTGTCATTGACACTGGTAGAATCAAGTGTAGATATATTGACTTTGTATGTCCATGATCCCAACAAAAGTGAATAATGTCTTCCAAAATAAATGGAATTGATGGTATTATTATCTTTTTGGTCATCCAGGGAATTTTAGGATTTTAAGCTGACCAATGTTTTCCAGTTAGGTTAAGTTAGGTAGGTTAGGTTAACATTTTGCTGTAGAACATTAAAATTTTAAAGGGCTTATTGATTTTGTTTCTATGAATTTCTCAAAAAATAAGGATCACAGTTTTGGAATCACCATAAAAATCTACATTAGAAAAAAAATATATTTTTTAAAGCGTTTGTTGCATATCAAACCAAAAAAATCTGAGTTTCCATTGGAAATTTATTTTTATATTTTTTTTATTTTAACATATGCCGTATTTTTTTTTACACTGCATACATACATGGATATTATGTATTAATAAATTTGTGAAATTTGTGGATGATTTTTCTGTTAAAATACTTTACTCTTGATCATCCATATATTATAACATATTCTGCTTTTAATAAAGGCTATATTCTGACATTAGCATTTATAATTGTATTCTTATCCTTATTATTATTACAGTTTATATTAAACATTAAAAAATTCAGAAATAATTTTTGATTAACATTACAGAAAGTATTGGAGATATTTTTAAACAGTTTGATTATCATCTTGTTTTATGTTTAACATTTTTAGTGTCTGATTAGTTGGTATAATTTCATGAATATACCTACTGTATATGGGTTCTATGACATTTGCTCACAAGATGAACCTAATCTAACCGAACCTAGCATGTCTTCCTTTCCATTATAGTTGTGAGTACTGTATATGCCTTGTAAACAAGTGTCTGTACACTAATTATATGAAGACACTGGTGAGGATCCATATGCAGTATTTACATGGAAAATTTTTCGAAATAAAACACCATTTAAACAGCAGGTACTTTTCTCTAACTGCTGGTTTAGTCCATGTCATTAACATATTGTATACATTACTATAATCAGGTGGAGACAAGTAGGAAACATTATCTCAACGTTTCATATCTTGTAGATAACTGGCCTTTATACTTGTATAATATGAAAGTAAAGATTTTCGGTACAAAGATAATTTCCTGTTTCATAGAAAACTAACAGTTATGGTGATATTTTTTCAAGAATTTATCCCAATTCATCTGTACAGTGAGTTCATCACTGTCATAGCAAAATTATAATACATAATACTGTACTGTTATATTCTACTGACTTCATCCACAGAACAGGCCAAAGTTCTCTTTATTTACACTCACCTAACCCCAAGTTCGTGACAAACTTAATACCTTATTGTTAGATTTAATAAGGGTGAAGAAGAAAGGAACAGATGTTTCACTTTATTTCTACGTTTTTATGGTTGTCACAGGCTTTATTTACCTATATTCACTGTAAGTGATCGTATTTCATTCCCAGAATTGACTTATAATCCAAGAAAATAGGAAAATGAGGTGCACCTTAGCTTGGGATTCAAGTTTTTCATGCTCGTAAATTGTGTAGCAAGAGTAAACGTTTCGTGCCACTGACAACGTTTTGAGGGTGCAAGCATACCAACCCCCAAGTCTTCCGCCAGTTGGTACACCTGACTACACTACGATGACGTAGTAACACAAACGACGGTCGGGTACCACCATGGCCCATCTTGAAAAATCACACAATTTTTACTCCATTGTATTACGACCGCCGGGATACCACGGCGTGGTGTACACCACGGCAGTTCTTGTAATTGGCCCTTGTGAAGCATTTCTATGGGATCATCGTTCAACTCCGATTCCTCACACACCTTCTGCAGTACGACGTAATGCAAGCATCGATATTGTCTCATTACGTCTGTCTCCAAAACTCACAGTTGTCAGGATGAAGTGATTAGGTTGTCTGTCAACATCCATGTCATCCCAAACAAATCTATAAGTATGCTGGCCTAATGCTGACATATGAATAGTATTATACTGTACATTTTGGAGATATCTCCAGGAATGGATATCTTGTGCTGAGCATGTTATTCAGCACGTCTGGTCCTTGGCCCAATACTCATTAAGAACATGACCAATATAAGAAGAGGAAGAATTGAACACAATTCTGAGAGGAGTAGTTGATGAGTCAGGCTTCAACATCCCCTGGTGAGGCACATAATGAACACGTCCTCTATAGTCACTCAATTTAAATTGTCATGTTTCCTACATATTTTCCTGTTGGTCATATCCTTCAATTGATTTTAAAAAGCCTCAGTATGCTCCAATCCTAATTTTGAAAGTCTTTTTTTTTGTAGATTTCAGGCGAGCAATGGGATACATTATTAGGAAGACTACTAGGATCTTTATCCTATGGATACAGTACAGTCCAATTTGTTCAGCATGTGGTTCATAAGTTAGTCCTTGATCAATTAAAGACAGTTTTCTCTGATCTTTCAGTGTATAGTTGTTTGTCAAAATTGGGCACTTACCACATTTACAGTTACCGCATTTAGGCAGCAATGGGTACCTAAGGTTTCACTCAAAGAAGTCATCAAACTGAAGTGTTCGTCCACTCTTAGCAGGCTCGATGTTAATGTCAACAAGGAAACTTAAATTCATTAAAAAATAATGCCCGGCTATAAATAAGTCTCCGTATACTGCAGGTAGTTCCCTAACGTGTATAGATTTAGTATGTACTGTGTGTGTGTGTGTGTGTGTGCGCGCGCGTGCGTGCGTGTGTGTGTGTGGGCTGTCATTAAACGTAGGTGAAAAAGTACCTAAGGTCAAACAACAATCTCCCCTCTCGCATTGTTGTACTCCTACAAACACGCATCCTATGTATACGACCTTACTGGACCTGTATTTGCCGCTCAAATTACCTTGTGACACTATTCTATAGCTCAATAAATGCTAAAGAATTAAGCATAACTGCTCATGTATAGAACATTTACTCTGAGGACGGAAGGTGGCCACAACGTCGTGTTATTACTGGAGGATCTTTGAACCTACAGTGAGGAAAAACGAGGTCATCACCGGCATCGTAATATGAACAATGTGTCGTGATTTATAGAAAGGTGTTAATAGTGAAACCAGACACAAAGCGTAATAGAATTAAGGAGCAAAAAAATATACCTGAAGCACTGTAAACATGCAAAATAAAGTTAGATACAGTAGTGAAGTAAAATAAAATATTGAGGAAATAACTCAGAAGGACGGTGGTGGGGCTCACTTGGGGTTGGTCGTCACCACCCAGAAGGTCTCGTCGGGGCAGGTGACCTTCGTGGATCCGGGCAGCTTGTCCTCAACCCTCTTCATCATCTTCCCGGAGATCATCTGCTCTACGTCGACCTCTCTCATCTTGATCTCCCCCTCCATGCCGGGCGATGTGAGCGTGCACCTGTCAGTGGGCTTCTGCCCCAACACCGCCACTACCACACACATAAGGGCCAGGGACACTACTACAAACTTAAAGTTCATTTTATAAACTTTATCTAATTGTTTTGTTGAATTAATAATTATTTGATTTTATCCAGATAAAACATAATGTTTTCGAAACAAATTCAGTGTGAAAGGAGATTCTTGAGGTTGTGTTATAAAGTGTATACAACCTACACGTCCCTGTTGAGTGGCACTTAATACTCCACTAGTGAACCGTTGTTCTGTCCGGCTTATAATCCCGCCAGTCTCTGTTAATGTTGAACATACATGCGAGATGAAGAATCCTCACTCTGATGTTATTTACAGCCCTATCTTTCCTATCCATTAATGGATGTAACCCACGTGAACTATAACCAAACTGATTTGGTAAATTTTCACTTGTTGGTTTATACGAAATCGAAGTTGAAACTAAACTTTTCCGATGGGTTTACAGGTAGGTGTGTTATTAACGAATTTGACCTTCATTTCTGAAGCAAATTAATAGGTTCTAAGATAAGCCCCCCTCTCAGAATCTATAGAATCGCTAAAATAACCGAGGTAAAAATTGATCAAAACACATCAATAACTAATGGGAAACAGTATTGAAATTGACCTAACGTAACGTTACGTAACGTAACGTAACGTAACCTAACCTAACCTACGCTAACCTAACCTACCCGGGTGAGCTCCACATTCGGTTGACGTTCTGGGTGTGTACTCTGTCTTCGTTCAATGTTCTGGGTGTGTACAGCAACGCATGAGCATACATAATGAAATGTGAAAAATCTCGATTATACGAAATTAGCGCCAGAAGTCCCACTGAACAAAAATGTCTCAGAACTTTCAAAATTACTGATCATCAATCATAAAATTCCCGAGATTCGTTTAGAGGCAAAAACTGAAATAATACCATTGATTTTCATCAGTTATGTGTGTGTGTGTGTGTGTGTGTGTGTGTGTGTGTGTGCATGTGTGGGGTCTGTGTGTGTGTGTGTGTGCGTGATTGTGTATATAAATTGTCATTATACGTAGATGAAATAGTGTTTTAGGTCAATCGAAACGGAGGACAAGCAACAACCTCCCCTCCCACAGTAGATGTACTCCTGCGAACACGCAACCTCTGTACACGACCCTACCGGATCCGTATTGGCCGCCCAAGGCACCTTATGGCACTATTCTGAAGCTCAATAAATGCTAAAGAATTAAGCATAACTGCTCATGTATAGAACATTTACTCTGAGGACGGAAGGTGGCCACTCCGTCGTGTTATTACTGGAGGATCTTTGTACCTACAGTGAGGAAAATCGAGGTCATCACCAGCATCGTAATAGGCAGCTACCAAACAGGGAGGTCTGCCGCCTGGGAAGATATTGAAAGCATAATGTGTTGTCTAATGGTAGACCCTGCTACCACATGGCATCACGAAAATTGTGACCAAGTACCAGGTTGCTGATCTATCTTTCTGCCACATTTATACACAATTGCAGGGTCTCAATTGTCCTTCTTACTATTGACAACACAACAAATATAACCGTACTCACTCTTGATCTATTTTATTCATTCTATTTTATTCTCCTATGTCAGATGATATTAATATTAAAGCGGGGCCTTCTCGGATGGGTCCCACTGGTCGGGAAGGTTGTGGACCCCAGGGCCGACCTGATAATCTTCAAACTACCGGGGCCTCTCCACTGACGCCACCGCGGTTGCTAGAGGATCTGCATTTTTCACACTTTATTTTCCCAACATTCGCAGCCTGCGATCCAATTCTCCTTCGGTGAAGCACCATCAAATAACCTCTTCCCCCGACCTCTTACAACTTTCCGAACTTCGACTGATGAAAGCAGCTTCACCCAAATCTTTTCAAGTCTCCAACTACAACCTTTATACCTCTTTCCGTTCTAAGGCTGCATTTACAACCAAGCCAGTCAAGTTAAGTCAAGTCAATCAAGTCATTTGACTTGACTTGACTCGACTCATTGCCGTTCACACCGACTGAGTCAACCTGAGGCAATCAGGACTCAGTACCCAGACTGATTTCGAAGAGGATGGACGCATATTCTCTCGCTGAATTAGCTGTTTTGTTGTGGATTCGGCGTCGTAAACGCAAGAGAAGGACCCGTATCTGGACGCATGAACTCAACACCAAAAGACCCAATTTTGGAAGCTTCAGTCATTTATTCCCAGACTTGGTGAACCATCAAAACAAATTCTGCAATTTCTTTAGGATGACAGTTGAAAACTTCATAAAGCTGGTGGACTTGACTGGGTCTTCCATAAGGAAAATGACTACTAACTACCGACGTGCAGTTGGAATTGAAGAAAGAATGGCCATTTTTATAAGGTAAGAAGTGTATGTTATTGCAAACATACCAATAATCATTGCAAGTACGCTTCTGTGTAGGGCAATAGTAAACAAATGTAATATGAAGACAGATTTAATTTATTCCTGTTTGGCTGCATTTACATCAAGCGAGTTACAACTCATACGTTAGGAAACATGAAATTATAGGTTTACCTCTCAGAGGTTAGATTACTCAGAATAATTAGCACTCGCATTGGAGGTAGTACACGGTGATGGTGTATGTGATTGATCCTGTTCATTCCAGTAATCGTAGGGGACAGAGCGGACGGGTGAAAATAGCCTCCTACGAAAGGCTTCATGTATTTAAATTTTGATGTCAATGTTGTCAGCCGGAGACAGTTGTTTCAGCATAGGTAGTAGGCACAACAGAAACAGGCGACCTGGGTCATTGTCATCTGTAGAACACGTTTGTTCTCGCATCTTTTTCAGCTCTTCTAGGAAACGCATATCCATGTCATCTGCATTGTCGCTGCAACGTTTTTTGGTGACTTTAGGTTTCTTTGTCATGGGAAGACTCGGCATGACAGTACTACGGACCTCACAGATGTAAACATTACTTGCAGCTTCTTGATAAGATGAATTATCTAGTGCATCCGGGATAGTAGAATATGAAGCATTGTGAGATGTGTCTTCCGCATTATAGCTGGTGTCCTCGTCAGGAGGTGTAGAGACGTTTGAGGATGTTGGTCGTGGTGTCACATGAGGGATCAGAAATTCCATAGCATCATAGTACACCCACTTCTTTGATTGGATGTCAGCTGATCCAGATGCTTTAGCACTAATCTTTCTCTTTTCCCTCATAAAGTTGCTCCTCAGATGCTGTCATTTTTCCTTACATTCAGCTTCTGTAAAAGAGATAAATGAGATATCTTAAATAAATAGTCGTCATAAGAGTTACAATTTATGCTCTGTATAGTGCAGTTCAATAATTAATCTTATGCTCGTTGTTAGGCTCATTAGTTAGAATTATATTAGCGTGGTGTATATATATATATATATATATATATATATATATATATATATATATATATATATATATATATATATATATATATATATATATATATATATATATATATATATATATATATATATATATATACACTACTGTCTTTCCAGACTAGGTAACACGGAAATAGAAAACTCAGTTTGTGAAAAAGATCTAGGTGTATTTGTTAGCAACGACTTGAAACCTAGAAAACAATGTATTAGCGTTCGCAACAAGGCAAACAGGATTCTTGGGTTCATATCTAGGTCTGTGAGTAACAGAACTGCTGACGTTATCTTGAAACTTTACCTAGCATTAGTGAGGCCACACATGGATTATGCGGTTCAGTTCTGGTGTCCTTATTATAGAATGGACATAGATTCTTTGGAGAGAGTACAAAGAAGAATGACAAAAATGATCCATAATATTAGAAACCTTCCATATGAAGAAAGACTGAAAAGCTTAGGCTTACATTCATTAGAGAGGCGTAGAGTTAGGGGAGATATGATAGAGGTGTACAAGTGGGTAAGTGGGATTAACAAGGGTAAAATGGAAGATGTTCTGAAGCTCAGTAATAACGAAATAACTAGAACAAATGGCTTTAAATTAGATAAATTCCGATTCAGAAAGGATATAGGCAAGCACTGGTTTGGTAATAGAGTTGTGGATATGTGGAATAGGCTACCGAGTGCTATAGTAGGATCGGGGACGCTAGGGAGCTTCAAGACGAAGTTGGATAGGCACATGGAAGTGCTGGGATGGGTGTGAAAGGGATCTGCCCTGCATGGGCCAGTCGGCCTCCTGCAGTATCCCACTTTCTTATGTTCTTATGTTCCCTTGGTTACCAGTTTCGTGTTGGTACGACCACAGTACACAAGATTGTCAAAGAAACAAGTAATGCCGCATGGGAAACACTGCAGCCACAATATATGCCAGTACCTACTGAACGTCAGTGGGAAGAAATAGCACGAGCCTTTTTCGATAAATGCAATGTACCTAACTGTAATGGGAGCCTTGATGGTAAACACTGTCGGCTGAAATGCCCAGCTGGAGCAGGATCACTTTTCCATAATTATAAAGGATACCATTCTCTCGTACTCATTGGCCATTGCTGATGCCAACTGTTGTTTCACATTGATTGATGTAGTAGGGTCATACGGACGAAATAGTGACAGTTCAGGTTTTAGTGATTCAAATATGGGTAGGTCATTTCTGTCTGGATATTTAGGTATTCCACAGTCTCGTGAAATACCAAATACTCCAACCAAATTACCATTCTTTCTTGTAGGAGATGAGGCTTTTCCGCTGAAGCCTAATGTGATGAGGCTTTACCCTAGAAAGGACCTGGATTACGCTAAAAGGGTATATAACTCTCGGACCAGTAGAGCTAGGAGAACAGTACCATGTACCTTTGGAATGTTAGCTAAAAAATTTGGTGTACTTCAAACATCAATGGAGACAAGCATTGAAGTATCTGAAGCAATAGTGAAGAGCCTCTGTGTGCTTCATAATTTTATTCAACATGAAAACAATTTCAACTACTTTCTTGGTGTTGATGATGCAACTGATTTCCGGTGTTCAAACATGAGCCTGACACCAACAAGAAGCACAAGACCTACAGCAGAAGCTATGCCATTTTGTATCATATCGACATTCTGTATAACTTTGAGAATAAAATTTTGTCTCACCTTTACAGTTCAATGCAGCAGCAACCTCCTTCCACAGAGCAGCTATAACATCACGATCCCAGTGGCTACGATCAGTGGGATCATATACAGCAGGACGCTCTCGAACTAAATTTATCATGACGTCAACCTGCATGATGTACACACCACTGCGGACTCGGCGTGACTGATGAAGAAAATGGGCCCAACCCCATCTGTGACTTGACGTGACACGATGCAACGTGACTTGACTTGACTTGACTCATCTGGTGGGAATGGTTTCTGAGAATATACATTGGAGTAAATGTGCATTAGAGTGGCGATTCACGATGAGTCATGACTTGACGTGACTTGACTGGCTTGGTGTAAATGCAGCCTAAGGGTATGCGCCTACTGCAACACATTTACACCTATAGCTCGACTCAGGGATCTTGAATCTTCCCTTTATGATGTCATCCGTCTTAAAATATCTAAACCAACTATGACTATTTTTCTTTGTTTCCTATACTGTTCTCTCAACTCTACCAACGATTTGGAACTCTTTAACTATCTCACTTCTTCCCACGAGTCGTTGATATTCCACAAAGCCCAACACCAAGATCCTCTACCGAGGTGATTTCAATGTACATCACAGAGAGTGGCTTGGCTTTGCAAGGGATGACCCAGGTGGAGCTGAGGCACTCACTTTTCCCTTATTTAATGATTTGGAGCAAAAACACCCTACACACGTTCTGATCGACACGATCAACTTGCTAACATTCTTGATATTTTTATACCTCTAACCACTCACACTATTCATACTCAATTTCTGCACCCTTAGGGTCTTCTGATCACAATCTTATTTTTATTAATTCAAAATGGCCACGACCACCTCCCCCACCCCCCTTCAAACGTCAACTATGGCACTATCGGAGGACAAGCTGGCAATCGTTGCGAGAGTTCTTCACCGACTTTCCTTGGGATGAATGTTGCTTTTCAACTCGGGACGCCTCAGTATGAGCTGACAGCATTGCTGGGATTATACAGAGTGGTATGAGTGCATTTATCCCATCTTCTACCAAAACTTTCACTTTACAATCATGGTTTGATAGCCCCCGCTCTCTTGCATGCAGGGAGAGAGATAGGGCATATCACACCATAAAACTATCTCCTCTTATTACCCACTCCTCTTTCATTACTTCAAAGAATCGTTGTAAGGCTAATTCTTCCTGTAGTAAATCCTTATGGTCCTTAACCAGAAACATTTGTAATAACTTCTGCACTCCCTCTTTTCCTCCTCTCTTCCGACCTGATAACTCTATAGACAACACTCCCCCTGACAAAGCCAATCTCTTTAGCACCTTAATCTGCTCTTATTTCACCTTAGACGATTCCAACTCTATCCCTCCTACCCCTGCTCCAACTACTGAACCTATGCACTTTCCTATAACCTCCACTCGCAGGGTTGCCGGTGTGTTATCCAGGTTGGTTGTGAGTAAGGCGCATGGACCGGACGGAATACCCCCACGTGTTCTGATTGAGTGTGCTGAAGCTCTAGCCACTGTGCTTGCTCGCTTCTTTCGCCTCTGCCTCAAAACCCAAACTTTCCCTCTTCTTGGAAGCATGCGTTGGTTCAGCCCATCCCGAAGAAGGGTGACTATTCTAATCCCCTTAACTATCGCCCAAACTTCATCCCTCTCTAAGATATTCGAAACTATCTTGAACTCCCATTTTCTCCGTCACCTTCAACGCCATTCTCTTTTGTCGGATCATCGGTATGGCTTTCGCCAGACGAGATCTACTGGTGATCTGCTCTCCTACTGCACCCATCTTTGGTCATCCTCTCTTAGGGATTATGGGGAAACTTTCGTCGTGGCCCTCGACATCTCCAAAGCATTTGACAGGGTATGGCACAAGCCTTTGCTTTCTAAACTTCCCTCTTATGGTTTCTCTCCCCCAACTTTGTTTTCTAATCTATAGCTTCCTTGAGAACCGATCCATGGCAGTTGTTGACGAGGTATCGATCTCTCGCTCCTTCTCTACCAATAGTGGTGTCCCACAGGGTTCTGTTCTTTCACCTACTCTCTTACCTCATTTTATCAATTATTTACTTTACACTACAACTAATTCTATCCATTCTTACGCTGATGATTCTACTTTTCACTCTTCTTCACATTTTCCCCTTCCTCCTAACTCTCAAACTAGATCTGTTTCTAGAGCTGATATCATTACATCTATCAATGCGGATCTGTGCAGCATTTCCGAATGGGGAGGTAGAAACTTGGTTAAATTTAATGGTAATAAAATTCCGTATTTACCAATTACACTTTCTGAATTAGATGATCTCCCATCAATCACATTTCAGGGCGCAATCATTCTGCCATATTCTAAAATAGATATGCTGGGCCTCACCATTTCCTCTAATATGTCATGGAAGCTACACATCCTCAACATTGCTAAAGGTGCCTCCCGAAAGCTAGGAATGCTGTACAGATGCCTTAGCTACTTCACTCCTGAGCAGTTGCTTCAAGTATATAAGGGATTCATTCGTCCTAACTTGGAGTACTGCTCTCATATCTGGGATGGCTCTTCTGGTCAACTGTTAGATAGGGTGGAATCAAAGGCATTTCATCTTATTAACTCTCCTCATTTTTGCCCTTTTTCTTCGCCGTAATGTTGTTTCACTCTTTCTATCTTTTACAGGTACTTTAACGGGCAATGTTCGGTGGAGATTCTTGAGGTTGGGTTATAAAGTGTATACAACCTGTACGTCTCTGCTGAGTGGCACTTAATACTTCACTAGGGAATCGTTGTTCTATCTGGCTTATAATCTAGCCCTGTCTCTGTTAATGTTGAACATACATGCTAGATGAAGAATCCTCACTCTGATGTTATTTACAGCCCTATCTCTCCTATACATTAATTGATGTAACCAACGCGAACTATAGCCACACTGATTTGGTAAATTTTCACTTGTTACTACGAAAATAGGTTCTGAGATATGCCCTCTCATATATGAATAATAGGAAGTAATTTTTCTGTTATAATAATCATCAATTTAACTCCTCACCAATTTTTTAGGGCGTCCTTCAAGGCTCCATTCTCGGTCCTATACTCTTTTTGTTGTACAGAAACGTAGTCTACTCTAGCACACTCATAAGATACAACATATTTGCAGACGGTAGTTATATCTATGCCAGGAACTTATTCCTCTATTCCTTTGTGAGAACTATGAACGCTGAATTGACTAAAGTCAGGATCTGGGTAATACGTAATAAATTGACCTTAAAACTTGAAAAAATCACTACACGATCTTTCACAGAAGGAAAAACTTACCCATATATTTGGACCCCCTGTACCTTAGTAATATAGTCCTCAAACGCGAACGAATTACTAAATTCCTTGGGGTTATTGTTGATGAGAGACTTAGCTGGAGAAACGAAATACAAGCCATTGACAGTAAAGTCAATAAAGAGTGCGGTATGACGTATGACACTAGTCAGTCACTCAATCTTACAGCAATGAAAGAAATCTATTATAATCTTGTTTACCAATGCTTGATACACTGTCACAAACTATGGAGGGCATCTGGCTCTTCAAACACACAATCCCTGGATACTGCACAAAAGAGAGTTGTGTGGACAATGACCTACTTGAAAACAAATGATCACACAAACGGACAATTTGCTTAATTGAAAATGTTAAAATTCAAGGATATTTACAGCTACTGCTGTGCCTATTTGTTTACAAATCTGTCAATCACTTGCTTGTCAACAATTATTTCTAATTATGGAATAATCAGAGATACAACTTAAGGCACCCAGAACTACTAAGACCACCCCCCATGCGCTCCTCTCAGTCCCAGACCTCCATAATATATCATGGTGTGAAGGTGTGGAACAACTTACCCCCAACCATCCGAGCAAAGACTACGCTCCCTTCCTTTAAATCATCTCTTAAAAATATCTATTGTCTATGTAGTAGTTTTTTGTAATGCCTACTTTATACACCTGCTTTTATTGTACCTCTAAAACCGATTTATCAAAAATTATCATCTAGATAGGCAGAAATTATCATTGCAATAAATATATTTGCCAACTAGACATAATCCTGACAGCTCTGTCTTCTTGTTCCATCTTAATACAACCCATGTTGTTGTACTGCTTCCCTCGCCTATAATATTGATGTTTTTCAATTCCACTGTAAATTATGTATATACTTATAATATAAATGTTAAAACAAATGAAATAAATAAATAAATATGGAAGTGATAACCGTGATAACAGTCTGATATGTTCTTATTACCACCATGCTATATGTACTATTCCAGATGATACTAAATGTTACATAATACTTCCTTGAGATAAATGGACAGCATACAATATATCAGGTGCCTACAAGAGAGGCTCAGTCTCTCAACTGGCTCAGCCATGTTAATATTATGATTTTTAATCGACTCTGTATACGTGTTCTTCTGGCTAAATAAACTAATTCAATATCAATATCAATATATCACAGATTCTACAGATTCACTATAAGAATCAAGGTAAAAATTCATCAAAACACATCAAAACCTACTAGAAAACAGTTATGGACCTAACCTAACCTACCTCAACCTAACCTAACCCAACCTAAATTCACCTAACCTACCCAGGTGAACTCCACAGTTGGTTGATGTTAAGGACATAAGAACATAAGAATGGAGGAAACTGCAGCGGGTCTATTGGCCCATACTGGGCAGTCCCGTTTGCACCCAACCCCTATTGCTCATATAAGCATCCAACCTATGTTTGAAGCTATTCAGCGTATTCGAGTTAATGATGATATTTGGTAACTTGTTCCATTCATCCACTACTCTGTTTCCAAACCAGTGTTTACCTATTTCACGCCTAAATCTAAATTTGTCTAATTTAAAACCATTGTTACGAGTTCGCTCCTGGTTGGATAATTTGAGTGCCTTTGTAATGTCCCCTTTGTTTAGCCCTGACTTCCACTTATACACCTCTATCAGGTCGTCCCTCGCTCTACATCTCTCGAAGGAGTGGAAATTAAGATGCTTTAACCTGTCTCTATACTCAAGGTTCCTAATGCCCGGGATTAGTCTTGTCATTCTCCTCTGAATTCTTTCCAATGATTCTATATCCATTCTGTAATATGGTGACCAGAACTGAAATGCGTAATCCACGTGTGGTCTCACAAGAGCAAGATACAGTTTTAGGATGACCTCGCTAGTCTTGTAACTAACACTCCTTTGTATGAACCCAAGTACTTTATTAGCCTTGTTACGAGCAAAAACACATTGTTTACTTGGCTTAAGGTTCCTACTTATCATTACTCCTAAATCTCTCTTGCAGTCGGATTTCTCTATGGCATCGTTGTTCATCTGGTATCTGGTTTCCCTGTTTACATCTCCTATACTGAGTACTTTACATTTGTCCATGTTGAATTTCATCTGCCATTTTTCAGACCATTCGAAAAATTTGTTTAGATCTTCCTGTAGTTTTGCTGAGTCCTCGTCAGATTTAATAACACGTCCTATTTTAGTGTCATCAGCAAATTTACTTATGTTGCTGTCTATGCCGATATCTATGTCGTTTATGTATATAATAAATAATGATGGTCCAAGTACTGAGCCATGGGGAACTCCACTTGTGACGTTGCTCCAATGGGACTTAGTGCCGTTAATGCTCACTCGCTATTTCCTGTCCTGTAACCACGCCCTAATCCATTTAAGGATGTTACCTTTGATGCCATGAGCTTCTACCTTTCTAATTAGTCTTTCGTGGGGGACTCTGTCGAAGGCTTTGCTAAAGTCGAGATATACCACATCATAATTGTGCCCCTCGTCCACCGATTCGAAAACTGATGAAAAGAATGTTAATAGATTAGTTAGACATGAACGTCAGCTTGTGAAGCCATGCTGGGAATCATTGATCAATCGGTGCTTCTCCAGGTGATTTCGAATAGAGTTTGAAATGATTGCTTCCAGTAATTTGCCTACTATTGATGTTAGACTGATTGGGCGGTAGTTAGAGGATAGTGATCTATCCCCCTTCTTGAAAATCGGTATTACATTCGCTATCCTCCAGGATTCTGGTACTACACCTGTTTTTAAGGACATGTTAAACAACTTTGCTAAGGGCATACTAAGCTCTTCCTTACATTCCTTTAATACTCTGGCAAATATCTCATCGGGACCAGGTGACATATTAGGCTTTAGTTTGTCTATTTGCTTACTAACATCGTTACTAGTCACTACTATCTCGCTTAATTTGTTTTCTTCACTATCTCTGAATAGAGTCGGTGCCTCGGGTATCATGTTTAAATTTTCGGTGGTGAAAACTGTTGAAAAATATTTATTCAAATTATTGCTCATTTCTCCGTCGTTATCAGTGAGCTCGCCGGTATCTGACAGTATTGGTCCAATCTTTTCTCGTGTTTTAGTTTGATACATTTGGTAGAATCCTTTGGGGTTTGTCTTCGCCTCCCTTGCTATCCTTACCTCATTATTCCTCTTGGCTTTCCTTATCTCGGTTTTAACCCTACTCGCCAATATCTTATAATAATCCTGGAGGTAAATTTCGCCACGCTTTATCCTTCTACCTATAGCCTTCCTTTGGCCAATGATGTTCTTTAAATAATTATTTATTTATTTAGGGTCATTGTTGTCTGATCTGAGTTTTTTGTATGGTATGTTCTGCCTCTGTGCATTAAGTAACTCATTATTTAAATTGTCGTGGAACTCGGCAGTCTCAGATGTCGTTATCAGGTCGGAGTCATCTGTCAGGTTCACGGCCAAGCGAGACACCCCCTCTCTCAGCTGCTTCTTTAAACTGTCAAAGTTTGCCCTTCTGAAATCTGGCACTTTGGTGGAATTTTCCTTACGTCTGCCCTGAAAATCCAACTGGAATCGAATTTCTTTGTGATCACTGTTTGCAAGTTCGTTCCCTACCTCGACATTGCTAATGCGGTTTTCTCTGTTCGACAGAACTAAATCGAGTATATTATTACCCCGTGTGGGTTCGGTTATATGTTGACTTAGGAAACAGTCCTGGATCATCTCGAGAAAATCCTCTGATTCTGAGTTACCTGTAAGGTCAGTCCAATCTATTTGGCCAAGGTTAAAGTCGCCTACTATACAGACTTTGTTGTGTATGGAAGCCCTGCGTATTTCATCCCAGATAAGTCGCTCATTGACTCTATGAAGATTGGGAGGTCTATATATTACTCCTGTGATTAATTTTTCCCTACCGTCGCTTAATTCTATCCAAATTGTTTCTGTATTCCGCTCAGTTTTTATTTCCTTATTTATTTCACACTTCAGATTATCCCTAACATAGATTGCTACTCAGCCTCCTTTCCTGGTTTGCCTATCGGTATGGAACAATTTGTAACCCGCAATTTGGTATTCGACCGGCAACTCACGTGGGTCTAGGTTGATCCATGTTTCAGTGAATGCTATTATATCGATTTTTTCGGTACATACCAAGGCCCTAATAGCATCCATTTTGTTTCTCATACTTCTACTGTTCGCGTAGTAGACATTTAAGTTAGTCGTGTTCTGAGTCCTACCTTTACCGCGCTTAGTTTTAAACTCCCTGTTTAATTTAGTTTTGTCATCATTCCTAACACTATTTCCCTGTAATCTATTACTTTGTTTACCCACTCCCACTGCAGTTTCCCCCACCCCCGTGCCCATATGTTCCCCTAGCAGTTTAAAGACTTCGATATCCTTTAAACTGCCCCCTCTAGAGACCCAGCCAGGGTTGCCACCCCATCCCGAGACAGGTGCACCCCATCCCTAGCATAAAGGTCCCTTCTGCCGTAGAAGTTGTCCCAGTTATCAATGAATGGGACCGATATGTTCTGGGTGTGTACCTCCCTTCGTTCGACGTTCTGGGTGTGTACCTCAATGTATGAACGTACATATTAAAATTTAAAAAATCTCGTTTATACGAAATTAGCGCTAGAAGTCCCGCTAAGGAAAAATGTCTTAGGACTTTCAAAATTACTGATCACAATTATAAAATTCCCGAGATTCGTTTAATGGCAACAACTGAAATAATACCATTGATTTTTCATCAGTTGTGTAATAATAATAATAATAATAATAATTATAAAAATAATAATAATAATAATAATAATGATAACAATAATAATAATAATAAGAAGAACATAAGAAAATAAGGAGTCTGCAATAGGCCGGTTGGCCTGTGCATGGCAACTCCTGTCGAGAGTTACTACCACTCTCTATCATCCATGAATCTATCTAGCCTCCTTTTGAAACTTTCCAGAGTTCCCCCACTTAGTACAAAGTTGCTAAGCTTGTTCCACTCGTCCACCACCCTATTTGTGAACCAGTTTCTTCCTATCTCCCTCCTAAACCTAAACTTATCCATCTTG
>NW_024735554.1:15816436-15851265 GCF_018991925.1 Homarus americanus | reverse complement strand
GTGATCTTCTGTTGTTGTTGAGATTGTCGGACCGTAGTCCAACACGGGCCTTTTCCTGTAGGCGGCTGTAGTGATGGGTTGTCAGACCACAGCTTACATCTCAGAAACAGTCCAGACTTGACCCGACATTAGGGGGGTCAAGTGTAGGGTAACTCTCTCGGCTGACCAAGGGTTATAAATCAGCCAGGCTCCCCTCCCATGTCACTCGGCCCCAACAAACATGTAAGAAGGCACCGGCCGACTCTCTCCCAATATACACAATAACCTACACCGCAGAAGAAGTCCAGACCTGACCCTACATTAGCGAGGGCAAATGTGAGGAGACCCTTCGCCGCCCTCCCCCCGATCAGCTCAACCTGACGGCTCGCCTCCCAATATATAGGACGTCCTAGTCCTCCCTCTGCCCAGAGAGAGACAGAGAGAGAGTGTGTCTTGTAACCAAGAAGGGCCAGCTACGACGTCCCCAGTCCTGCTCGAGAAAAGTCAGGGGCCGGAGGCAAGCCGCCTCCGGTCGCCTCCGGTCAGGAGCGAGTTGCCCTCGACACACCGGTGCCCAGCTAAGCAGTCTCCCATAGAGACAACCCAGGACCACCTGCTAGGCCTCCCCTAGGTCACGTGAGTTTTTGTCAGAGCTTTCCATGGGATGAGTTACTTACGTGGGAAGTGTATTCATTTCATGTTCGTGTCCGAGAATCAGTGTCTAGTAACGTAATATGATGTCCTAGTAACGTAAATATAATGTCCTAGTAACTTCAATAGAAGGTGTTATTAATGTGTCCATGTCATGTTCGTAATTAATAAAGAGTTGTAACGAAGCGGTGTTTGAGAAGTCGCCCTTAAGACGTAATAGATGTGTATTGACGTATAAGATAAGATAAGTGTATTGACAATGTAAATATCTATCACGGCCACACGTAATAGATGTGTATTGACGTATAAGATAAGATAAGTGTATTGACAATGTAAATATCTATCACGGCCACGCTACCAAAATCTTCCTCTCTTTTACTCTCTTACTAAATATTCTTCCTATATATATATATAAATATTCTTCATGCAAGATTCGTCTTGTTATACGGCCCATTTGGTGGTTCCGGCTGGAGCTCTTGGAGCAGCCAGGCCGGATTTGGGATTGGGGATGGAGGTTATCTTACCTGCAGGTATGAAAGGATACTGCAGGTTTGCAAGTGTAAGCGGACCCTCGATCAGTGAACGCTTACCACCAGCCCCCACTCTTGGACTTGGTCAGTTTCGGAGTGGCGCGCCCCTTGAACTGTGGTCTGCACTTGCTGGGGAGGATACTTCCTAAGTTATCTGGGTGATGGGTATCGTGTGATGACCCGGAGGAGGTGGTGAATGTGGTTTGTTTGGGCCTTTGAGATTGCTACTAACTCTGTTTGTAGGGTGGAGTAGTCATTAAAAGTGTCCATCGGAGGGTCTGACCATGGGCGTAGAAAGCCGCTCCGGATCTATGATGTTTTGGTCCACCGAGCCGTCTGTGAAGTATGATGCTGCATAGGCCGGTGTCTCAGTGGCTATGGGTTCCTGAGTTATTCTTCTGAGGTCCTCCTTCTGGAGGTTGGCTTTGCTATCACTTAGTTTTGTGCTGCCCTTACTTTGTAGTCGATTCATACCTTCGGTGGCGTTCTGCAACATCGCTGCCCAGTCTCATTTTTGACTCATTCCCTTCCATGTCCATGATTGCCAGGACAAACGAGTCGTGATCTGTCTTGCTCGATAAATGTATGCAGTAACGCTTAGTATCAGCTACTACTTATGGTGGCGCTCCACAATCGCGGATATCACACAATTGGAGTTGATGTCACACTGACGCGTGCCATACGCACGAGTGATGTCACAGGCACGAATGATGTCACACACGAGCGACGCCCCTCAAACGCGTGACGTGCAATACGCACGAGTGATGTCACACAAACATGACCACAGAGACCCCACAATAAATGTAGGGACTCCTTACACAAACTGATGTCACAAACACTACTGCAGGGCCCTTGCTTTAATACTGAAATAGATATATTCCATTGAATGTATTATATTTCGTATTTTCAACCTATATAGGGCCACCACTACTCACTTACACAACATTACCTAATTGTCTGTATGCTTACATCACTATCTCTCCCGCGTGTTCGTACGAATATTACTAACAGAGTCCACTCTCTTTCCTGACACTTGGTCCACGGTCTGTCCAGAATGAACAATAACACTCCCGCGCGCCCGCACGAACAATTTTGGCACCGAGACCAGTCCTTTCTGAAATGGACCCATCTACAGAGGCGTCACGTTTCTCTACGTACATACTGTATACGAGAGCTACACATGTGTTATACACGTATTCAACCCATAACCCCTTTTTGCTGGGGTTAACTATTATTATACAGTATATATATATATATATATATATATATATATATATATATATATATATATATATATATATATATATATATATATATATATATATATATATATATATATATATATATATATATATATATATATATATATATATATATATATATATATATTGTTACGAACCCCGCCACCAATTGTCATGATCTACCTACCCAGCACTACGAACCACGCCATCTATTGTCTTGATCTACCTACCCAGCACCACGAGCAACGCCATCTAGGGACGAAACACGAGTATGACTCGTCTTAGTTACCACTCCGGGGTTTCCCTTCTCCATATCCTGGTTATTGCGTCACCTCCTCAAAGTCTTCTTTGTCAGCTCGAGTTCGAGGAGAGTTCACTTCACTCTGGGAAGTGACCACAGGATCACCTATCCTGGAAACCTACGGCACAGTGACTACCTACCGTCTTCTACAATACTCAGCCTTGCTCGTCAGCCATCTCAGCTCCGCACTTAAGTATTTGTAATCTTGTATTGCCTCCCCCACGTCCACTTGCTTCAAATTATTGTATGCTGTATAAATATGTATATACTGTTAATGTTTAGGTTAAGTATGGTTAAGGGTAAATTATAGAAAGCTGATTATCTTGTTAAGGAATTCATGGTACTTTATTATACACAACAAAAACTCGCATCCTTTGCCTACCCTTTTATAGTCCGATTGTCTTTGTTTTTTTTTGTTGTTGCCTGTTGGGATCTGGGTAGACTTTTAACTATATTCTAAATCCCCAACTCGTAACAAATGGCGACCGTGACAGGACCCGACCTTAAGTACCATATTCCTTCCTCCCTTGTAACTCCTTGTTAATTATTCCTCCCAGTCACTTCTGTTCACAATTGCTTTACGGTGGTTTAAAGTTTCCTTCATATGTGTGTGCATATATTGGTATTATCGTACAGTAAGAGTGACAGACGTAGGATATTAGGTTCCAAGTGTCATAAGGCTTACCTGTTATTACACGTGGCAGTCGTGTAGTAAATCTTATCCAGTGTAGGGAAGAATCCGGATCTGTTTAATGCCGTACCCTCACTCCAGAGTAGGCTGTTCCATAGTCACTAGTTTAGGGTGAAGTGATATCTTGGGACGCCTCGCTCTACCAGGACCCCATAATTATAAAGCCTCAATTATTATTGTTCTCATTATCTCATTCGGGGTCAATCATACCAAACTCAAGGGTTGTTAATCCGGATCTTTATATTAATGCCGTAATACGCCCTTCCTCTTTCAAGTATCTCAGGGTTGTTAATCCGGATCTTTATATAAAATGCCGTAATACGCCCTTCCTCTTTCAAGTATCTCAGGGTTGTTAATCCGGATCTTTATATTAATGCCGTAATACGCCCTTCCTCTTTCAAGTATCTCAGGGTTGTTAATCCGGATCTTTATATAAATGCCGTAATACGCCCTTCCTCTTTCAAGTATCTCAGGGTTGTTAATCCGGATCTTTATATTAATGCCGTAATACGCCCTTCCTCTTTCAAGTATCTCAGGGTTGTTAATCCGGATCTTTATATAAATGCCGTAATACGCCCTTCCTCTTTCAAGTATCTCAGGGTTGTTAATCCGGATCTTTATATTAATGCCGTAATACGCCCTTCCCGTTTCAAGTCTCTTATCCTTATCTAAGGATATTCTCAGAAGAACAATATTCATAAGTGTAATTTCCCTAGGTATAACTTGGGTAGTTTCCGGGACTTTCTGGTTATCCACTGCCGTGATATTTTCTAGGGTAATCCACTTATCTTTTTGACCATTAATTAATTTATCTAGGTTTTCTTAATGGCCACCTCAGGATTTGTTAAACTTGGTAGTCCTGGAGGAGTGGAAGAGCAAGATACCATTTCACATCTTGAAGCATGTGGAGGAGCGTGGAGAGGTTTATTTAGGACGTGCGGCTGAGCTGGCTGAAGCGTACGCCTTGCTGGTGGAGTCACTGTGCCGGAGGGAACGTGGTACTTTCCGGCATGTTAGGTCCTCCTCTGCTGATAACCTTGGGGACGTGAGTGGTAGGTCGAAAGGTCCCACACCTACCCCCCCTGATGCAACCAAGTTTACTTGTTCTTACTGTAAAAACCCAGGCCATACGATCCAGACTTGTAAACACCCAAAGTGTCGAATTGCTAAAAGTAGTTCCCTGGATCCCAAATCCAAACCAATAGCAACCACCAATGTGGAAAGGCCCCATCAGGATCTCTTCTCTTCATTCACCTATGAGGGAAAAATTTCAATCATAGAGGGGTCTCGTTCTTTCCCTATTCGTATACTACGTGATACGGGCGCAGCACAATCTATCCTCCTGTTTAACGTCATTCCTGATATATCTACCGCATTTACTAATGAGAGTGTTCTAATTTCAGATCTCTCATCCCATTCTTCCTATCCTTTAGCTAAAGTGCACCTCCAATGTCCCTTGATTACTGGGGAAGTGCAAATAGCCATTAGGAAAGACCCAATGCCTGTGTGCGGCATTCATTTATTATTGGGTAATGACTTGGTAGGAGATCTAGTGGTTCCTAACATAAAGACAGTCGACTCTCCCTTACCTGTCAACTCCACCACTGACCTTAAAGAAACTATTCCTCATCTTTTCCCATCTTGTGCTGTCACCCGGTCACAGAGTGTGCGAAATGGGCCCTCTTCATCTAAAACCACCTCCAATATCTTCCTACCCACAGAAGATCTGTCTAATAAGACCATTAGTAAGGATGAGCTCATTAAAGCCCAACAATCTGATCCATCTGTGTTCAACAGGTGATGAAAGACCTCTGTGTGGACTATTGTACATCTTCGGCTTACCACCCACAATCACAAGGTTGCTTGGAACGGTTCCATCAAAACTTTCAAGTCAATGCAAATAAACTATCTCCTCTCAACTATATAGTTCATACTCCTGATCGCCGAAAAGATTCACAACTTGTTCACATTAATCTCCTGAAACTTTACCATTCCAGGCAGTCAGAGGAAGACATCCCAGAGGCTATGAGCCTACCTGTATTGCATACGGTTTTGTCAGGGCCGGAGCCGGAGACAGATGACATGGATCTATTGGAGAATTTAGACTTCCCTCTACCTAAAGAAAACCCTGCTAACAGTCACATACTCAACAACTTGGATGAGTATTTTTCTGTTCTGAATCCATCTCAAGCAATAGATCTCACTAAGTTATTATCAACATTTCCTAAAGTCACGTCAGACCTCCCAGGGTTTTGCAATATACTTAAACAAGATATTAAGCTAATCTCAGATGATGTACAACGCATTAGGCAATCAGCATATCGACTAAATCCACAAAAAAGAGAGATTATGAAAAAGGAGGTAGATTTTTTGTTAAAACATAACTTAGCTGAGCCTAGTACCTCCCCCTGGGCTTCACCTTGCCTTCTCATTCCAAAACCCGATAGCACCTTTCGTTTCTGTACCGATTATCGTAAAGTGAACCAGGTCACTGTCTCAGACTCCTACCCTTTACCTTTGATTGAAGATATAATAGACAGCATAGGCTGTGCAAAATTTATATCTACCGTGGAAATGTTGAAGGGATATTATCAAGTGGGACTCACGGATAGTGCAAAAATAATCTCAGCATATATAACTCCATTTGGTCTTTTTCAATATTTGGTTGTGGCGTTTGGCTTTTCTAATGCTCCGGCCACATTACAGAGGGCCATCAACTACCTAATTCAGGACCTAGGTGGGACGTTCGCCTACTTGGATGACCTGGTTTTGGTGTCGGACGGCTGGGACGAACATCTGGTGCGTTTGGAGATACTGGTCGCACGACTGCAAGAGACTGGATTCACCATAAACCTGGCTAAATCTGCTTTTGGCCGGGCCTCAGTGACTTACCTGGGACATATCGTTGGGCATGGTATGGTGAGACCCAAGGACGCAAACGTTAAAGCCATCTGGTCCTTCCCCACTCCAAGGACGAGGAAGGAACTCGTGCGCTTCCTGGGGATGTGCGGCTACTACCGTCGGTTTTGCAGTAACTTCTCCAGCGTGGCCGGACCCCTCACAGACCTTACCAGTTCTGCGGTCCCTTACATCTGGAACCAGAGGTGCGACCAGTCTTTCCACCGCCTCAAAGCCTGTAGTCCACCCCCCTGACTTCACCTTGCCCTTCCATCTGCAAATCGACGCTAGTGGTGTCGGAGTTGGGGCTGTGCTCCTACAACCCGACCCAACCACTGATGTCCTTCACCCTGTGGCATACTACTCCGCCAAGTTGAAAAAACATCATACCAACTACTCGACCATAGAAAAGGAGGCCCTGTCTCTGGTGTTGGCAATAAAGAAGTTTGAATGTTACCTCCAGTCTTGCCCACAAGCAACCCTAGTCTTCACCGACCATAACCCACTCGCGTTCATCCAAACCAACAAGACCTCCAACCAGCGAATCCTCCGCTGGACTCTCCTCACCCAGCCCTATAATCTACAAGTCCGGCACATAAAGGGGGTGGACAACATGATTGCGGACTCCTTATCCCGAGCTCCAGTGGAAATGCAGCAGCTACTCTCCAGACGCACCAGGTGATCATCTCCTTCGCGCCCGCGCTACGAACCCCGCCACCAATTGTCATGATCTACCTACCCAGCACTACGAACCACGCCATCTATTGTCTTGATCTACCTACCCAGCACCACGAGCAACGCCATCTAGGGACGAAACACTAGTATGACTCGTCTTAGTTACCACTCCGGGGTTTCCCTTCTCCATATCCTGGTTGTTGCGTCACCTCCTCAAAGTCTTCTTTGTCAGCTCCAGTTCGAGGAGAGTTCACTTCACTCTGGGAAGTGACCACAGGATCACCTATCCTGGAAACCTACGGCACAGTGACTACCTACCGTCTTCTACAATACTCAGCCTTGCTCGTCAGCCATCTCAGCTCCGCACTTAAGTATTTGTAATCTTGTATTGCCTCCCCCACGTCCACTTGCTTCAAATTATTGTATGCTGTATAAATATGTATATACTGT
The DNA here is from genome assembly GCF_018991925.1 of Homarus americanus. NCBI lineage: Eukaryota > Metazoa > Arthropoda > Malacostraca > Decapoda > Nephropidae > Homarus > Homarus americanus. Next base: position 15,843,849 of record NW_024735554.1, on the reverse strand, counting down.
TAATGTTTAGGTTAAGTATGGTTAAGGGTAAATTATAGAAAGCTGATTATTTTGTTAAGGAATTCATGGTACTTTATTATACACAACAAAAACTCGCATCTTTTGTCTACCCTTTTATAGTCGATTGTCTTTGTTTTGTTTTTTTGTTGCCTGTTGGGATCTGGGTAGTCTTTTAACTATATTCTAAATCCCCAACTCGTAACATTATATATATATATATATATATATATATATATATATATATATATATATATATATATATATATATATATATATATATATATATATATATATATATGCAAGTAAATCATTGTAGGTGCGCGTGATCCAGGTATATGCTGATAACCACAAGGAAAAAGAAAACATGAAGTTCCAAAGCGCTTTCGTGTAATTCACATCTTACATTCATTTTTATTCTGCCCACCATAATAGAGTCAAACAGTAAGTATTTTCAACAATGTTTTTACGTGCTTTGAGAATTTGCAGCCCGGAATTCATTGATGAGGAATATAAATATATCTATAATATTGGCTCAGACCTTAAATACCCTAGATCTTTCATAGACAAATGCCTGAACATTACTAAGAAATCTTTTTATAGAACTGAACCCAAGCCCACCCATGACCATAAGAATCTCTTAGTATTAACATTTCACAAAAATTTCTCTCAAATTCCTGGAACGTCAATGTGGCATTTAAAAACTCATGCACTGTTAAACAAATGTTAATCAAGAACTCCCTCAACAACACAATTGGTTGCATTTATATAGTTGCAAGGAATGTAATATGTTTTACTTAGGCCAGACAAGTAAAGATCTTGTAACTAGACTTAAACAACAAAAATATAGTGTTTGGACAGGCCAGGAATCCAATGCTCTGTTTGTTCATTTGAGGGATAATAAGCATTGCATTGACTGGGATAATGCCTCCTCAATATTACCTTGTAATTCAATTGACAGTAGGAACATTATAGAATCTAGTCTCATTAAACATACCGAAGCAATCAACATGAATTTGAGTAATGGCATGTACAAACTGGACAATTTTTTAACCAGGTGAGAAGGTTGGGTCACCTTACCCTCTGACCTGACTACCGACCGTTGCGGTGCTTTTTAAAGATTAGTAGGGTCATTACCTAATACCTGACCATTGTGGACCTGATCTCACCCTCCTCTGTATATATACACCTTGTTTTGTACTTCTCCTTAGTCTGTACTCACCCCTGAAGATGTGAATTACACGAAAGCGCTTGGGAACTTCGTGTTTTCTTTTTCCTTGTGGTTATCAGCATATATATATACATATATATAAATATATATATATATATATATATATATATATATATATATATATATATATATATATATATATATATATATATATATATAATTTTGAATGTTGTACACACACTCAACCCACAAACCCCTTTTCGCTGGGGTTAACTATTATATATAGGGATCACACTTAGTTGATGATTCACACAAAAGCGTCCCCGCTCTGCTGCTGCGAAGTTGCGGGGTGTTGAGCCGCCTTGCAGGTCCATGCATCGACTGTCGAGTCACTGAGTCACTCGCCAATTCTCAGTAGACTGTATCCTGATTGTCTAGGACTCACGTTTTGACTGTAACCGCCCAATGAGCGACTGGGATAAGGAGACCCTTGCACGTAGGACTCGATTGTTCTTTATTTGGTCAAAACCTGCAGAGTACAAATTACATATGTTGCATATGAGATAATTAATTAAATCGTATGTTCCATCACTATTAACGACTACATATAATATATTTGAGTAGAGTAGGGTGTTAAACCATATAAAACTTACGTGTTTCAGGTTCTAATGTAGGACTTATTAACTCCGTGACTCGATAGTTCACTGGACGGATAAGAGACTGCTCGAGCTCGTCAGCCTAGGCGAGGGCCAGCTGTTTCACACCTCAGCAAAGCTCTTTGTCAACACTCCCTCTGTCTCTCTCCTGTCCCCCCCCTTCTCTCTTTCTATTCCTCTCTCTCTCTCTCTCTCTCTCTCTCCCTCCCTTCTAGTTTATTCTACTGGCGGTAACAGTAGTCTTTGCTCAGATGGATGGGGGTAAATTGTTCCACACCTTCACACCTGTATATTTTATGGAGGTCTGGTACTGAGAGGAGCGCCTGGGGGGTGGTCTTAGTAGCTCTGGGTGCCTTAAGATGTGTCTCTGATTATTCCATAATTGGAAATAATTGTTGTCAAGTAAGTGATTGACAGATTTGTAAACAAATAGGGCACAGCAGTAGGTGTTAATATCCTCGAATTTTAAAATTTTCAATTTAGCAAATTGTTCGCTTGTGTGATCATTTTTTTTCCCAAGTAGGTCATTGTCCGCACAACTCTCTTTTGTGCAGTAATCAGGGATTGTGTCTGTGAAGAGCCAGATGCCCCCCATAGTGTGTGACAGTGTATCAAGTGTTGGTAAACAAGATTATAATAGATTTATTTAATTGCTGCAAGGGTGAGTGACTTGACCAGTGTGATACGTGATACCGCATTGTTTATTGACTTTACTGTGAATGACTTGTATGTGGTTTCTCCAGCTAAGTTTCGCATCAACAATAACCCCAAGGAATTTAGTATTTCGTTCGCGTTTCAGGACTGTACTTCCAAGGTACAGGGGGTCCAAATCTGGGGGTAAGTTTTTCTTTTGTGAAAGGTCGTGTAGTTTGGTTTATTTTCGAGGTTTAAGATCAATTTATTACATATTACCCAAATCCTGACTTTTGTCAATTCAGTGTTCATAGTGCTTACAAAGGAAAAGAGGGATGAGTTCCTGGCATAGAGATAACTATCGTCTGCAAATATGTTGTATTTTATGAGTGTGCTGGAGAAGACTATATCGTTTCTGTACAATAAAAACAGTACAGGACCGAGAATGGAGCCTTGAGGGACGCCATACAAAATTGGTGAGGAGTCAGATTGATGATTATTATAGCAGACATACTGATTCCTATTGTTCATATATGAGAGGGCATATCTCAGAACCTATTGATTTGAGCCAAAAATAAAGGTCAAATTCGTTAATAACACACCAAAAATCATCGGAAAAACATAGTTTTAACTTCGATCTCGTATAGAACCAACAAGTGAAAATTTACCATCTCAGTTTGGTTATAGTTCGGGTTGGTTACATCCATTAATGGATGGGAGAGATGGAGCTGAAAATAACATCAGAGTGAGGATTCTTCATCTAGCATGTATGTTCAACATTAACAGAGACTGGATAGAATATAAGCCGGACAGATCAACGGTTCACTAGTGGAGTATTAAGTGTCACTCAAGAGAGACGTGTAGGTTGTATACACTTTATAACACAACCTCAAGAATCTCATTTCACACTGAATTTGTTTCGAAAACATTATGTTCTATCTGGATAAAATAAAATAATTATTAATTCAACAAAACAATTAGATAAAGTTTATAAAATGAACTTTAAGTTTGTAGTAGTGTCCCTGGCCCTTATGTGTGTGGTAGTGGCGGTGTTGGGGCAGAAGCCCACTGACAGGTGCACGCTCACATCGCCCGGCATGGAGGGGGAGATCAAGATGAGAGAGGTCGACGTAGAGCAGATGATCTCCGGGAAGATGATGAAGAGGGTTGAAGACAAGCTGCCCGGATCCACGAAGGTCACCTGCCCCGACGAGACCTTCTGGGTGGTGACGACCAACCCCAAGTGAGCCCCACCACCGTCCTTCTGAGTTATTTCCTCAATATTTTATTTTACTTCACTACTGTATCTAACTTTATTTTGCATGTTTACAGGGTGGTGGACGAGTGGAACAAGCTTAGCAACTTTGTAGTAAGTGCTGGAACTCTGGAAAGTTTCAAAAGGAGGCTAGATAGATTCATGGATGATAGAGAGTGGTAGTAACTCTCGACAGGAGCTGCCATGCACAGTAGGGTGTGTCATAGGAGGGAAGATCAGCTAAAACTAATGGCCCATCACTTTTTTGGTAGATTTTAGTGTATATAAACAGAAAATAATTTCAGTTTCAATATTTTGCAACCTTTTGCTAGGTAAATTTTAGCGTGAAATTTATCGAAAATCTAACGTACAGCTGCATTAGTGCATTACAATTAAATAGTGAACATTGCTTTCTGACTTCATTCTTTAACAACCCAACTAACAATATTTTTTCTGTTTCAGATTCTGATGCATTTATAAGTTGATAATATTTGCGATGGCTGCTTGTGTCAGGACGAGGAACCAAAAATCCAGCCATCTCAGTCACTATCTTGGGTCTGGGAGAGAGCTCCTGAAGTCGGAGTTGCCTACATTGAGAGATGCTTTGAGATACGGTGTTTTAATCAGGCAAATCAGTGAAAAGAACCAAATAACTTACACAAACAAAGACATTGCCAGTGATATGACCAAAGCTGTCTTGGCACAGTACACTCTGGCTAACGCTCAGTTCAAGCCTCCAGTCATAACAAGTCAGAAGAAGATTAGTGAGAGACTGCTAGCCAGTTGGGAAAAGGCAAGAGATATCTCTCTTGGGAGAGGAAAACTTGCAGTTCAGGACAGCTTTGCCAAGCAACTGGACCAGTTATTTGACATAATTACTTGCAAGTGCCCAATTGTTCTCTGTCCTGAGTTTGGATGCGATCGTGACTTTAAATCCGAGGCCCACATCTCCTGTATTTGCAAGCGTGAACTGAAGATTCCTGTGATCGAACTGGCATTTGTCAAAGCACAGAGAGAGAAGACTGGCAGTATAGGGGCTCTCATGATTTCTAGCCAAGATATTCTGGAGTCCAAGAGACAGGAGGCTGCCACAGAGAGACAGAAGAGGAGAAGAGTTGCCGAGGAAAAGAGACTTGAGAATGCCCAGGGTGAGGTAAAAAAGGCCGATGATTGGAGTCAAGCAGATTCAGAGTTTAATGACTTCCCCATGGCTGATCCGAGTGCTGACCAGGAGAATGGTGACTTTGTCCCTAACCCAGAAAATAATGATCCCAAACCTTCCAGGCATAATATTCTAAATAGGAAAGATATCCCTAGCATAGCTCTGGCCAGCATGCGACACCACACTGGTCTCAGAGAAACTGCAGAGATAACAACAGCTGCCTGGATTGACGGTGGTTTGATAACACCTGATGATGTTCACCTGGTGATAGATCATAACAAAGTAAGGAGAGCTCAGGAGAAACTTGTCAGTAACCTAGAAGAGGAGTTTGATAAGGGGATAAGAGAAAATGGAATCAATTGTTTGTTCTTTGATGGGAGAAGGGATGACACTAAAGTGTTCATGAAAGTTGGAGATTCTGACAAGTTGTTCCCTGCCATGGTGAAGGAGGAACACTACTCCTGCTGCAGTGAACCAGGAGGGAAGTATTTGTGGCATTTCACTCCAGAGAAAGATGACATCAGGAAACCAGCTGAGATAGTGGCAGATAACATTGTGAACTGGCTCAGAGAGAGGAACGTAGACCAGACCCTGCAGGCCATTGGAGGGGACAGCACCAACACGAACACAGGGTGGCAAGGGGGGTCATACAGTGGATAGAGCGGAAGATTGGGAGGAAGCTGGTCTGGATTGTTTGTGACCTCCACACCAACGAGTTGCCACTCAGACATCTGATCCAGGAGCTGGATGGCAAGACTCTTTCAAACAACAGATGGTCTGGTCCTCTTGGCAAGATGCTGGACTCTGCCACTGAGTTAAAAATAAATCCGAGCTTTGAAAAAATCACAGTTGGCCCTCCACTCGTTGAGCTTGCACATACTGTCATTGACGACCTGAGTACTGACCAGTACTATGGTTACATGATTTGCAGTGCCATCAAAACTGGGGTCATGCCTGATAGACTTGCTTACCTGCAGATAGGTCCAGTCTCACATTCTAGGTGGCTCACAACGGCTCTCAGGTTCTGCAGAATTTGGGTCGCTCATCATAAACTGAAAGGGAACCAGCTTCACAACCTGAGACTTATTGTCCAATTCATCGTGAGTGTCTACTTGCCAAATTGGTTCAACACCAAGGTCAAGTCATCGTTCTCCGAAGGTCCGAGGCATGTTCTCTTCCAGCTTGAGCTCCTGAGGAGTCAGCCAAGGAAGGTTGTTCAGATTGTGGAGCAGACTGTGAGGAGATCTTCCTGGTATGCTCATCCCGAGGCAGTTCTGCAGACAATGCTCTGCAGTAAGGATGAGGAGGAGAGAAGAGTGGCAGTCAAAAAGATCTTGGATATGAGACTTATGAGAGGATCTGGGCATGACGAATCAGTTGGTGACGATTCCTTCAGGGTTAGGAAGACTCCTGAAGTCAATCTAGGTGCCAAGACCCTCACTGATCTCATAGATCTGGATAACATCCAGGCTGGCAGTGAGCCCCCTCTTACCTGCAGCCTCACCAATGTTCAAGTCAGAGATTTCCTGGACAACCCCATGCATGTCCCTGCCTGGCCCTCGCACACCCAGAGTATAGAGCGTTGTGTACAGCAAGTGAGCGAGGTCAGCAGTCACGTGTACAGCCAGGAGAGGAGGGAAGGCTACATCCGAGCTCAGGTGGTCAGCAGGGAGGTGATGAGTAGAAACAGAAGCAAGAAAGACATGTTCTCTATGGTGTGCAGCAACACCGGGTCGTAGTAGTAAAACCGGTTTTTGTATTTGATGATTTTGTTTTATAAAGGAATATTAAATTTAATAAATGTGTCAAGATCATTCGTTTAACTATTCTGGATCATTTTCATCCTAATAAATTAACCTGATACATTTACTTTACTTTAAATAAGCTATTTAGTGGTGTTGGTAAAAGGGTGGGAATACTGAATTTTCATAAGATTTCAAGTTACAATTTACCTAGCAAAAAATGAATTTTTTTCAAATCTGAAGATATCACATGATTCTGCACATAGAACTACATCATTAATACCATGGGCCGATTTTTCAAACTCAAAAAAAAAAAATTCGCCTCCGTATGACACACCCTAATGCACAGGCCAACCGGCCTATTGCAGACTCCTTATTTTATGTTCTTATGTTTTTTTGATCCTCATTTATATTGTTTCGTGTCTGGCTTCACTATTAACACCTTTCCGGTTTTTTCTTCTTTCTTTTTTTTACGAGAATTAGCCCACCCGGGCACAGGCTGAACGACCCACAACGGGGCCTAGGGGGCGAAAAACAAAGAATAGAGAGAAATTAAAAGTAGAAAAGAAAAAGGATCTATTAAGCTACACCATTAAGATGTCGGAAAACCAGCTTTTTATAGTGAGACACAGTTTATGATTATGGAAACACAGAAGAAGGCAGAGCGTTCCACAGTTTGGCTGTGTGAGGAAAGAAGGATATACTATAACGGGTTAAACCATTGTGACCGACATCCACAGAGATACGGTGGGCACCGCAGGCAAGACGTGTGTTACGAGCCCTCGGCCTTGCCGGCGGTACACATGATGCCAAATCCACCGAATATTGCCTGTTAAAGTACCTTTAAAAGAGAGAAAGAGTGTAGCAACATTGCGGCGAAGAGAAAGGGAAAAAAGGAGGAGAGTTAATAAGACGAAATGCCTTTGATTCCACCCTATCTAACAGTTGGGCAGAAGAAGAGCCACCCCAGATATGAGAGCAGTACTCCATGCTAGGAAGAATGAATCCCTTATATACTTGAAACAGCTGCTCAGGAGTGAAGTAGCTACGGCATCTGTACAGCATTCCCAACTTTCGACAGGCCTAGCATATCTATTTTAGAGTTTGGCAGAAGGATAGCGTCCTGAAATGTAATTGGTGAGAGATCATTTAATTTAGAAAGTGTAATTCGTAAATACTGATTTTTATTGCTATTGAATTTAACCAAGTTTATACCTCCCCATTCGGAGCTGCTGTACAAATCCGTATTGATGGATGTAATGATATCAGCTCTAGAAACAGATCTAATTTGAGAGATAGGAGGAAGTGGAAAATGAGAAGAAGAGTGAAAAGTAGAATCATCAGCTTAAGAATGGATAAAATTAGTTGAAGAGTAAAGTAAATAATTGATAAAAAGAGGTAAGAGAGTAGGTGAAAGAACAGAACCCTGTGGGACACCACTATTGGTAGAGAAAGAGCGAGAGGTCGATCCCTCGACAACAACTGCCATGGATCGGTTCTCAAGGAGGCAAGAGATTAGAAAGAAAAGTGGGGGAGAGAAATCATAAGAGGGAAGTTTAGAAAGCAAAAACTTGTGCCATACCCTGTCAAATGCTTTGGAGACTTCGAGGACCACGACGAAAGTTTCCCCATAATCCCGAAGAGAGGATGACCAGAGATGGGTGCAGCAGGAGAGCAGATCACCAGTAGATCTCGCCTGGCGAAAGCCATACTGGTGATCCGACAACAGAGAAAGGCGTTCAAGGTGACGGAAAAAATGGGAGTTCAAGACAGTTTCGAAATTCTTAGAGAGGGATGAAGTTAGGGCAATGGGGCGATAGTTAAAGGGATTAGCATGGTGAGCCTTCTTCGGGATGGGCTGAACCAAGTCATGCTTCCAAGAAGAGGGAAAAGTTTGGGTTTTGAGGTAGAGGCGAGCAAGCACAGTGGCCAAAGCTTCAACACACTCACTCAGAACACGAGGGGGTATTCCGTCCGGTCCATGCGCCTTACTCACAGCCAACCTGGATAACACACCGGCAACCCTGCGAGTGGAGATTATAGGAAAGTGCATAAGTTCAGTTGGAGGAACACGGGTAGGAATTAGAGGAAAATACGGTGCCAAAGAGATTGACTTTGCCAGGGGGAGAGTTGGCTATAGGTCGGAAGAGAGGAGGAAAAGAAGGGGTGCAGAACTTATTACAAATGTTTTTGGTTAAGGACCAGAAGGATTTGCTACAGGAAGAATTAGTCAGGACAGCGGTCTTTCTTTTTATAATATTCCTTTTGGCGCTACAACGATTCCTCAAAGTAATTAAAGAGGAGTGGGTAATAAGAGAAGGAGATAGTTTCATAGCTTGATATGCCCTATCTCTCTCCCTACATGCAAGCGAACAGGAGCGATCAAACCATGATTGTTATAAAAGCCTTGGGTTAAGGACGTTCAGGTGACGGGCAAGTCAAAGGGAATGATTGAAACCCGTTTTTTGACGCATTCATTATTTATTGATGTTGTCAAAACAAGTGCAGGTTAATGCAGATCGGTATGGTGTTCCAAGAGACAACAGTACTGCGTAAATTGTCTCAGCACAAATTCTTAGACAGGATTGTGTGGTGTTTATCAGTGCGAGCAGTAGGCTGCTCGTTACACCAACACTCGAGGGCTGGTCCTCACAGCATCACTCAAGAGAGCGATCTCCTCTGGTCCAGGCGGCCACGCTACCCTTTAACCCATTCATTTAGCAGAATTAGGACCTCTTTTCCGTAAACACCGCCCCCTCCAGCCGCCGCATCTGGCAAGGTAACAGGCCGCGTGATCGCAGGCTGAGAGATCTAATGTACCGTATGTTCGGACAAGGCAGCGAATGCCAGCACTGACACCAACATAATAAGACAGCGGCGATAACAATTGTAAAGGGAAAGTTTTGGTAGAAGATGGGATAAATGCGCGCATACCGCCCTGTATAACTTCAGCAATCAGCACATACCGAGGCGTTCCGAGTGGAAAAGCAACAATCATCCCAAGGAAAGTCGGTGAAAATTTCTCGCAAGGATTGCCAGCTTGCCCTCCGATAGTACCATAGTTGACGTTTAGAGGAGGGTGGGGTAGGTCGTCGTGCCCAGTTTGATTTAATAGAAATAAGATTGTGATGAGAAGACCCTAAGGGGGCAGAAATTGAGTATGAATAGTGTGAGGGGGTAGAGATAAAAAAAAAAAGATCAAGAATGTTAGCAAGTTGATCGTGTCGATCAGGAACGTATGTAGGGTTTTTTATTATTAGTTCCAAATCATTAATTAAGGAAAAAGAGAGTGCCTCCTGGGTCATCCCTTGTAGAGCCAAGCCACTCTCTGTGTTGTACATTGAAATCCCCTCGGTAGAGGATCTCGGTGTTGGGTGGTGTGAGGATAGCAACGACTCATGGCAAGAAGAGAGATTGTCAAAGAGTTCCAAATAGTTGGTAGAGTTGGCAGAACAGTATAGGAAGCAAAGAAAAATAGTCATTGTTGATGGAGATAATTTGACCCTGATGACATCATAAAGGGAAGATTCAAGATCCGTGAGACGAGCTATAGGTGTACGTGTGTTACAGTAGGCGGAAAGAGGTATAAAGGTTGTAGTTAAAGACTTGAAAAGGTTTTGGTGAAGCTGCTTTGGTCAGTTGAAGTTCGGAAAGTAGTAAGAGGTCGGGGGAAGAGGTTAATAGATGGTGCTTCACAGAAGGAAAATTGGATCGCAGGCCACGAATGTTGGAAAAATGAAGTGTGAAAAAAGCAGATCCTCCAGCAACAACCGCGTCGGCGTCAGTGGAGGCCCCTGTAGTTTGAAGATAATCACGTTGGCCCTGGGGTCCACAACCTTCCCAACCAGTGGAACCCTTCCGAGAAGGCCCCGCTTCAATATTAATATCACCTAACATAGGAGAATATAATAGAATGAATAAAACAGATCAAGAGTGAGTACGGTTATATTTGTTGTGTTGTCAATAATAAGACGGACAATTGAGACCCTGCTATTGTGTATAAATGCGGCAGAATGATAGATCAGCAGCCTGGTACTTGGTCACAATTTTCGTGATGCTATATGGCAGCAGGGTCTACCATTAGAAAACACATTATGCTCCCTGTTTGGTAGCTGCCTACTACCTACTTCCTATTACGATCCCGGTGATGACCTCGTTTTTCCTCACTGTAGGTTCAAAGATCCTCCAGTAATAACACGACGGAGTGGCCACCTTCCGTCCTCAGAGTAAATGTTCTATACATGAGCAGTTATGCTTAATTCTTTAGCATTTATTGAGCTTTAGAATAGTGCCGTAAGGTGCCTTGGGCGGCCAATACGGATCCGGTAGGGTCGTGTACAGAGGTTGCGTGTTCGCAGTAGTACATCTAGTGCGGGAGGGGAGGTTGTTGCTTGTCCACACATGCACACACACACACACACCTGATGAAAAATCAATGGTATTTTTTCAGTTTTTGCCACTAAACGAATCTTGGGACTTTTATAATTTTAATCAGTAATTTTGAAAGTTTTAAGACATTTCGCTTCAGTGGGACTTCTAGCACTAATTTCGTATAAGTGAGATATTTAAAAATTTATTATGTATGTTCATACGTTGCGGTACACACTCAGAACATCGAACGAAGACGGAGTACACAGAACATCAACCAACTGTGGAGCTCACACGGGTAGGTCAGGTTATATAGGTTAGCTTAGATTATGTTTGGTTAGGTTAGGTCAAGTTGAAAACTGTTTTCCAGTAGGTTTTGATGTGTTTTGATAAATTTTTAGCTTGGTTATTATAGTGAATCTTTAGATTCTGAAAAACATAGTTTCAATTTCGATTTCGTATAGAACCAACAAGTGAAAATTTACCAAATCAGTTTGGTTATTATTCGCGAGGGTTACATCCTACTGGATAGGAGAGATGGGGCTGTAAATAACATCAGAGTGAAGATTCTTCATCTAGCATGTATGTTAACGTTAACAGAGACTGGCTAAAAAATATGCCAGACAGATCAACGGTTCACTAGTGGAGTATTAAGTGCCACTCAGCAGAGACGTGTAGGTTGTGTACACTTTATAACACAACCTCAAGAATCTCGTTTTGCACTGAATTTGTTACGAAAACATTATGTGTTATCTGTATAAAATCAAATAATTATTAATTCAACAAAACAATTAGATAAAGTTTATAAAATGAACTTTAAGTTTGTAGTAGTGTCCCTGGCCCTTATGTGTGTGGTAGTGGCGGTGTTGGGGCAGAAGCCCACTGACAGGTGCACGCTCACATCGCCCGGCATGGAGGGGGAGATTAAGATGAGAGAGGTCGACGTAGAGCAGATGATCTCCGGGAAGATGATGAAGAGGGTTGAGGACAAGCTGCCCGGATCCACGAAGGTCACCTGCCCCGACAAGACCTTCTGGGTGGTGACGACCAACCCCAAGTGAGCCCCACCACCGTCCTTCTGAGTTATTTCCTCAATATTTTATTTTACTTCACTACTGTATCTAACTTTATTTTGCATGTTTACAGTGCTTTTGGTATATTTTTTGCTTAGTTTCTGGCTTCACTATTAACACCTTTCTGTAAATTACGACACATTGTTCCTATTACGATGTCGGTGACTGACATCGTTTTTTCTTACTGTAGGTTTAATTGCCGAATAGTTCGACAATTACATGTAGATAAAGTCACATCTTAAGTGTGAGAGAAACCCACAACGTTGACGCATTCAATCCGTATTGGTTGATATGGTCAAACCTGTAAAGAACGAGACACTCGTTAACTACTGATTACATTCCCGACCAAGGGGCTAATTGTGCGAGGAAGGTTTTCTCCGGTTATGAGAACAAGATCGTTGACTTTGAAGTTACGAACAGGCTGAAGATGTATTTGCCGCTTGCGGAGAATCGGTAGGTATTCCTTGGTCCAACTCTGCCAAAACTGGTCTGCCAAAAACTGTGTATGTTGCCACCTGCGTCGGTAGATATCTTTCAGCGGGTATCCGCTGAGAGGAGGGACTAAAGCAAATTCAAGTCCAAGCATATGTAGTGGAGTCAATGCCTCCAAATCCTTGGCATCAGTTGACACTGCAGTGTTACGAGTTGGGGATTTAGAATATAGTTAAAAGTCTACCCAGATCCCAACAGCCAACAACAATAAAAAAACAAAGACAATCGGACTATAAAAGGGTAGACAAAGGATGCGAGTTTTCGTTGTGTATAATAAAGTACCATAAATTCCTAAAAAAAATATTCAGCTTCCTATAAATTACCCTTAACCATACTTAACCTAAACATTAACAGTATATACATATTAATACAACATAAAACAATCGTGAAGCAAGGTGGAGGTGGGAGAGGCAATACAAGATTACAAATACTTAAGTGAGGAGCTGAGATGGCTGACGAGTAAGGCTGAGTATTGTAGAAGACGGTAGGAAGTCACTGTGCCGTAGGTTTCCAGGATAGGTGATCCTGTGGTCACTTCCCAGAGTGTAGTGAACTCTCCTCGAACTCGAGCTGACAAAGAAGACTTGGAGGAAGTGACGCAACAACCAGGATATGGAGAAGGGAAACCCCGGAGTGGTAACTAAGACGAGTCATACACGTGTCTCGTCCCTAGATGGCGTTGCTCGTGGTGCTGGGTAGGTAGATCAGGACAATAGATGGCGCGGTTCGTAGTGCTGGGTAGGTAGATCATGACAATTGGTGGAGGGGTTCGTAACACACCCCCCCTCCAAAGACCTCCATAGCGCGGGCGCGAAGGAGGTGATCACCTGCTGCATTTCCACTGGAGCTCGGGATAAGGAGTCTTCAATCAGGTTGTCCACCCCCTTTATGTGCCGGACTTGTAGGTTATAGGGCTGGGTGAGGAGAGCCCAGCGGAGGATTCGCTGGTTGGAGGTCTTGTTGGTTTGGATGAACGTGAGTGGGTTATGGTCGGTGAAGACTAGGGTTGTTTGTGGGCAAGACTGGAGGTAACATTCAAACTTCTTTATTGCCAACACCAGAGCCAGGGCCTCCTTCTCTATGGTCGAGTAGTTGGTCTGATGTTTTTTCAACTTGGCGGAGTAGTATGCCACAGGGTGAAGGACATCAGTGGTTGGGTCGGGTTGTAGGAGCACAGCCCCAACTCCGACACCGCTAGCGTCGATTTGCAGATGGAAGGGCAAGGTGTAGTCAGGGGGGTGGACTACAGGCTTGGAGGCAAGGAAGGCTTTGAGGCGGTGGAAAGACTGGTCGCACCTCTGGTTCCAGATGTAAGGGACCGCAGAACTGGTAAGGTCTGTGAGGGGTCCGGCCACGCTGGAGAAGTTACTGCAGAACCGACGGTAGTAGCCGCACATCCCCAGGAAGCGCATGAGTTCCTTCCTCGTCCTTGGAGTGGGGAAGGACAAGATGGCTTTAACGTTTGCGTCCTTGGGTCTCACCATACCATGCCCAACGATATGTCCCAGGTAAGTCACTGAGGCCCGGCCAAAAGCAGATTTAGCCAGGTTTATGGTGAATCCAGTCTCTTGCAGTCGTGCCAACAGTATCTCCAAACGCACCAGATGTTCGTCCCAGCCGTCCGACACCACCACCAGGTCATCCAGGTAGGCGAACGTCCCACCTAGGTCCTGAATTAGAGAGTTGATGGCCCTCTGGAATGTGGCCGGAGCATTAGAAAAGCCAAACGCCATACCCAAATACTGAAAAAGACCAAATGGAGTTATAAATGCCGAGATTATTTTTGCCCTATCCGTGAGTCCCACTTGATAATATCCTTTCAATAAGTCCACCGTACTGATAAATTTGGCACAGCCTATGCTGTCTATTATATCTTCAATCAAAGGTAAAGGGTAGGAGTCTGAGACAGTGACCTGGTTCACTTTACGATAATCGGTACAGAAACGAAAAGTTCTATCGGGTTTTGGAATGAGAAGGCAAGGTGAAGCCCAGGGGGAGGTACTAGGCTCAGCTAAGTTATGTTTTAAAAAAAAATCTACCTCCTTTTTCATAATCTCTCTTTTTTGTGGATTTAGTCGATATGCTGATTGCCTAATGGGTTGTACATCATCTGAGATTAGCTTAATATCATGTTTAAGTATATTGCAAAACCCTGGGAGGTCTGACGTGACTTTAGGAAATGTTGATAATAACTTAGTGAGATCTTTTGCTTGAGATGGATTCAGAACAGAAAAATACTCATCCAAGTTGTTGAGTATGTGACTGTTAGCAGGGTTTTCTTTAGGTAGAGGGAAGTCTAAATTCTCCAATAGATCCACGTCATCTGTCTCCGGCTCCGGCCCTGACAAAACCGTATGCAATACAGGTTGGCTTATAGCCTCTGGGATGTCTTCCTCTGACTGCCTGGAATGGTAAAGTTTCATGAGATGAATGTGAACAAGTTGTGAATCTTTTCGGCGATCATGAGTATGGACTATATAGTTGAGGGGAGATAGTTTATCAGCAACTATATAGGAACCAGTAAACTTGCTTTTAAGGGGAGAGCCTGGAATGGGTAGAAAGAGTAACACTTTGTCACCTGGAGAAAATGATCTTTTAACTAATTTAGGTTGGGACTTCACCATTTTTTCTTGGACTTTTTTTAAGTTTGACTGAGCAATGGTTCGGACTTCAGTTAATTTGTCCCGTAAAGTATCAATGTATTGGGAAACTGTTGCGGGCTTAATAGATGGAGTGTCAAACCACTGCTCCTTTACTATTTTAAGGGGTCCCCTAATTTGTCTCCCATATAGTAACTCGAACGGGGAGAAACCCAATGACTCCTGGGGACATTCCCTGATGGCAAAGAGTAACAAGTCTATGCTTTCATCCCATTCCTTTTGGTGTTCTATACAGTATTTTTTGAGCATTGATTTGAAAGTTTGATGGAACCGTTCCAAGCAACCTTGGGATTGTGGGTGGTAAGCCGAAGATGTACAATGGTCCACACTGAGGTCTTTCATCACCCGTTTGAAAAGATTGCTCGTAAAATTGGTGCCCTGATCGGATTGGATCTCTTTAGGAATGCCCACTGAAGTGAAAAGGTGCAAAAGATGTTTGATTACGTTTTTTGAAGTGATGCTTTTAAGGGGAAAAGCCTCAGGATAACGTGTACTGGTATCCATAACTGTGAGCAGGAATTGATTTCCCTTCTTAGTCTTTGGTAATGGGCCCACACAATCCACAACAATCTTTTCAAATGGTGTAGAAAATACTGGGATGGGCTTAATGGGAGCTGCTGGTATACTTTCATTTGGTTTTCCTACCATTTGACAAATATGACAAGATTTTAGGTACTTTGACACATCCTTCCTAAGTCCAGGCCAATAATAGTGTTGGAGGAGCTTTTTATATGTTTTCAGGATTCCCAAATGTCCTGAAATACCATCATGGGCAAGGGCAATTAATGCTGGTCTGACTGAGGCGGGAATTACCACTTGATGTATTTCAGACCACGTGTCTAGATGGGCAAGCTCAGGGGGCCTATAGGCCCTCATCAAAACCCCTTCATGATAATAAAAACACGGAAGGGTGTTAAAATCGTTACCCTCAACTGCTGCATGATGAAGTTTATTCAAAGATGGATCAGATTGTTGGGCTTTAATGAGCTCATCCTTACTAATGGTCTTATTGTACAGATCTTCTGTGGGTAGGAAGATATTGGAGGTGGTTTTAGATGAAGAGGGCCCATTTCGCACACTCTGTGACCGGGTGACAGCACAAGATGGGAAAAGGTGAGGAATAGTTTCTTCAAGGTCAGTGGTGGAGTTGACAGGTAAGGGAGAGTCGACTGTCTTTATGTTGGGAACCACTAGATCTCCTACCAAGTCATTACCCAATAATAAATGAATGCCGCACACAGGCATTGGGTCTTTCCTAATGGCTATTTGCACTTCCCCAGTAATCAAGGGACATTGGAGGTGCACTTTAGCTAAAGGATAGGAAGAATGGGATGAGAGATCTGAAATTAGAACACTCTCATTAGTAAATGCGGTAGATATATCAGGAATGACGTTAAACAGGAGGATAGATTGTGCTGCGCCCGTATCACGTAGTATACGAATAGGGAAAGAACGAGACCCCTCTATGATTGAAATTTTTCCCTCATAGGTGAATGAAGAGAAGAGATCCTGATGGGGCCTTTCCACATTGGTGGTTGCTATTGGTTTGGATTTGGGATCCAGGGAACTACTTTTAGCAATTCGACACTTTGGGTGTTTACAAGTCTGGATCGTATGGCTTGGGTTTTTACAGTAAGAACAAGTAAACTTCTCCGCAAAGCCCTTAGTGATCAACTGTTCAATTTCTGCAACTTATCTTCGTTTTAGCTCTGCATTTCTCAAGAGGCGTTTTCTCAGACTATTCACATGCCTGACAACAAATGACCTGTTGTCCGGTAGGTTAGGTGGTTCTCGCCGGAATGGAATGGGAAACTGGTTGTGTCCATTTATCATCGCACCTGTCGATGACCAGAACTGGACGACTCTTTGTACTCCAGCGACACTGGCGCATCAATTTTAGTTTTTGGAGGATCATCTCCAATTCCCAAAATCACCTTCTTGTGCCTCTAAACGTGTCTCAACAGGAGGGAGAGCCGGTGGTGAGCCCATGACAGCAAAAGTAGTAACATTTTCGTTGGCTATTGGGCCATTTACAGCCCATCCGAGTTAAGTCCTCACTAGAAATGGTGCTCCATCTCGTCCTGTCCAGCATTCTAATGAAATCAAGACTCTTGGAAAGTCCTGCCCTATAAGTAGTTCAACGTCTTGAACATGAGGCACAAGTGGTAAGATTTCTCGAAGATGTTCGCAATCCATTACGTCCAGAGTGGACGCTACTGAGTCTCCCAGTGACGGGGCAAGCAGTCAATCACCAGTACATCATGGAGTAAGAATGTACGTTTAGTCCTTCTCACGTGCGTGCCTTTGACCTCCAAGTCTATCTCCTATGTGTGTCGTTGTTTTTCATGGGCAAGAGTATTAATAAAGATTGACACTGGTTTTCCATACATCTTCAATCGTTGCAGTAGACTCTTTGCACAAAAGGACCGGACACTGCCGGCGTCCAAGAGTGCAGTCGTTCTTGTCGTGAGCCTTGAATTCGGCCCCTACACCTCCACCTCCAACAGTGGAAGAGCTATCCTGCTCTTCTTTAGTCATTGACTGGGTCCTGCCTTCTCCCTCTTGGTTGATTCTCCAAAATTCCAATATGAGTTCTTATGTCGGCTTCCATCTTCATGACCTCGTGACCTCTTGTCGCGTCGTGCATGCCAATCATCTTGTTGCTTAGGGTCCGACCTTTCTCTCTTGATGCCATGGTTCCTTTTGATTAGGTAGTCACACGTGTCCCTAGTCTGTCCATTGCGGTCTCGAGACTTACTCTTATCTGCTTTTTGGTTCCGGCGTCAATATTCCTACCTTTCCCTTTGCATGGACTTGCGAGAAGGGTGTAACTATCTGGAGTGTAAGTCTGAACATCCATCAATGTCACATGGCGAGTATCCCATCGGACACACCTTGGCCTGGTGTCCCTTTCTGAGCCACAAGAAGCAATACCGTAATCGTTGCACAGTTCGGGTTCTCTCAGATACTGCCATAGTACGAAACTTGAGGCATCGATTCAAGTTATGATCTTCTGAGCAGAGCGTGCAAGTCGTGCGCTGTGCGCCCGTGACAGCCAGCCCTACAGCACGCCTGCTAGCATTATTGTCGGCATATTGTTAGTCTCTGGCTCCCCATGTTTCTGTGTATGCCTCTCGCATTTCCGGTATGTAAAGGCCTGGGACTTAGGGATAGAAATCCCTTACCAGCCTAATCAGGATCTTATAAAAGGAAAGTCAAGGACCATGGTTTTCTGAGGAATAACAAACAACCGTTTGAGATGGACATCTCTTTACTATAAAAATATAACACAAAACTCTAACACTACTCAATAAACATGAAAACAATTACAGGAGTCAAACAAATAATACAGTCAACAGTTAATGGAAGTCCAAAAATTAATGGAATCAAACAATTAATGGAATCAAACAATCAATGGAGTCAAACAATTAATGGAATCAAACAATTAATGGAATCAAACAGTTAAGGGAAGTCAACAATTAATGGAATCAAACAATAAAAGGGAGTCAGCAATTAATGGAATCAAACAACAATAGAATCAAACAATGAACCGATATTTCCTACGGGAGCGGCCCTGGGGAAGGTTCTGGAACGCAGTGATCCACTCTCAGGGGGATGGTTCATTCAACTCCTCACTCGAGCGACAGCGGCCTTGATATAGCAGGAGAACACCGGGGCACAGACGGAGGAGATGAACTGACGGTCGTGGTATGGGGTCCAGGGATTGACAGTCGATATGTAAAGGTCTGGGGACACAGCCCACAAGTCCAGAGCCTTTGATGAGATCACAACCAGAATTTGACGAACAGCGGGGGAGGTAGTGACTGTAATGGCGGCTGGGGTGAATCTGACCCGGTGACACTGGTAGCAGCGACGTTCTCACCACCGTCCAACCCCCCCCATGTGGGGGTCGTGCCAGCAAACGAGCGAGTGAGCACTGGTATCGAGCAGGAAGATCGTTTCCGCCCTTACACGGTACCAGCGGCCTTCTATATGAAAACCAAGAGATGTTCTAACCCTGGTTCCTTTTCTCCTTGAGCTTCAAACTCTTCCATTTTGCTCCGGTATTTCTCGCGCAAGTGACTGGGTAACGTCTCAACCAGCAACTCTTTTCCCCAACAGATTGTCAACTTAACACAATGCACCGCAGCTACCAAACAGGGAGGTACTACCGCCTGGGAAGATATTGGAAGCAAAATGTAATGTCTAATGGTAGACACTGCTGCCATATGACACCACGAAAATTGTGACCAAGTCCCAGGCTACTGATCTGATTTTCTGCCTCATTTACACACAATTGCAGGGTCTCACTTGTTTCTCGTACTATTGACAACATAACATACATATATTGCTTTTCACTTTTGATCTTGTTTCTTCATTTTTGTAAATATGATTCTAAAATTTATTTACTATAAATTATTATTATTATTATTATTATTATTATTATTATTATTATTATTATTATTATTATTATTTATTTATTTTTTTTTTTTTATTTATTTATTTTTTTTTTATTAGCGGAATCACCGCCTTCCGGGCGGCTCTTTTGCTAGGCCACGGTAGGACACCACCTTCCGGGAGGCTCCACATTGTCTCACTGTAGTGCATTAAGGTAGACCACATATTTGGTTTTGCCATTAGAAGCAAGTATGTACAGATTTTTGCCAGTTCCCACTCTGGAGCATCCAACATAGAACTGTCCATGAGAGAAGCAAGGAAACACCAGGTTTAGGCCAACCATCTTTAGGGACTGTCCCTGGATTTTGTAGATGGTCATGGCAAAGCTCACTTTAACTGGGAACTGAAGTCGCTTGAACTCAAATGGCAGGTCAGTGGTGATGAGAGGTATCCTTGGTATAAAAACGTCCTCTCCTTTAGCTTTTCCTGTCAGTATTGTAGCTTCCAGTACATGTGGCATCATGTTCTTCACCACCAGTCTTGTGCCATTGCAGAAGATTGATGGTTCAAGATTTCTTAAGAGCATTATAGGAGTTCCAATCTTGAGAGTGAGGTGGTGAGGAGGTATTCTAGCTGGCTCCAAAGAATTAAGGAATTCTGCAGGGTACTGAACTGCTTGGTCCTGGTCGATTACTGTATCATCAAATTTGAATGAGGTCTCACTGCCTGAAGCTCTCTGGGTAGAGTCATGTTGATTTCAGCCATCGTTTCATTCTTTGGTGCCAGAATTGCGCGTTCATGCTGCCATTTGTGATCCTTGTAGTGGTGGATAATGTTTGGGTAGACCATGTTAGTGCGCTCAGTTGAGGACTTTACAACATTTCCATATCCTTGAGGAATGAATATGTGTCCTACTGAATCAACAGGGAAAGTTCCATTCCCAATCTGTAGTAGAAAGCTTGTAAACCGTCCAGCATCCTGATCTCCTTGTAGATGTACTCTCATGTTTGTGGATAGGGTGAGTGTCTGAACACTTTTCCAAAGGTATGATGCCTTGAGGCACGCATTCAGTTCATCAGCTGGAGTGCTTCGAGGAATGACAGGTAGGGTCTGGCGAAAGTCTCCAGCAATGGCCATTGTAATGCCACCCATGAGCTGGTCATTTTCTCGTATGTCTTGCAAGGTTCTGTCCAATGCTTCAAACGCTAACTTATGAGACATAGTGCATTCATCCCAGACTATGAGGCTGCATTTTTCTAAGAGTTTTGCCTTTGCCGATCCTTTTTTGATGTTGCACACTGGATTCTTATTGTGAGCGAGGTTGAGAGGCAGTTTAAGAGTTGAGTGTGCAGTACGTCCTCCTTCTAGTCGTGTTGCAGCAATGCCTGAGGATGCCACAGCAAGAGCAATTTTCCCCTGATGACGTACTTTGGCCAACAGAAGGTTGATCAGGAATGTTTTTCCTGTCCCGCCAGGTGCATCGACAAAGATCATACCTCCCTGCTCCGTTTGTATCGCTTGCAAGATCTGTTCATAAGCATTTGCTTGATCAGGCACCAGGTGAGGCTCATTTTCTTCAAGAAAGTTCACCAGAACTTCAACTGAGTAGTCTGTCTCTCTGAGCAACTCCCCGTTTGCAACTACTGGTTCTTCTCGGTTTGGGGAAGGCAATCCAAAATCAGTCAGGTTTTTTTCCGCATAGATCCATCACTTTGTCTTCCAGCATGATCAGAGCCCTGTTGAACATGTCATCCATAAACTCAATCTCTTGACCAGGATGTTCTCTTCTTGCTTGATGAAGCAGATCCTCTGAAAGACTTTCTTGGTGGTTTTTCCAGAGCTGGCTTGGGTTGGAAAGTCCACATGTAGCAATCATGATGGCAAACAGGTTCCTCATTCTCATTGGCGATTGAGTAGCTGCTGCATCTTCTAATGTGTCATTCCAGTGACCATCATCTTCCAGTAGGCCAAGGAGATTGCACGCTTCCTGATAGGTTCTGCAGACTTGTCCATTCACTGTCTTCAGTGCTGCATATGATGTTGGGCCACGGATGTGGTGCAAAAGTAGTCTCAAACAATAGCATTCAAAATTGTTGGGGTGAACCGTGTAGACACGTCCCAAAGCATTGCCTGACTTTATCCCTGGATATCCTTCAACATCGGATCCTTGAGCTCTTCTCTGGAACTTTTTCATTGAAGCCTCCTGTATGTATATCATGTATGTTGTATGTATGCCATGTATGTACTCTATATATACACATTATTTCTCTAGTCAGTAGCGTGTGGCAATGCCCGTTTCATGTCACCACACGCTTAGATAAATGTGCCTGGCGACATCTGGAAGCTGCTAGTATACCACTTACCACATGTCGCCCGAGAGGTTAGAGTGAGGTCAGTTGACCCTATAGGAGTGTAAGGACTACCTGCGCTTGTAAGCGCACCCCTGTATATTTCCGTTAATAAGAACCTACAGAACTCTACAGGTGTTTATGTTCGCTCCTGTAGTTAGAACCAAGTACCCCGAACATCTCCACCTCCCATATGTAGAACTTGGGTATGTCAACATACAGGAGTATTTGAGCAAACTCATCTTCCTGTGAAAGCTTGAAAAATGCAGTGAGGGTCGTATCAGCAGGATTTGCCATTTGATTTTGGAGGGACTCTTCTGTGAAGTATACTCTTTGTCCATTTTCCAGGTGAACAGCCAGATGAACTACTGTTGGACATCGTTCGTGTATGGGAAAATAAAAAATTCTCCATGGGGCTTCATTGCTGCATATATAACGGCCTTGCTGAAACTGTGTCACCTCTTCATGATTTCCATCCTTTTCCAATACAAAGATCGCTTGGTCAGAGCCTTTGTTGACGTATTTGCAGACATACTTGATGGACTTGACTGAATTGCAGAACTCCACACTGATGTGAGCATTGTAGGATTGTAGGGGACCACCCATTTGTTGTCTACTGTTATTTCACTGTCTGTTCCAGGTCGCAACACTGCTGTAAAACCTCCATCGCCTGGCGCTCTTCTCCTGTACTGAGGATAGCCATCTTCTCTACTCAGAGTATCCTTTATCAGGTCTTTTGGGAAGTTTTTGGTGCAACGTCCCTCTTTCATGCATGTAGAGTGGCTGTTGAATGGTCCACATGGCCCATGAATCATTTCCTTCTTGATAATCTCATAGAGAACTGGATCTTCTTCTGGATCAGGAAACTTTGCTCGTATGCAGTTGTCAATCATGTTAGGTCGAAGTTTCTCTTTCAGCCAGATCAAGACATAGGCATGTGGTAGACGTCGTTTCTGCTACTCAATAGAGTACATGTAGCACCGTGTAGGGCCACAGATTGATGCTTTTGTAAGCATGCCTTCCATTAGAGCTTCTGTTATGTCAGTCCATACAGGGTTGCATGTAAAAGTAATGAAGAGATCTGGACGTCCATAGTTTCTGACGTAGGTCATGGCATCCTGAGACTTTTCATGCATGTATCGCGGACCTCCAGTGAAGGAAGAGTGGGGAATCACCAGCTATCCAACATTGCCCACATGTCCATCCCTTGCTATTGCATCTCTCAGATGAATGTAGTCATCAACCTTGAGCTCTCTTGCTTGAGTCGTATGAAGGTGAGCCTTTCTGTTTCAATTTTGGCATACATGTCCACTACAAACTGGTGGAAGAGATTCCTTGATCTTAGTATCTGGTTGAAACTGTCGTCTCTAGTCATGAATCTGTATGAATAAAAGTCATTGGATGAGACTTCCATACCTACCTTTGCCGCACCAGTCGCTGGATCTGTGTCAAATGGTGTAGCTCTTATTGGCGACCTGGGGTGCAATGGTAAGCATGCTTGCCTCGCCAGCAAGCAGACCTAGGTTTGCTCCCAGAGAAAGGTGAAGAAACAGACAGACAGACTTCTTTGTTTTAAATATATAGATCATCACTACATATAACACCACCCATCATCACTACATATAACACCATCCATCATCACTCCATATAACACCACCCATCATCACTACATATAACAACATCCATCATCACTACATATAACATCATCCATCATCACTACATATAACACCACCCATCATCACTCCATATAACATCATCCATCATCACTACATATAACACCACCCATCATCACTCCATATAACATCATCCATCATCACTACATATAACACCACCCATCATCACTACATATAACAACATCCATCATCACTACATATAACATCATCCATCATCACTACATATAACACCATCCATTATCACTACATATAACACCACCCATCATCACTACAGATCAGTAAAGTAGTTTCCGAGATTCTCGTGCGGACACACACACACAAACAAACAAACACACAGACATACTTCTTTGTTTTATATATATAGATTATCATTGTTATTATTATTATTATTATTATTATTATTATTATTATTATTATTATTATTATTATTATTATTATTATTATTATTATTATTATTATTATTATTATTATTATTATTATTATTATTATTATGATTTATTATTATCATCATCATCATCATCATCATTATTATTATTATTATTATTATATTTTCGCCCCCAGGCCCCGATGTGGGTCAATGACCTGTGCCCGGGGGGGCTAATCTCTGGAAAAAAATAGTTACAGATACATACGTTCAGCCTGTCTGTTAGGCATTGAAGTCCCGCTATGTCATTAGTACGTACTGACGGGGTCAACATCAGATCCCGAATCTGCTCACGAATAAAGGCATCTTCTTCACCAAATCGTATCCACGGTGTTTTTAGAACCCGTTAATAGCCGTTTTCCACAGTACTATATGCGTACAGGCTCGTCTCGAATTTCTTCAGAAAAATCCTGCAGGAGGATGCGCATCTTCTCAGGATCAGACATCTGGATCTTGTCTACAGCGTCATTGAAGCAACGCATAAAGCTCCAAAACTCGCCACGGCTTTTTCCTTTGAAAGTAGGAAGGCGTATGTCTCGGGAGTGTACGGCTGATATAACCCTGTCCAGCACCTCCCATGGTCCCTTACTCTTTATATCTGCAGACTGTGATGGTACAACTTTAATTTTGTCCATAGTAGCCTCGTTCCTGGGTGCGGCCGCATCTCCTTGGTTTCTTCCGGGGCTCTTCTTTTCCCTCACCGGTTGATCCTCCTCCTGATGAGTCCGTGCATCTACTTCAAATTTGCTCTGTTAGGTCTTCTTGACAATGCCATTTTCCTTTCTTGTAGTTGCAGGCTTGTCTATACCCTTTTTGGGAGATGAACTCTTCAATGTAACTTTCCTGACCTTCCATCAGCGCACTCCTCCAATGGTCACTGGTTTCCGGGTTTTGGCTAGTTCTTAGTTGGGGTGAGTCGTGCCAATCGCTGATAGTTGGTACACTTTCCGGTTCATCTTGCTGTTTCGTCGTGGGGCCAGTAAACAGTGGTTGTCCATCACTTTTCTTATATTGTGGCCTCTCCTTGTTTTTTACGTCTGCCATTTCGTCCAGTTGGGTGCGGTTGCTTGTGATTTGTGGTGGTGTATGGCACTACAGCTGGTCCTGGCACTAGCAGCAAGTACACAGATGTGTCTAAGGAACTAGCACAAGCATACAATTCTGCAGTGCCTCGGGTTTTGGTACAGGCGTCCACTTCTGTTGTGCCCTGGGGTTTGTTACAAGCTCAAACTTCTGCTGTGCCTTGGGACTGTTACAAGCGCACACTTCTACTGTGCTTTGGGGGCTGTTACAAGTATATAAGCTTTGGGCAGAGTTCCCTTAACTTGGCTTATATATAAATAAGTTGAGGGGTTAAGTTACAAACCCAAAATGGTCTTTTCTCCATTTATTGGTAAAACTATATTGGTCACAGTCTATTAGTAGATTCACCGTAATTAACACTGTAAGCAGTGAGTGTTAGTTAAGGACGGGGGCTCAGCTTGACTAAGTTTGGTCACCCGTCCGATTCTCGTGAGCTTCAAGTCAAGACTGGTGCCTGTGAGGGGAGGCTCTGAAGGAGAGGCTGTGCTGACCCTACATTCTCAAGGTCGGCGTACTGATAGAGGAATTTCCCTTCACGTGAACAGTACATGGCACCTCACAGTTTATGGAAAATTGCAGTAGGGTGTTTGGATTATATAAACTAAATGTATTAACCCAAATTTATATAATTGTTATTGCCATGAGACAGGGGCTAATACACAAGCCCACACATGTAATGTGCCTTGGGGCTGTTACAACCGCACACTTCTGCTGTGCCATGGGGCTGTCACAGGTCGGGACCTGCCATATGTTTTATCGTCTAGGGCCGAGACGATGACGCCATCGTCTCCTCGTTTAGTAAACAACAACACTTTCTTATTACTTTTATCAACCCCCCATAATTGTAATAACACCGAGCGAGGGCGGCGATAACACTAGGTACAAAGCTCCTCCAGTAATAACACGACGGTGTGGCCACCTTCCGTCCTCAGAGTAAATGTTCTATACATGAGCAGTTATGCTTAATTCTTTGTCATTTATTGAGCTTCAGAATAGTGCCGTAAGGTGCCTTGGGCGGCCAATACGGAACCGGAAGGATCGTGTACAGAGGTTGCATGTTTGCAGGAGTACATCTACTGCGGGAGGGGAGGTTGTTGCTTGTACTCCTCGTCGATTGACCTAAAACACTTTTTCATTTACGTTTTAATGATAAATTATACACACAGGCCACACACACACACACACACACACACACACACACACACACACACACACACGCTCTCACACGCTCTCTCCACCCTGGAAATGCCATCCCTCAGTGACCGTCACCACCAAGCACTGGAAAGGTTTGGCAGTGGACTACTGCACTACCCTCGTCATCACCACCTCCTGCCACCTGCAGCCCCCCACCCAACTCGCGCAGTCCGCCACAACAAGAAAATTCAGCCCATAACAGCCCGCACCGATAGATATAAGAACAGCACCATCCCATCTATTGTTAAAATAATAAACAACTCCTGATTTATGTACTGTACAGCCCTGTAAATGTATTCAATGCATATTATATCATTATGTCTAAATCAAATGTAAGTCTGTATATTTTCAGCCACTGGCTGCAACTCTATTAATAAACCGTTTATTATTTTTATTATTATTATTATTATTTACACACACACACACACACCAGTGTTGAATAGTGGTGAATAGCTTCATAGCTGGATAGCTTCAAACATAGGTTGGATGCTTATATGAGCAATAGGGGTTGGGTGTAAATGGGACTGCCCAGTATGGGCCAATAGGCCTGCTGCAGTTTCCTCCATTCTTATGTTCTTATGTTAACAGTGCTTAAATCAGTGAAAAACAACTTGGCAGTTACAGTTGAGTCTTACCCAAGCTAACCTTCACACAGTGAGGTCCCAGGTACCCAGTGATAATTCCCCTGAGACTCCACGATGGGGAGGCCTGGGACCACACCTCACTCACTTAAGTGAGTGAGGTACTGTGACAACAGACCATGTGGTGTCCCCATGATGCTACGACACCACGTAGTTAATGACTTGGTATAGCATCATGTGAGGTTCCTCATAACACCATCTGTGAGGGAATTATTACACCACATCAGACCCTTCATACACCATCTGTGAGGGATTTACTACACCACATCAGGCCCCTCATACACCATCTGTGAGGGAATTACTACATCATCAGGCCCCTCATAACACCATCTGTGAGGGAATTACTACACCACGTCAAGCCCCTCATAACACCACCTGTGAGGAAACTACTACTCCACGTGATGCCCCTCATAACACCATCTGTGAGGGAGTTACTACACTAC
>NW_024735554.1:15645537-15816336 GCF_018991925.1 Homarus americanus | reverse complement strand
GAGGGGGTGTGTCACAGGGACAGGGAGAGAGTGTGACACAGGGCCAGGGAGGGGTGTGTCACAGGGACAGTGAGGGGGTGTGTCACAGGGACAGGGAGAGAGTGTGACACAGGGCCAGGGAGGGGTGTGTCACAGGGACAGGGAGGGTGTGTGACACAGGGCCAGGGAGGCTGTGTGAAAAAGAGTCAGGGAGGGGTGTGACACAGGGCCAGGGAGGGGGTGTGACAAAGGGCGAGGGAGGGGGTGTGACACAGAGCCAGTGTGAAAAGGTGACACTTGTAGGCTGCAAAATTAGAAAATAAAATAAATGAACTAAGTAAATAAATTTGAACATTAATAACAGACACACACCCTGCACCCTCTCCTCTTCTTACATCCCTGGCCACTTTATAATCAAAACAAACCCATCAGTCACCTGCCTAATATTTACATTACGCGAGACAATAACTCACACAGAGACAACATCTTCAACTGGCAACCAATTGCCTTCTTGATCAGTGTCAGGGAGAGGAAGGATGAACGTGATCACTTTCCTATTATCGAGGCCAATCATGTTCACTGATCTTAAAGTAACGAGTGTGAGGTCAACCCTACTGTTCTTGTGTTAGGTTAGGTTAGGTCAGGTTAGGACATGTTTTACTCACTGCCACCATCATAACACCTATGCACATCTCCCCTGGTTAAAACCATTACCATTTTATTCTCTGCTACCACCACCACCACCACTCACGATATAATCACCAAGCATAACTGTCCCAGCCAGTTGTCTTAGAGGCGCTGGTCAACTCGCCCTCGATCTTATCTTCCTCACTCCTGCTAAGACAACATAATTATCTTAGGGTATAGGCAGTTATTATTCCGGTACCCAGCTAAAGTATACTCGTACTGTAGCAGCTATTATCAGAGAATTCAGCTGAAAGATGCTACAGTCAGCCATTAAGGGATAGTTATCGCTACTATCCGTTGTGTACTTGTTGTATGTGTTAACTTTTATCTTTTTATGTTACTGTAAGACGCTGTTAAACCTTACATGTAATTACTGTATTCTGTATACATGTATTCTTGTTCTGTATTTAATCAATGGTTTAATCTATACAAGTGTTACATCCCTTAACATACACCTTTCAACCCCAACACACACACACACACAGTTCATAGACTCGTGTACGTAAGCGACTCCCTTAGTGGGTTCATGGGATCTACTACGACTTGCACCGAGCCATCTGAACCTACTTATATGTTATCAGATTCACTATAAAAGTTATCAGAGAGAACTGCACCCTGGTTAGGTCAGGTACACGGAGGATTTTACCATTAATTTGGAATCTTTTGGTCCTTTGATGGTGGGTCGAGTGTCTTTTGCAGTACCGTATGTATGTATGTATGTATGTATGTATGTATGTATGTATGTATGTCGACCTGCGGTGTAATGGTCAGCATGCTCCCCTCGCAAGCGAGTGGACTCGGCTTCGATCCTGGGGCAGGGTGAAACTATGGGCAAGTTTATTTACGCCATTTGCCTCTGTCTACCCAGCAGTAATTGGGAACCTGGATGTAAATCGATTTGCGGATCGTGTTCCGGGGTAATGGTTAGCCAGTGCAGTTGGCGAGTTGTCCGGTCTTCTCGGACTATTCCTTGACACTGGGTCATGCAGCTCGTTAACTTAGGATGTGGTTGTTGTGTTGGCGACAGCTTCTACACCTTAAACAAATTCACGCCTAGGAGGCCCTTGGGCAGGCCATCCTCGATTTCGAAGGGCTTCCATTATTATTTTATGTATGTATGTATGTATGTATGTATGTATGTATGTATGTATGTATGTATGTATCACGGTTACTGTTATTACAACACCAAAAAATGTTGACTAACTTGGTTTAATTAATAGTGGTTTATTATTTAATTATTTAGAATTTGTTAGAAAGAATATTATGGTTTATGAATGAGAGAATTGCTTACGTACATCTTGGGTTCTCGATTGGACTTGTTTTGCTAGATAATAGTTTAAGAAAATGACGAATCTCAGACTTTAAAAAAAGGATGTACTGTATTGATATTTCGATGTGTTAAACTACATTTGGGAAAAAATATATTCCTCGCACACCAAACACATCCACCAAGCAGGAACGACTTGACTGAATTAACAAAACAGCCAAAATAGACGACAATGTTATTATTGAGGCGGAAATTAGCAGACAAATTTTACACATTAAATAGATTTGTCTCCATCTACCAAATTTATTCATATATATTACAAATTCCATCGGAGTATGAAATCTGTCGCCTGTGAACTACAAAATATCCATCACAAGGTATTATCATGCACAGACTCCTGATGATCGGTGAAGAGAGTAAAGAAAGGCAGGTCAGGTAATCAAATACTCTTAATAACTTCTGATCATTGATGGCCACTTAGTTACCTTAATTACACCAGATAATTTTTATATGTTTTGTCTTCCACGACAAAGAAAGTGCCCCACATACATCATCATGACAAAGAAAGTCCCTCACATACTGTACATCATCATGACAAAGAAAGTGCCCCACAAACACCACCACGACAGAAGAAACTCCCAATTACCTGGGCAAGAGTCACTGTCAGCAGGTGTTATGAACCTCTGATAACACTGAAGGGCAAAATTATTCACTACTTGTCGTGTGCCAGTTCTGACATTCTTGGCACCCTCCCTACCTCCATTATTTCACACGTCCAGGGCAACTCAATGACATCCCTCAGCTGGGATTAAGGCCGTGAATCTCAGTGTCAAGGGTAGGGATAGTTGGTCTAATGGCTTAGTGTTCAAGAGGACAGTGAACTTGATGTAAACAGTGATTGGAGAAGAGTATCGCCAACGTCACCTTTTTGTCTTGTGGGGTTCCAAGCCAGGTCAGAGTCTCCAAGGATCGTACGATACTATATTCCTCTTTATCTGGTACTGAGAGTGTACTTAAGTGGCAAACTTACGACTCAAAGATGAATTCTCAAAGGCAAGTATGTTTATTTCACCTTCTAACTGCAGGTGTGAGATCGTATCTACCTACTGTAGTTCACTATAAAATACGACATCAGGGTATAGTCCCTCGGAGGATCAGACGCTATTGTTTTCTCCTGGGCAGAGATGTGAGGAACTAATAGTCTCATTTAAGCTAAGGTACAAAAATAAAGACGAATACGGGATTGAAGTTATTGGCTTGATTCTCACGTGTTATTGGACGAATTACCCAGTGAGGTGTGAGATGGAGGGAGAGCATAGTGAGGCTTAGTAGGTATGTAGGGTGAGGGACGCCTTTAAGGATAACGTGCACACACACACACACACAGTGCCCATGGATGCCTCTGTTAATCATTTATAAATAAGGGGGTTGTACTTGATACGCTATTCAGTAAATCCTTGTGATTGGCTAAGAAGCTTGCCAAGAATAGTGGGAAGTAGGTGGTTGAGAATTTATAAATAAACACTTACCTAATTATTATAAGTAGTATTAATATTGGTATCATCATTAGTATCAGAACTTGTCATCCTCTAGCATATAGAGAAGAAAAGTCATTGTTATTCTTGTGTTATTATTCATATTGTTTGTCTTGTCTGAATCTTGTAAGCAATGTGGCGACATTTTCAAGGTCATGACCGAGTTGTCCTGTTGCCGCCATCTTTAACACCGGAGCCTCTTAAGATCTACCAGTATTTTCTAAATATGTGTTTTAAAAAGACCTTTATGATAGTTCATCTTGAGGACGACAAGTATTAGTTCATCTTGAGGACGACATGTATTAGTTCAGACACTTATTAGTTCATCTTAAGGACGACACGTATTAGTTCATCTTGAGGACGACATGTATTAGTTCAGACACTTATTAGTTCATCTTGAGGACGACACGTATTAGTTCATCTTGAGGACGACACGTATTAGTTCATCTTGAGGACGACACGTATTAGTTCAGACACTTATTAGTTCATCTTAAGGACGACATGTATTAGTTGATGCTGAAGACGACGTGTATTAGTTCATCTTGAGGACGACACGTATTAGTTCATCTTGAGGACGACATGTATTAGTTCATCTTGAAGACGACATGTATTAGTTCATCTTGAGGACGACATGTATTAGTTCATCTTGAGGACGACATGTATTAGTTGATGCTGAGGACGACATGTATTAGTTAATGCTGAGGACGACATGTATTAGTTGATGTTGAGGACGACATGTATAAGTTGATGCTGAGGAAAACATGTATTAGTTGCTGCTGAGGACGACATGTATTAGTTGATGCTGAGGACGACATGTAGGATGCGAGGACGACATGTATTAGTTGATGATTGTATTAGTTGATGCTGAGGACGACATGATGGAGTTGATGCTGAGGACGACATGTATTGGACTGAGTGGATTGTATTAGTTGATGCTGAGGACGACATGTATTAGTTGATGCTGAGGACGACATGTATTAGTTGATGCTGAGGACGACATGTATTAGTTGATGCTGAGGACGACAAGTATTAGTTGATGCTGAGGACGACATGTGTTAGTTGATGCTGAGGACGACATGTGTTAGTTGATGCTGAGGACGACATGTGTTAGTTGATGCTGAGGACGACATGTGTTAGTTGATGCTGATGACTCCCTTCCATTTTAGAATTCTTGATTTTTCTTAAATCATTATTCTGGTGGTCAACGTCGTGCATTCTAAAGTATCTTGAGTTAAAATTTGAGAAAAATAAATACAAATTATGCTTCGAAACGACAAAATTACTGCAAATTTTCTTAGTACATAACCTTGTTTTGAGCGCAGTTGCATAAGGTTTTATATTAACAATGGGCAAACTGTGTATTGGCCAGAGCAAGATGTCGTGTAAAATTAGCTCCAGGACCACATCAACTACCCCCCCCCCACACTTTTGTCCATTTTATTATTATTATTATTATTATTATTATTATTATTATTATTATTATTATTATTATTATTATTATTATTATTATTATTATTATTATTATTATTATTATTATTATTATTATTATTATTATCATTATTATTATTATTATTATTATCATCATCATCATCATCATCATCATCATTATTATTATTATAAATGTCATGGTAACATTTTTATCATTATCATCATTGACATTCTAATTTTACATGACGTTCCCTACTCACCCAAACCTCTGCGAGGACAGATAGACGTATAGACAGAAGGGTATCATTTGACGTAGATTGCTGACGCAGGCCTGTCATGCAGAGACCAATAAACACTAATAAACTCCACTAAAAACAGCAACAAAAACAATAAAGGTGGTTGGTTGACGTGTGTGTGTGTGTGTGTGTGTGTGTGTGTTACAAACTGACACGTGACGCTCCCTGGCACGGTCTTGATGTCATACTGTCTTGTGTAAGGCAACTGCTGACATCTGAGGGAGGGCTTTTGACGACGCCTGGGTATCCTGATGACACTCACCTGGGGTCCCATGACACCTGGGGTATCCTGATGACACTCACCTGGGGGTCCTGACAACACCGGGGGTCTTGACAACACCTGGGGTATCCTGATGACACTCACCTAGGGGTCCTGATAACACCTGGGAGTCCTCACAACAACTATGAGTCTTGACAACATCTGGGGGTCCTGATAACACCTGGGGGTCTTGGCAACATCTGGGGCCCTGATGACATCTGCGGGTTCTGTCGACATCTGCAGTCCTGACAGCATTGTTGGGGGTGTTGGTACTGTCGACAACTGGCAAGGAGGGAAGACTAGTCTTGTCTACACTGCTTGGGAGGGAGAGACTGGTATTGTCGATGCTCATTAGGAGGAAGGGGGGGGGGGCTGTCTACACTGGTAAGTGAGTCTTATCCACTTATCGTTTCATAATTTAAGTATTTTCAGGTCATGTTTCCTGCAGCGCTCACCTGGCATTACGTCACCTCGAGAGACCATCAAGATAGTCGCGTCACATCGTAATGTATTATACCACATGCTCAGGTCCCCCCTCTTCACGTGTGTCCCAAGACGAAGTTAACTTTATTTTTTGTCTTCGGTGTATGTTTTAGAGAGGCAATGTCATGACTGGAGCTGCTCACACACACACCCAGCA
The DNA here is from genome assembly GCF_018991925.1 of Homarus americanus. NCBI lineage: Eukaryota > Metazoa > Arthropoda > Malacostraca > Decapoda > Nephropidae > Homarus > Homarus americanus. Next base: position 15,810,245 of record NW_024735554.1, on the reverse strand, counting down.
GTCAACCGTGTAATTTGTCCTTACAATAAGTGAGTTTTAATAAACTAATATTACCTGGTATGAACGTAGCAGGCAGCAGCACTTAGAAATTGAAGAATATAAACCATGATGGAATTAAACAAATCTATCAACATTTGATAAAATCCTTCTTTGTCAATGGTATTAAACTAAATTTTAATTCTTGATTTCTAACGCTACAGCATTACTGACAGCGGGATGGAAGAGTGAGTGTGTTGTCTGTGATGTATTTGTGAGCACGGGTCTAGAACTAGTCGCCTCTACACCACCACACTACGATATGACGAGTGATAATAATATATTCTTAGCACTGAGTTATGTCCTTACTGTTATCATTTTGAAATCTCTGTGTCTGTATTTGTATCTGTAGCTTTACTATTCCTGAAATTATTATATGAAATAACTATACAACTCAGTATCAAAGTCCATACCACTTTTCGGAGCCCACAAGATCAGAACACGAACCAACACACAGTCTATGTACAAGTTGAAGTACAAGAGAATCTGAATGTTTTTGGAGGTTTAATCTACTTGATGCAACACAACTACCAGGAAAGCGTCACGTCTAAGCCAACTGGATAGATATGTGGTATATTATGTTTCTGTGTTTACTTTAAATTTCTAAACATTCAGGTAACATAGTTCTGTAAACACCTAAATACTTTCTCCGCTATAATTCCGATTTTTTTTCTATTCCAGAGAACAACAATAGATTCACTCTTTAAGATGAATATGTCTTAGATATTCTAAGGTCCTGTCAATGATAGGACAACTCGAATACTGTCACCCTTAAACCCCAAAACCTGAGAAATAGTATATCTGTTTCACGTCCGTGTAAGTATTAGAAGGACAAAATACTTTCACACCTGCATAAGATATTTAATTTTTCCTACTTTCATAAAGCTATCAAACAATCAAAGAATTTTGAATCCTTAAACTCAAAAAGGCTTAAAAACAGCTTCCTGTCCCTTCGTGTCTGCAACTATTAGAAAACCATAAAGTCTCTCCCCTTACTCACGATGACCCCTCAAAAATCTTATTTTTCTATATTGACAATGTTCTGCCGACCCCAAATGCTTCTATTACTACAGGAGAAGCCTATATGGTGTGTCCAGGGCAGGAGGCGTAGTGGCGCGGGAGCTCACTTAGGGCAACAGAATGGCCCTGGGACCGCCAAATGCCGGGAAATCTTACAAAAAAGCGACATTATAGCGCCAACGTAAACAAGTGTACACGCGGTAAAAGGAGCAGCTGAATGGAGGAGGTGCGCCACACACCTGGCTCACGACACGGAGATACCAAGGAGTCCGGACGAATAGTAAGGGCATAGCAGCCTTTACTCGCTTACATTGCAATATGCAGGCTATGTCCGGCCCGCTACCACCACGCTATACCCTGACAACATCAATTAATTCCCAACGTTGAGGGGAGGAAAGTGATGACTCAGGAGACCGTCACGTGACCAGTCATTTCCTCGTCACTTTCTGCAAGACAGGACGGTGAGTCATGGGGGGAGTACCCTGGTCTACGATAAGTCTACTGCACCAGAACCAATGAACGATAAGACAAGGATCTCTTTTACCATTAAACCATGAAACTTGCAACTGTACAAAATGTGTTCTCGAGGAACATGAAATTTGGCACATTTCTCATTTAGACATTTCAGAAGAAGAGTAAAGTGACTTACTGGTCTCAGGATTACAGAAGGTGTTGACAATGGCCTCCGCCCTGATCGATGCGGATGTTGGTGACCCTGTGGGAAAAGAAGAGAAGAGCTTCATGTATTTTTTGGTCATTATAGTGAGTACAAGAAGAGAAGACTTCAGTTGATTATTATCAAAGTTTCTCTTGTTAAATTTTCTTCATAATTGGAGGTATAAGGACGCCACATCTCAGTCGACTTGAAGCTACATCACCAAACTAACGTGTGAAAAAAGCATCCAAATTGGACTAAGAATGTATTCGTAAACATATTTTGCTTTATATGAAAATGTGGCATGTGGTTGACTCGACCAAAATGTAAACATCTCATTTTCTTAAGTAATTTAAGATGTATTCTGGACATATCTACCTGCGGCTGTATCACACACACGGCAATAATGGCTAACGGCTTTACAGCATAATTCAGAGTCAGTATTAGAGTCAATACATAACGGATTATCGTCGGGGCAGAGTAATATTTTTGGTCCTGTTCGTCTGTCTGTCCTCAAAATAACCCGAGAAGGGGTTCACGAATATACACCAAACCAGGAAGGTATGATCAACATGGTCCACAGGATAAACTTCTGGTGCAAATTTCGTCAAAACTGACCAAGTGTTGATATGGTGACGGTTCGGGTACTGACAGCACAGATATTTTTTTCGGTGTGTTAAAAGAAAACGGTGACATGGTATAGTCTCCAGCGGTGACTACATTAATTTACAGTAACGGCGTAAGAGAGAGAGAGAATGAGAAAGAGAGTCACCAAGTAAGTGAAAGTCAACTTACACACAAGCTAGAGAGAGGCAACACAATATATAATCATAATGAAAATCATGCCGGTGCAGAAGTAATAACACAGTATGACAGACAGTGAGCTATAAACCTTAAACGTACATGATCGTAAAACACCAAAACATGACTTAAAAAAAAGAAGCCTTGAATACGTTATATGTTACTACTGCAAGTCACTCTTAGTGATGGTAGGAGAGAGTGGGAAGAGATGTTGCAATACCTCCACCCGCTGACGACACGTGGATGTTGGCTCTCGGGGTGTAATATTGTGCTGACCTGTGTTTGGTAGCTGGTTGATGGTGGATTATGGTGGAAATTGGTAAAGGGGAAAATCCCACCCAAAGAATATCTCAACAGGATCTCAGTGGACACCATCCGTCACAGCTACCCAACACTCACCATAACTTCCTTCTGTCGAGTGTGAAGGTCAGAGGGAAGCCTTCCATAGACACGTCCAACTATGTGACATATTTGAATTATATGACTTAATAGTTATACATCGAGGAGCTTTTTGTCACATGTTACCTTCCTCAGCAGATATGAAGAAGTAGTTTTATTTAGGTTTCGGGTGGAATATATCGAATATAACATGTATAACGTGATGACATATTTAGTTTTAACATGAGCTTCAGGTGTGTAAATAATATATTTTTGTCTATATGTGGCGTTATATGTTAGAGTTTACACAAATTTATGCACACACAGACAAACACACACTCTTGCACTCACTCTCTTTCTGTTGATTATAAACTGATAGAAAGCTTCAGGTGAATGGCCATACAGTACAGTATATACGATTCCCACCTGGTAAACACTAACTCAGTGCCTCAACATGAAGTAAAGTGAATGAATGACCTTAATGAATAAAATGAATGCATGATTGAGAAAGTATCTGCCTGTGAAGAAACACTTTAGAGGACTAGCTTAACCTAACCTAACCTAAACTAACCTAACCTAACCTAACCAAGAGGTGGCGTAATTCATTAACTGGTTTAAGGTAAAGCAAACATACTTTAGACTCTCAGTGTTTTAATATATTTCTACATAAGAAAAGCGTAAAAAATTAATTCCTTTTGTTGTAGGTAAAGGTCTGACCAGCTGTTGTAGGTAAAGGTCTGACCAGCTGTTGTAGGTAAAGGTCTGACCAGCTGTTGTAGGTAAAGGTCTGACCAGCTGTTGTTGGTAAAGGTCTGACCAGCTGTTGTTGGTAAAGGTCTGACCAGCTGTTGTAGGTAAAGGTCTGACCAGCTGTTGTTGGTAAAGGTCTGACCAGCTGTTGTTGGTAAAGGTCTGACCAGCTGTTGTTGGTAAAGGTCTGACCAGCTGTTGTTGGTAAAGGTCTGACCAGCTGTTGTAGGTAAAGGTCTGACCAGCTGTTGTAGGTAAAGGTCTGACCAGCTGTTGTAGGTAAAGGTCTGACCAGCTGTGAAAAAAATAGTTCTTTTTTTGTCCATTATTGTTGGTGTGTTTATATTTTGCCTTTGTATTTATTAAAGACAAGGCGATATTGGACTAAGAGGAGGAGTAAGAGGAGGAAGAGGATAAACGAGAAAGAAAGGAGAGCAGGAATAGGAAGGAGGAGGAGGAGGCAGTGAAAGCGGAGGCCGAGCTCGTTAAAGAAGAAGCTGGATTCGGAAAAGAAGAAAGAAAAGGAGAGGAAGAAACGGGACGAAGAAGGAGAAAGGATATAAGAGAAGGACAAACTCGCCCAAGAAATAATATAAGACCTGTCACCTGAACGAAAATGGAACAGCCGCCTCTGCCAAATATTTGGCACAAGCGGTGACACAGCAAACGGCTAACAGTGTAACGTGATAGTTGTGAGTGACACCCAGACGAGCCCAGCCAGCACCATGTCAAGGTCGAGTGACACACAAACCTTTCAACGCCTCAATAACACCGTACATATTACCTTGGGAGAGGGGGGGGGGGGTCACTATGCTTGATATATGCTTAGTTTATTGGTGATCATAGATAAGCCACGTATTTAAGTAAATGGTTCCTATATTTAGTTCAGTTACAGGTAAAGATCAACATTGGTGAGGAGGGACAGATTTAAAGTGTTATGTGTCTGTGATTGTGATGGGGAATTCTTTTTTGTACGTTTTGTGTTGTGTTAAAAGGTAAGTTAAAGAGAAGTATATTATTATTATTATTATTATTATTATTATTATTACTATTATTATTATTATTATTATTATTATTATTATTATTATTATTATTATTATTATTATTATTATTATTATTATTATTATTATTATTATTATTATTATTATTATTATTATTATTATTATTATTATTATTATTATTATTATTATTATTATTATTATTATTATTATTATTATTATTATTATTATTATTATATTATTATTATTATTATTATTATTTATTATTATTATTATTATTATTATTATTATTATTATTATTATTATTATTATTATTATTATTATTATTATTATTATTATTATTATTATTATTATTATTATTATTATTATTATTATTATTATTATTATTATTATTATTATTATTATTATTATTATTACATCCCTTTCTTACTTAGGTTTATAAATAAGTTTGGATGTTGACAATTTCGAATTATATCCAAAGACATTTAAGTAAACCTGAGAATATTACATTTTCTCGAGACTGAGATAAATGCGTCATTAATCTTATCCTGTTATCCCTTGCGTCAATAGTAACTAAGAAATTAAGGTAGAGTCTCAGTGTAATTTGGAGACCATTTCGGATATTATATTTGTTTTTTAGTAAAGTGACCAAGTTGGATTCGTTCTTGTATGTCCAGTTATGAGAAAAATTTAACTTACAGGCTTTTGAGAATCCTTTGGGGCTACAGTAGAGGTATTTCCCATTCTTTATTTTGTTAAGAGGGACAAGTCAGGGGTTAAATGTCCCTAAGACTTTGATTTAGGGGTCAACAGATACACACACACACACACACACACACACACACACACACACACACACACACACACACACACACAGCTTGAACCTTTAATATAACAAGAAGAAGTGAAAGTTAACAAATAATAAAGATTTAATTATTTCCCACAGGTGGATCAAGACAACACCAACGGCTGCACTGGGAAGTACAGCCTCACCTAGACCCATTATTGTGTATCTCATTACAACATGTGAAGTGATGCTGGCACACCCATGTCCTCAGAATACTTAGTGCACGTCTTCTCTCTCTCTCTCTCTCTCTCTCTCTCTCTCTCTCTCTCTCTCTCTCTCTCTCTCTCTCTCTCGCTCTCTCCTTTTCTCTCTCTCTACGTAAAGATATCGTCAGTAACACAAGGGGCCACAACAGACGCGCCATTACCGATCTATCTCCCAGACAGTTAACTATAACACCGGCATTCGTTTAGTCGAGAACCACCCGAGTAAATGTATCTAAATGTGTGTGTGATTTAGACGTAATAATATACATTCAATACATTTACAGGGCTGTACAGTACATAAATCAGGAGCTGTTTATTATTTTAAAAATAGATGGGATGGTGCTGTTCTTATATCTATCAGTTCGGGCTCTTATGGGCTGAATTTTGTTGTAGTGGCTGACTGCGCGAGGTGTGCGGGGGACTGCCGGTGGCAGGAGGTGGTGATGGCGAGGATGGTGCAGTAGTCCACTGCCAAACCCTGCTAGTGCGTGGTGGTGGAGGTCACTGAGGGAAGGCATTTCCAGGGTGGAGAGAGCGTTGATGTAGCCGGAGTAGTCTGTGCCGAGCATGATTCTATAGGCCCTCTTCTGTGCCTTCTCTAGTTGACGTTGTTGGGTTGAGTTGAGAGAAGACGACCAGGCTGGTGACGCATACGTTAATTTGGGGAGAATAAATGCGTTGTAGATGTGTGTGTGTGTGTGTGTGTGTGTAAGAGAGAGAAAACAAAGGAGAGGGAGAGTGAGAGATAGTGTGAGAATTGAAAAGAGGATTAAAGAGACAGACAGACAGATAGATAGATAGATAGATAGACAGATAGATAGATAGATAGATAGATAGATAGATAGATAGACAGATAGATAGATAGATAGATAGATAGATAGATAGATAGATAGATAGATAGATAGTCACAGAGAGAAAGATAAATAGATAGATGGATAGAAAGATAGATAGATAGATAGATAGATAGTCACAGAGAGATAGATAGATAGATAGATAGTCACAGAGAAACATGTACACATCACAAACCACAAGATTCAAGCATTTCTCAAAAAGTCGAATGAAAGTTCTCAAACTATGACACAATACAACATGATGATGCAGGTCGAACAATTCTCTTCCCTTTAAGATGATTTACAATAGAGATTTGACTTTTAAATACGATTAAAATGTTTCGTTCCTAGAGATGTTGAAATCCAGTTTGAGGAGAGTTAATGTGTTGCTGTCTTTACCCATCCATAACGCCAAGCTTATTGTGTAAACCATTGTGAGAAATATATCTTGCGGACACTTTTATTATGAGGGGGGAAATAATAGTCTTATTTTTCAATTCAAACGAGATTTGCTCCCCACTAAGAGTCGTATTCTGGTAATCCTTGTATCATTGTAAAGCGCCGAGGGACTGGAAATCAGCCAACGTCACCTCAGTGTAAAAGGTGGGTAGAAAAAGTGCAGCAGGAAACGACAGACCTATCAACTTAACATCACATATATGCAAACTCTGAGAAATTTTTGAGGGACGCCATCATCATCATCCTCCAACACCTGGCCGAACACAGTCTTATCAACGCATCACAACACAGTTTCTGGTGATCTTACTTACGTTCCTTGAAACAATGACAGCCTACGTGGATGTGTTGTAAATGGATCTCTCCAAGGTGTTTGACAAAGTCCCACATGCACGACTAGCCTCTAAGATCACACATGGGGCCTCAAAGACAAGATTTTGAAGTGGATTAACAGCTGGCTCGAAGACAGGCAACAAAAAGTGGTAATAAATGGAGTACATTCTGAATGGAAAAAGGTTTTCAGTGGAGTACCGCAAGGCTCTATCCTTGGATCCCCTTCTTTATGATCTATATAAACGATATTTGATGAAAAAAATATCGAGCCACATTGTCAAGTTTGCGAACGACACGACCGACTTGGTAAAGTATAGGTAGTCAAGACGATGTCGCAACAATGCAGAAAGACCTAAATGATCTTGAGACTGGCAAATGCTCTTTAACATTACGAAATGCAATACCCTACACGTAAGATACAATAATCCTAATCACAACTATTCTGTTAATAACACTTTACTGCATACTGTCGATGAAGAAAAAGATCTTGGAGTTGTTAGCTCATTCACTGAAGGCGGCGCAAATCGAGATTTTGGAATTATACAGCGTACGTCCCAGTCTGGATTACTGTGTACAGGCATGGAAACCCTACCTCCAGAAAGATCTAACATCCCTAGAAAAAGTGCAACACAGAGCGACTAAGATGATTCCGGAACTATGTCATCTAGATTATCCAAGTAGACTGAGGTCTTAGGACTTCAGACAAGGCACAGCAGGGCAGATCTCACTGAAACATTCAAAATCATGTTAGGGATGGAAAACGTGAACCAGGGCCATTTCTTTTTGATGTTACGCACCACCAACACGAGGGAAATAACTAAAAACTCACTAAGCTATCATGCAAAACGAACAAAATGAAATACTTTTTCACAGAGAGGCTAGTAGATATATGGAACGGTTTACCAGCCTAAGCTGTGGAATCAAGAACAGTACTGAGCTTCAAAATAGCCCTTGACAAAATTGTCAAGAACAATGGAGGGATCCTACAGGCCACTGGCCTCCTTCCCTTAGCATGGCCACCTCTAGTGGGTGGCCATTAGGTAAATAAGTTAAATAAGATCTCATAAATAGAGAAGAGAGTATAGGATGCGTTCTCAGGTACGTTGATGTCATCCTCAATACCAAGCCAAAGTCTGCTGGTACTGTCAGGTTTTGTATTCTTCCTCACGGATATGTTAACGTTACTCTCTATATCTGACCAAAGTCTACCGATACTGTCTGGTATTGACGTCATTCTCAGTACATGGATTGAGTAGTGGTACTGAGAGGTACTGTACTTTCCCTCATGTGATATACGAGTATAGCGCGCTAGGGTATGTTGACGTCACTCTTTACAACTAGCTCGAGTCTACCGGTACTAACAGGAACTAAAAAATGATGGAGGTAGTACATACGCACATCAGAGAACTCCATAAAACCAACAAAAGTGGAGGGAAAAAATCCTGTTAGATAAAATTTGAATAGTGAACATGTCTGGGCGTCATACTCTGAACGTGAATTAATCTGCAATACTAAAAATCAATTGTATGCTGATTTTCACCTTCAAGAACTGCAGTAGTTATAAATTATTTCAGTGAACATAATTTCAAGCACATATTACACTCCAAATTTAGCGAGCGGCAAGTATAACGTATTATAGTATATAGTTACAAAATATAGCAACTATCGAGCTTTTGCCTGATCTACATATAGAGGTTAATTTAGAATATATTATATATATTTTTTAAAGTAACAATGAAATATACACTAAGCTTTGTGTGACCGAGACAGACGGTTATATCGTGTGGTAGTGTGGAGGAGAAATACCTCAGCAGAGTACCGTCCTCCCTGTGGTGGTGTGAGAGCTGCAGGAGGGACCTTTAAACCATGTTGTCAGGTGGTGAAGACGGAGCGCTGGGTGCACACGCCGCCGCCCGAATACTTGATATTGCCACCGAAAGAATTCCTACCAAGCACTTTTCTTATCATCTTGAGAGGCGAGGAGCGAGTTAAACAGAGAACCTCAGATGTTGTCCTTCAAGTTTCCGGATGCCTGAGTTTATTCTCGTCGATAATCCACAGTACGAAAATTGACTTCAAAGCCCAGAGGTTAAACTTTCAATTGTTATTCCACGCTATCTTATTTATAATCACTTTGGAGGTGTAATTAAAAGTAGATAAATCGTCCACCTGCGCCCGAGAGCTGCAAGTAGCGATGGTTTATTGCTCGGGGGAAGGGGGAGGGGGACGACCCTTTCAGCCATGACGTAGTACAGTCCCCGGTATAAGTGGAAGGTAAATTATCTTGCGGTGATACTGCAGAAAGACTTGTAAATTGATTGTGACTCTCTCTCTCTCTCTCTCTCTCTCTCTCTCTCTCTCTCTCTCTCTCTCTCTCTCCCCTTCGCCCTTTATTACACTCCTATCATTTATTCAAATTTCCGCACCTGTACAGATTCATAAAACTCAAATAACTTCTTGACCCCACATAGTGACCTTCAAACACCTTCCAGCTGGTCCTCCTCATCCACATGTCAACAAGTACTACAGGACGACACACACACACACACACACATGTTGGCCAGAATTGCAAAGGAAAATGTGTTTTTATATCTGTGCCCAGCTATCAATTGGGCGGGTGAGGGAGAGATCAAGACATTTAGTACCTCGTGGGCCACCCGGACGGTTTTTAACTCGCGAGACACCAAGGGTGAACGATACAGCTCACCACTTCCTTGTGCTGTGTTGGGGGGTAAGTATGTTGCCCCCAATCTTCACATACACACAAACAAACAAACAGTCACATCATTCTTCCATACATACAAACTTCTATATTCACCTATACAGAGATACATATTTTAGTCACACACAAACACACGTCCATACCTTCCTTCCCTACGACAAACATAGACATCTGCCAAGAAACTTACACACACACACACACAAATTCTCTCTGACCATCACCACGAACTGATCTGCAAATTTGGTGAGAAGTTTCTGCACCATCCTTGACACCGGCTCCAACTACAACCCGAGATCCCTCGTCCGCGAATTGCTATTCGACACCACAACCTCATCCAGCCCATACGAACAACCATTGAAAAAATTATCAATAACTTATAATCAACCAGTGTATTTATTCCCAGTCAATCTTACCTTTTTGCACTGTCACTATGTTGAAATGCCCTTCTCCCCACCTAGTCATTAAATATCATATTCGTATCACTTACGTTACTTGTATATTATTTGTCAATTAAGTGACCCATTCCCCAATTATGTAACTGTATACTTTCAGCTCTCAGGGTGTCATGCTCTTTCAATAAACCGTTAATTATTATTAAAATTATTATTTTTACACACACACACACACTATGAACGTATGTAAGTCAGCTTGAAAGGTGGCCATGATAATTATCATAGTCAACCAAGTATTCAACCCCACGTGTAAGGCTTCCCTGCCCACAGTCACCTGCCCACCCTCACCTGCCTACACTCAACTGCCCACATTCACTTGCCCACACTCACCTGGTTACAGTCACCTGCCCACACTCACCTGCTTACATTTAACTGCTCACACTTACCTGCCTACACTCCCCTAAACACACTCACCTGCTATCACTCACCTACCTACACTCACCTACCACACTCACCTGCCCACACGAAACTGCCTATACTGATTTATTTTTTCCAGTTAAACACAGTGACTCACCTTCCCTTCAATATGTTTGTTTTTTAGTAAAGGGAACAACCATTCTTCAATCGCCAGACACCACGATTAATTTAGCAGAAATATGAAGGCGTAAAGATCTTTAGCTGACAGGTACACTCCCGTAACCTATATTAAGTAATATTTTCAGAATACTTGTCCCCCTGAGAAATCAATTTGCTTTTTCATCACCTTATTAGTCGGACCTATTTATAGTTAGACTTTAGATGAAACACATTTCTAAAAAGATAATTAATTGATTCTCGCATATCCCATTTCCATTATAGGATTGGTGAATTAGCTGTAAGCATCTATGGCCCTTTGTTGTCACACACACACACACACACACACATACACACACACATCAGTCAGCCCTTAGTGAGACAAGACGTGTCCTGTAGGCACTCCTGATTGGCTGCCAGGCCAAGTCTGTTTGGCTCTGCTCCCCCTGCCCCATCCCGACTCCCTACCAATCTTACTACACCGGGATTTATCAGCAAAACAGTCAAGTGATCAGTGCAATGATTGGTTACCAAACAGTGATCCAATAGTGTGCTCCAAGGAAAACCCCCAAAACAAACATGATTCACAGCAGTGTAATACCAGATCATGGGCACTTTGTCAGCCACCTTCAAAGTGCTAGTGACAAGGACCACAGCGGTATTTACATACACCGTGGGTACTGTGTCGGCGACCCCTAAGTGCCAGAGACAAGGACTTGGGGCGTTTACTTCTAGACAAATATTAACAGATGTCTATTAGTGTACTATGCCATGGAAATTCTGTCAGTGGCCCTCAACGTGCCTACATTGAGCTTATGGCCTCAACGGACAAAGACTTCCGTCCGCCCACAACAACGGATATCAACAGATGTCTACCAGTAACGTACTCCAGGCGCACCCTGTACATCTTAAAGCATGGGAACGGTTATCCTGATGGCAGTGTTATTGCCCTACTAAAATCATAAACATAAGCCCATTCGGACCACCACTCCACTAGAAAACCAGAGAAACCTACTCCTGACAGACTGCACCAATACACTGAAGTTTCTCAAATATGGTACTATTTCCCCCTCCTTACTGCTCTCCAACGTCACTTCCTTAGCTAATAAATTTGACGAACTGCCAACCACAGTCCGATCAGTTGCTGCCAATGTCGTCGCCATATGCGGAGCGTGGCAAATTGTTCCTGAAACCTGCTACATTGGGGAATATAAACTCTTTCATCACCTTCGTTCACATGGACGTGGAGGGGACATTTGACCTAGTCGACACAATTTAATCATCAACAAAGTTATCGGCTTCGGGTTTCGAAGAAGTTTTATACCATGGCTTATGACTTCCTTAGTGACCAATGCTAAGCCGCATGCTTCCGAAGGGCTGTCTCCACTTTTCATTCACTTACCTGTGCATCACAAGAGCGTGCTATAACTGCCTTGATTAGGAAAAATTATCATCTTTATTTTGGCTGTAAGATTGGAGATCAGGACAAGAACTGGGCCCTCACACTTGTGCAACGAACCTCCGCCAGTGGTTGAATCGGAAAAGGAAAACTATGCCTTTTGCAGTGCCAATGGTGTGGAGGGAGCCTACAGATCACGTAAACAATTGCTACTACTGCATGGTGCCTCCAGTTAAGAAAGGTACTTGCAAGAAGAAAAAATGGACTTTACAATATCCGAATATACCACCTGTTATACGCACGGCGAAGGACTACTCATTCTTGAGCCCCTAGACTCATTCTCCCTGGAGTCAGAGGACGAAGAGGATGACGGAAACTGCGAAACCTGTGAGCCTTCAACTTCACAAGACCCTGATTTCGTTCATAACTTGACATATTCTGAACTACACAAGATAACTCAGAATGAACTAAACGACCTTGTCAGAGAACTGGAATTGCCAAAGAGTAAGGCAGAACTGTTGGGCTCCAGACTGCAACAGTAGAATCTCCTTGCTTATAATGTTAGAGTGTGTAATTTTCGTGACCGTCAAAAAGATTTCGCCCCATTCTTCATCATAGAAGCTGACCTTGCAATTACATCGATGGTCTGATAGCAGCCCTTAGTATTATTCATAATCCTGATGAGCGGAGACTGTTCATTGATTCATCTAAGTTTAGTCTGAAAGCTGTTTTGTTGCATGTTGGCAACATGTTGCCATCAGTTCCAGTTGGTCATGTTATCCACATGAAGGAAACATATGACAACATGAAGCAAATTTTGAACTGTATAAATTATAAAACATCAGTGGCAGCTTTGTGGCGACCTAAAGGTTGTTGTTATCTTGCTTGGCCTACAGTCGGGCTACACTAAGTATTGCTGTTTTATGTGTGAATGGGATAGTCGCGCAAGGACTTCCCATCACATCAAGAGGGGTTGGCCACTCAGACCACTCACTGGAACCTGGAACAAAAATTTTTCAGTATCCTCCACTTGTAGAATCTAGCAAGATTTTGTTACCAACCTTACACATCAAACTGGGCCTCATGTTGAATTATGTTAAGGCTATGCATAAAATGGGGGCAGCCTTTAAGTACCTCGGTGGTAAATTCCCAAAACCCAGTGAAGCAAAAATCAGGGAGGGTATATTCGTTGGTCCACCAATCCGCGAACTTCTCAGAGATGAGGAGTTTGAGCGTATCCTGATTGGTGAGGAGAAGACAGCGTGGAATGCTTTCCTGTTGGTGGCAACCAATTTTCTCGGAAATACCAAATGTGAAAATTAGAGGGAGCTGGTGGAAAACCTGCTGTTGTCCTATCAAAAATGGACTGCAATATGTCTTTGAAGATACATTTCCTCCATTCTCATCTGAATTTTTTTCTGGCCAACTGTGGAGCAGTCAGCGGTGAACGTGGTGAACGTTTCCACCAGGACATCACAACGATAGAGAATCGTTACCAGGGAAAATGGAACCCACCAATGTTACCAGACTACTGCTGGACAGTAACAAGAGATGCCCCAGAACTTGAATACAAGAGACAAGCAAAAAAGTGTCGGGTTTAATTAAGATAAGTAAGTGACGGTTATGCATTACTAATATATTGTATACATATATACAAAATGTGAAAATTATTGTGGGAGGAAATTGTAGCCAATCAATTTTTTTTATTGTTATATTTGTTTTCATCGCCCCAAAATCCGTAAAATAAAAACTATTTTATCTCCGAAGCACAAAATTTGTCAAAATTTGTAGACCAGTTTAAACAATGAGCAAGTGTCTTGTAAATACTGTCAGGTAAATCTTGAAGCAAATGGTGTATCTCACGTAACTTCATACTCTTTCAAGTGGCCTCTATGCACCACTGTCCAGCAGGGTCATCAGTTCATTCGACGGTTACTTAAGTCATTACTTCTGTTGCTACCTGACCTAGCTTGGAGAAGGACGTGCCCCAAAGTGATCGCGTTAGTGACCAGAGGAAATGGCCGCCTTGGAGTGTTGTGTTGTGGGGGAAGAGGAGCAGAGTGTGAGGAAAGACGACCTCCTGGCCACTCTGTTAAGTCAGCTGGAGCAGTTGAGGAGTGAGATGGACACTCTAAAGGGGGAGAACGAAGCCCTCAGGACTGAACTCCTTCAGGTAGGTGTCCTGCCTAGCAGGACACCTGCAAAGGAGGAGCAGGCGTGGAGAGTGGTTGTTTCCAAGAGGACTAGGGTCAGACTCAGTAAAGCTGACCAGGGTGTGGAGTGCAGTAACCCCCACCAGGAGTTGGAGGAAGCTGGCTGGGAAGAGAAGAGGAAGGACGAGGAAAAGAAGAGGCAGGACGATGTGGTGCCAGGAGAGAAAAGGGCAGTTGTTCAAACCCTGCCCAGTGGTAAGGTCGTGGTAGTTGGGGACAGCATGAGAGGATAGATAGAGTTTTGTCAGGGGAGGGTACCAATCCAGTAGTGTGTCTTAGTGTGGGAGGAAACGACATAGGAAAGGTTAGGAGTGAGGAACTTTTTAAGGGGTATAGGGAGGCGCTGGGGAAGATTAGAGATAGGGGAGGGATCCCGATAGTATGTGGTGTCTTGCCTAGAAGAGGGGTTGGTCGTGAATGGCTGTCCAGGGCAATTGCTATAAATTGCCGACTGGAAAAACATTGTGCAAACAATGGTTGGGCATTCATTGATAACTGGCAACCATTCTATGGCAACGACTACCTGCACAGTCGTGACGGAGTACACTTGTCTCGTGCGGGGGTAAAGACGTTGTCTGCATCCCTGGAGCGTGAAATTGTCACTCCAAAGGGGTGGTTTCGCCAGTAGAGAGAGGTCAGGGTAAGTGGGAGTAAAAAAATAAGCAGGTCCTGGGAAGTAAAATTGGATACTCAGGACAAGGGGCAAACAGGACCAGGGAAGGGTAAGTTTAAATGTATACTATACAAACAGTAGGGGCGTTAGAAATAAAATAGACTTGCTGAGAGCGGCTGTATGTACCGAGAATGTAGACGTCATAGCAATCACCGAAACTTGGATGAATCTGGCGAGCAATTTTTTTAATCAGAGTACCACATAGAAGGGTACAACCTTTTTCACAAGGACAGGGAAGGTAGGAAGGGGGAGGGGTTGCATTCTTCGTCAGGGACACATTAAAATGTTGTATTAATAATTCAATAAAGGGTGAAATAGGAACCGAGTCTGTAAGGGTAGAAATCACAGAAGGAAGAGAAAAACTAATTATGGGAGTGATTTACAGGCCCCCAAGTCTTGGGAAAGAAGCAGCTCAGCCCATATGGCAGGAAATGAGTAGGGCAGCAAAATATAACAACCTGTGCATTATGGGGATTTCAACTTCAGAAATATTGACTGGGACAACATTGTAGGTGACTATGAATCTGAAGACTTCCTAGACGCAGTACAGGACAATTTTTTGAAACAACTAATTACAGAACCTACTTGAGGTGACAATATATTAGACCTAGTATTAACAAATAAAGAAAATATTATCAGAGATATCACAGTAGGGGAAGAACTAGGTGACAGTGATCACAGAGAAATCAGGTTCACCCTAAATTGGGAAACGAAAAACAATGACAATATGGTCAGAGTCCCAAACTTTCGATTGGCGGATTATCAGGGGTTAAGAAGGTACCTAGGTGAGGTCACCTGGGAACAGTCAGGTCAGTCCCCGGTAGGAATGGGTGAGGTCACATGTGACACAACAATTGATCATGACTATAATATATTCACTCATATACTACGTAAAGCACAAGAACAAAATATACCATACAGAAAAATTTGGTCAAATAAGAATGAGCCAAGGTGGATGACTAGAAAACTTAAACATGACATAGGAATAAAGAAAGGAATTTATAAGAAATTAAAGGGAGGGGAGGAGCAGCTCAGAAATAGGTATAATGAACTATCTAGGAATGTTAAGAAAAATGTAAGGAAAGCAAAGAGAGACTACGAAATCAGGATAGCAAGAGAATCCAAGGCGAATCCCAAGGGATTTTTTCAGGTATATAGAACAAAGGTCAAGGACAAAATTGGGCCTTTAAAGTCAAGGGGGGGGGGGGAAGTGATCAATGGCAGTGAAGAAATAAGCAAAGCATTGAACAGCTACTTTTTATCAGTTTTCACAGAAGAAATTCACGAGGAAATTCCAGAGGTGGAACTGATATTTAGGGGAAAGGAAGAAGAGAAATTAAAGAATATCACTATCAGAAAAGAGGATGTTCTTAAGAGGATAAATAAATTAAAGAAGACAAAATCCCCAGGGCCGGATGAAATTTTCCCTTGAGTCTTGAAAGAGTGTAGGAAACAGATTAGAGGACCTCTCGTAAATTTATTTACAAAATCATTAGACACAGTTGTTTCAGTCACTGGGGCAGTTTGTGTTAATTCCTTTGCCTTTCCTGATGGTATTCTGTAAGGTCATGATTATCAAGTTTTGATGGTATATCCTCATTGCCAGTGTTGATCGGGATGTCTTTATTACTACTGACAACAGATTCAATAAGGCGAATACCTGTCATGAAATCACAGTCACATGATAGCAAAGGCTGATTTGCAGGTCGAAGTATCAACAGAATTTCCTTCACACAGTATGCAATGAACATGAATTTTCTGCATTGTATCTGTTTCAATAACCCAGTTGAAGTATCACACTCATTTTCCGTACAGGCTTCAAGTACATCCTCCAGCTGTTCATGGTTAGCTATAATTGCTGACACAGTGGCCAGGTGACCTGACCACAGCTGTTCTAGAAGGCGCTTCAGTTTAGTCCAGTCATTGATCCTGTCCAGTTTTGGACGACGTAGGAAGCAGTACAGATTGTTGCAAGTTGTGAAAAACATTTCGACATATGCTTGCATTCTAACAGTAGATGATGGTTAAAGCAGTGCACATGTGGTCTTCTCTCTGAAGTTGATCTTGTATTTTCTTTTGAACACCTCTTTGTCTTCCTGACATTACGGAAGCACTGTCATAGCATAGCGACAGAAGACAAACTTGCTGCATTCAAGTCATTTGTTGTTGGCATAACTACTATATTGAGAATATGTGTGCTGTATGTATTATACATGTTTTGTATTATTATTTTGTATTACATTTTGTAATTGTAAGTGATTTTAAACAATTTTGTATAATCTAATTTTCATGCTTACTGTTTATGTATAATTTAGTCAAGCTCTCCTATTTTGTATTGATTCAGGCATTTATTGTACGATTTGTGTATTATTAGAAGGCACATATTTACAGTCAGTTATAAGTTCTACAAATTTATAATGCCGAGGACGCATTTAGTTTCGCTGCTGTTCTCTGGGTCTCGGTTCCCGCCCAGTCTGAGTCAGTGTGGTCCAATTTTCACCCGGTGATGGCGGGTGGGGCACGGTTGTTACCACTATTAATATTGAAACGGTTTATTTAGCCATGGCTGAGCCAATTGAGAGCCTTACTTTGGAATTCGTCATTCATAAGTCAGCACTATAGAGGCAACGTTGTAAGTTTATATACGATTATTATTATTATGGTTTATAATAAATTATTCTCACGATACATAATTTATTATATTATAATGTTAGGTGTTGCAAGTCATCCCCTATAGTAATTAACATTAACAAGATTTGGTGTAATGTCATTATTTTGATCTGTACCTCGTGGGTTGTTTGTGCAGTTTATAATTGAATTAAGTGTTTAGTTTAGGATGGCTTGGAACTCACAATTTTTTTGTCTTTTATTTAAAATTTTACAATTTACATGTACAGTATACATAGATATCACATATTAATATATATGGGGGGCGCCGGTGGTAGAGCCGTACCGCTCTTGCCTCGCAAGCGAGATGTCATGGGTTCGATTCCCGCCAGTGAAAAGTTGTTTGGACACACTTCCTATCCCCCCTTGGTCCCTGTTCACCTAGCAGTAAAGTAGGTACCTGTTGTAAATCGAAAGTTGCGAATTCGTATTCAGGGAAAGTTGTTGGAGCTTCCAATAACTTGATGACAAAAACCATTGACTCTTCAGGCTTCTACGCCCTTGACAAAAAAACCTATGACCCTTCAGGCTTCTATGCCCTTAACTCATGAGACATAAAGGCAAGCATGAACTTAGCATGCTTCCCAGATGGGCGCTGTAAGCGCTTCTGCGCTTCACCTTACACAGGATGTAGGGGGGTGTCCAATAAACTAAAAAAAAATAAAAAATTATTATATTTGTCTGTGAAATATTGTTCTTTTAAAATATACTTGATCATCCATTTATTATAATATATCCTGCTTTTAATAAAGGCTACAGTCTCATTAATATTATAATTTTCCTTCCTACTTAACCACATACGGTAAATATAATCTGACATTAGCATGATCATTGTATTCTTATCCTTATTATTACTACAGTTAAAATTAAACATTAAAAAATGCAGAAATAATTTGCTATTAACATTGCAGACTGTATCCAGGAAATTTTGAAACCATTTAATTATCTCTTTGTTATGGAAGCAGAAGTAAAATTTATGTAATACATATTCTACCTTACAACATTTTATACAACTATCTTGGTTTAGGTTTAAAATTTTTAGTCTCTTATTTGTTGGTAGAGTTTAAAAATATACCTTTCTAGTACATGAAGCCTTTCTGGTGAGGATCCATATATTTATATGTAATATTTTCCCCAATAAAAGGCCATTTAAACAGATGATACTTTTCTTCAACTGCTAGTTTAGTCCATGTCATTAACATTCTGTACAGGTATACATCTTTTTCCCTATATTGAGAAAGTTATCATGCCTTGCTAACCTTCTTTAGGTATTGATTGCATTACTATAATAAGGTGGAGACAAGTAGGAAACATTATCTGAAGGTTTCACATCTAATAGATAACTGGTCCTTATACTTGTAAAATATGGAGTTAAGGATTTCCTCTTTTCAAGGTCTGAAGCAATTTTTATGAAAGTTGTACATAATATAGCAGCTGCTTTACAAAACACATTAACTACTCCAATACCTCCTTGTTTGACAGGTAAATACAGAGTTTGTCCCCTCCAAGATATATTGAACAGTCTCTAAAATTGGGCCACCAACAACCAAGTCACCATCAACCATACCAAGACCATGGTTGTGCACATTAACCTCTCTTTCGACCTTGTTCCACTTCCCTCCATTACTTTGGGCCTCAACACACTCCAGGTTGTAGACTCCACTAAGCTCCTCGGCGTCACTATAGATAATAAACTAAACTGGAAAACACATGTCAGTGAAGTTGTCAACTCCTCCAGTTTTCGCCTCCACCTCCTCCGCCGACTCAAGTCCCTCGGAGTTCCTGCGCCCTAGCTTCTCAGTGTCTGCTCAAGATTCATACTTCCCAAGCTCACCTATGCCTCCCCTGCCTGGTCTTCCTCCCTAAATGCTAAACAACGGAAACACCTGGAAAAAGTGCAAAAGAGGGCATGCAAGATTATTCTCTCCACTTCCTACTCCACATATCAAGATACACTGACCCTCTCGGCTCTCTCTGATCATCACCACGACCTCATCTGTAAATTTGGTGAGAAGTTTCTGCACTATCCTCTATTTGCTCCTGCTTCCACCCGAGATCCCTCGTCTGCGAATTGCTATTCGACACCACAACCGCATCCAGCCCATACAAGCGCGTACTGATTGCTATAAGAACAGACCAGTCCCAATCATTGTAAAAACTATTAACAACTCGTAATCAATCAGTGTGTTTACGCCCAGCCAATCTTAATTTTTTGCACTGTCACTATGTTGAAATGCCCTGTAGTACATCCTTCTCCCACCTAGTTGTATCACTTATGTTTCTTGCATATTATTTGTTAATCAAGTGACCCATTCCCCAATTATGTAACAGTATATTTTCAGCCTTCCGGCTGCCTTGCTCTTTCAATAAACCGTTAATTATTATTATTATTATTATCATTATTGTATGATATATATGGACACAAAGTAGTACCTTCAGCTGTATATTATTATATAACTCTTATATTACTCTTATTAATTATGTATAGTAAAGTATTACAGAACATGTATTAATTCTATGTAATATTCCATTTATTGTGCACCATATTATGTATATGAATTATCATATTTATACTTTATGTATTTAGCTTGTGAATGCTGGCATCTGTACAGGCCAGTGCGTAGTAATACATAGATAGATGTAGAGAGAGAAGACAGAGTCCTCGTGGCGTGTGACCGCGGGCTTCTGAGTCCTACTGTGTACATATCTCCCGTACGAGAATAGAACCTACTTTTAAGACAACAAGTGTTTGTGTATACCCTCAGTAGTATAGAACATTGTTTGGGTATCCCTAGCAACACGCTAGAATTATTATCATTATTATTATTATTATTATTATTATTATTATTATTATTATTATTATTATTATTATTATTATTATTATTATCATTATTATTATTATTATTATTATTATTATTATTATTATTATTATTATTATTATTATTACTATTATTATTATTATTCATGAACATTAGTGAAACTGCTTTGCATCGTCAACTGTACTACAACATTTTAGATAACTGCCTTGGTGAACTGAATGCTGGGTTTGATGAGCGTGGCAGTGCAGCGCTAGCAGCAATTTCTAGTCTTTGGCCAGAATCCAAGGAATGTTTCTTACCTCGAGAAAATCTTACTCCATTAGCTAAACTCATAGGTGTCGACACTGAGTCGTCTCTCTGCTAAGTGAATCTCTGGTTGCTTAGCGACTTATTGAGAAAGAATTTGATGACAATTCACAAGAACCTCAATGATATTTGCAAGGTATTGTATCCTTTCTCAAATAGATTCGCTCACATATACAAGCTTTATGCAGCTGCCCTGACATTGGTGCAAGCACTGCAGTATGTGAACAATCCTTCACAACTGTCGCATGTGCTTACACTATATAGGCGTGCGATGACTCATAGTAGAAAAAAGTAACCTGGTCTTGCTGCATTTATGGCGGACTTTATACAGAAATTGAACATGGACGAATTTCTTCATATTTTTGCTTTAAAAAACATAAAAATTCACTTGTATTTAGTAGATTATCACTAGCACATGGTATGGATATGAAAATATAGTTACTACTGTAAAGAATATTTTCTCATTATTTCTCTGTGTGTCACTCTCTTGAGAAACATTATCACCATTCAGTTATCATCATTGTGTCGTTGGTTGTTTGAACAAAAAAATTCATTGAGTGTTCGTTGCTGTATTGCAGTTTATACAATTCTCTCCTGTCCATGTTAAATACTTAAATGATCATTACCTATATGTGTGTGGTTTAATAATTAGCCGGTTGAATTATGCATAAAATGTTATGAGATGATTTATCAGTTGTGATAAATGGGGTTTGTGTTCTCTTGTATAATTAGTATTATTTCCATATGGTTTCATTACAGAAATTACAATCAATAATGTGATATATGGACGAGCCGTTAATAAAAAGTCTTGCCCCCAGAGGTCGGTTAACTGCTTCTCCTAGGCTGTGAATCTGACGACGGGCTCTCGGGCTCGAGTCTGCTGACAGCGTTGGTTTAGTCGTGGTCTGGGTTGTTCGTCCCGAGACAACACACACATCTTCGAAAACGTTGACTTTCGGAATAAGAAAATAAACTAAAATGTGTTCTATCGTTACTTGTTATGCTTTAATAGTTTCAGCTTATTTTCGTTTGTTTCCCGTTTGTTTGTTTGTTTGGTTTAAATATACAAATCTAGCGGTATAAACAATATAAACAATTCTGGATATTTTTACCACCAGTTGATTGACATTACTTTGAGACATCGATGACGTAAATGTTCCGAGGGTTCAGGAACAGCTCTGATCTGTTTTCGATCCATCCGACTCAATCATTCCAAAACGAGCCATTATATAAACTAAAATATTGGCATATAGTCTTCTGTAATCAATTATTTTATGCTTTATAATTAGAACAGATGAAGACAAAGATCTCTAAAGCTACATGGAACTAATGAGTAGCACTGGGGCGAGGTTTGGCTGGTTCGCTCAAGTCTTGAGCGAATGTCAACAGAGGCCTCCAACAAGATGACATACGCATTGCTGCCTCTGCCTTGGTGCCGGTAAGGAAGTATACGGCGGCTTATAGACAAGCAAATAGACGGAAAAATATTGAAATTGACGAGGACTGAACAGTATCGTAAAGTGTTCGCCAGTGTAGTAAAGTGTTTATAAGTGTCATGAAGTGTTTATTAGTGTTATAAAATAAGTGTCGTAAAGTAGTTCTATGTACACGAAGGTTTCTAGACAAACAAAATGCCGGTGAGAATGAAGAGACTGAAATTGACGAGGACTGAAAAGTATCGTCAAGTGTTTGGCAATGAAGTAAAGTGTTTTAAGTGTCACAAAGTGTTTATAAGTGTCGTAAATTATTTATGATCCAAAGTGGTCTTAAGTTTCAAAAGAGTTTTAAGTGCCGTCAAGTTTTCGTAAGTTTTGTGAAATGATTACATGAATCATAACGTGTTCGTAGATAACTTAAGTGTTTATAAGTAATCTGAAGTGTTTGTGTCAGGAAAACTTATAAGTGTTACTAAGTAATTGAGGGCGCCAAACACACACATACGTGCCACAAGAGTTGTATAAAGTGTCGTAAAATGGCATAAGGTGTTAGAGTGCCAGAAAGTGTCACGTTCTCACAATGATTCATGTACAGTAATATCCAAATGTCTTATAAATGGCTTTTAAGTGCCAGTGTGTCTGATAAATTGTCATAAAGTCTATTAAATGCCGTATAATGTCGTTAGATGTGGTGCCCAATGAAAAAGTGCGATGAAGTGTCAGAGGTGTCAAAGTGTCTTTAAGTGTCGGTGGCGTAAAGTGTCCTAAAGTGAGTGTTCTAAAGTGCCGTAAAAAGTCATATAATTTCATAGTATCATAAAATGCCATAAAGTCTCGAATAATTATGAAGTCTCAAGCAACCGGCAATAGTGACATACGGTGTCGAAAAGTGTCGTCAGGTTCTGTGGAATCTCTGTGTCGTAAAGTATCAATAAAGTGCCATTTATACTTTAGAAGTCTCGCAAAGTGTCGTTGAGTGTCATTAATGTCGTAAAGTGTCTTGAACTATCACAAGGTGTAAAGTCTGTCATGGAGTACAACAAGGTGTCATAAAAGTGTCACGACTGTGCTAGAAAGTGATCCTGTACGTCGACAGGGCTTCCGCGACCGCCAGTACAAGGTGACTACTACTACTACTGTTGTGTTCTTGATATACTGAACAAGTTCTCTTAGTCATCCATTTGGCAGAAACTTATGCCTAAGATCATTATTTCTGCCGTAGTTGTTCCTGTAAGTTAGGTAGTAGGTAATAGGCAGCTATCAAACAGGGAGGTACTACCGCCTGGGAAAATATTGGAAAAATAATATGTTGTCTAATGGTAGACCCTGCTGCTATATGGCATCACGAAAATTGTGACCAAGTCCCAGGTTGCTGATCTGACTTTCTGCCTCATTTAAAGACAATTCCAGAGTCTTAATTGTTTCTCTTACTTTGACAACACAACATATATACTGTATATTGTTTCTCACTCTTGATCTTTTTTTCATTTTTGTATTCTTTATGGTTTTATATTATTATTATTATTATTATTATTATTATTATTATTATTATTATTATTATTATTATTATTATTATTATAACTACATTTTCGACCCCCAGGCCCAGATGTGGGTCAGTGACCTGTGCCCGGGTGGGCTAATCCCCTTAAAAAAAAAAGTTAAGTGTGAATAATCATATAGATGTGTGTGTGTGTGTGGTAGACGGCAGGTAATCTTAACTGAATTTTTTTCTTTTTCCAGGTAAGTGAGTTCATACAGCTCTTCGTGGGACATTAACATACCATATCTCGGGTACGTCTAAGTAATCATATTCGTTGATTACACTGGTCAACAGCCAAAATGGTTCACATATGAGATCATGCTCACACAACTAATTTCATATTGCTGAATTCGAATCTGATATTTGTTTTGTTCTATCAGACCAGGTTTTATAAAAAAATCAATAGGTACAAATATTTAATATTCCATCACGTGTCGTGCAAAAGATGAGATTATCTCATGTGACTGTGCTTTCATGACTAATTTCATATTAATGAATATTAATTGGATGTTTCATTCTACCATCAGACCTACTTTCTTAAAGACTAAAAAAAATAGTAAATATAGTAACATTATCGGGTCATGCAAGATACAATTTTAAACCTATCACAGATAAGCTCATAAAAAATTGTACCAAAAAACATAAGTTCAAATCCTTTATAATGACAAAATATGAAGTTCTAAATGTGCTTCTGAACTTTACTCTTTCTCTTGTACAGCTTGCTCTCTTCTCGTTGCAGTGTCCAGCAATAGTCGCCCATCATGTTAGGACTGAATTGTCCCTGATATCTGCTCTCCATTATGGCGATATCTTGATGAAATCTTTCGCCGTGTTCATCACTAACGATAATTATCGTTCTGTTACGCTTTTCCCCTCCATCTTTGAGGACGCCGGTGTCCCTCCCTTATAAATGAGTCAACTCGTTCACGCGGACATCGAACCCACTCCTTATCTTACACCGTGTTTGTGGTCGCCTGTGGTCCCGTCGGTGTCTATATGAAAGTCTCCCCCTCACTTTCCCTCACGCCGTCTATGAGGGTATCGGAGTCCTCCCCCTCCCACCTCTTCCATTCAAGTGGGTACAGTGATCGCATTCACCTGTTTTAGAGGCATCCGTATCTCTCCTGGAAAGTTCTTGCAACACTGAAACAAAATGACCGTGGCCATGCTGTCATGATTTCATTATCCTTCTTTACAGGTTATTAGATAATTGGCTTCTTGTTTTGGAGGCTTCATGTCCTCTCTAACCTAACCATTGGGATTGAAGTTTAGTAATAACGGGTTCCATTCCCAGTAAGTACTAATTCCAATGGATCCTAAATTTAATGGGCTCTAACCATAATGCTCAGGACCGTAAACTCTCAAGGGCGAATAGGATTAAGGTCTTTTTGGGCAGAGAACCATTTGATCTTGAAATTTTCAGTATTGATTATTACAGCTTAGCATCAGAGACCAATGTTTTCGGTGAGTTGGATCTCTCCTCTCGTTTTAGATGTGTGGGAGCGTCCTCACACTCATGCCTCAGGAACGTCCTCACACTTCGGCAGCATTAGACCACTTCCTCCCGTTTCAATAACATGAAAGTATTTTTCTGTGTATTTTTTTTAGGGATGCCATGTTTTTCTATGCTTGCATCAAACACCAATTATTTTTCAAAGTTTTGTGACTATTAGTCATTCATTTTACTGCAATTGGAGCTTCGTTCCTTGTTGACCGGCGTTAAATTTCTTTGTCAGTATTTCTCCCGGACCGAAAGTTTGGGGATATATAGCAATGATGCTGTCTTTCCATCCGCCCATCAATCAGTCCGTGATAGATTACGTATCCACTCGGTAACACGACAGACTCAATGGGTTATTTCAGTATGAGTGAGAGAGCGTAAATTATGGCGGGGTACTGGGCGTGTTGATAGTTCAGGGACTCATCGTTGTCTTAGCATTGATAAATAAATAACTTTAAAATGTATCTTATTTCTGTTTCTTAAGCCTATCCATACATTTGATTTAGTTACGGCCACCAGAAGTAAATCTCCTTGATTTTTACCTGTGGGTCACATAAAAAGCATGGTGTATGTTACAGAGGTCCCACACCGCAAGGAATTGTGGCGCCGTGTGCAGGAAAGTGTGACAAACATTCGTAACACCCCTGGGGTCTTTGAATGTGTGCGACACTCACGGGCTGAAGCCTGCATTGACCAAGAGGGGCGGAACTTTGAACATTTGCTCTAATTGTTAATCCCAGTACAAATCATATGGCATATGGCATTATTATTGTTAATAAGCGACACTAATAGTAGTGGATGTTTTATTTACACCCCATATACTGTAGGTTTTATCACATTACTACCAAACCTGTCATATGCTGTAACTCCGAAACTATTGAGAATTGACAATTTGGTAAATTGGTCATTTATCTTTATTTATGTCTCAGGAATACACCCCCAGATTTATGAAAGGTATTGGCATCAATGAGATGCCAATGTTTGGATCG
Source organism: Homarus americanus (assembly GCF_018991925.1). Classification (NCBI taxonomy): domain Eukaryota; kingdom Metazoa; phylum Arthropoda; class Malacostraca; order Decapoda; family Nephropidae; genus Homarus; species Homarus americanus. The sequence goes on along the minus strand of NW_024735554.1, from coordinate 15,783,705 downwards.
TGGGTGTTGCTAAGAACCCCTGAACTTGTCGGCCTGCCTAAACAAGGTGTTGGTGATAATGAGGTTGTGTTCGGCACAATTGCTGAGAGGAGTAGGCCATTGGGATTACACTTTCTTAATTTTTAAACCAGTCGTTTTTAGATTTGAAAGTGCGCGTTGGGCCGCTGCTTTCTTCTTGCGGAAGGTTTCAGCTTTGGTCTGAGACTGAGGGTTGTTCTGCCAGTCAGTTAAAGCAGCACGTTTATCATCGACAAGTACATTGATTTCCGGGTCATTTTCATCAAACTAATCTTGGTGTATTCTTTCAATGTCCGAGGATCTTTCTGCAGGTTTTTGTCAACACAGTGTCGAGAATACCCCATTCGGCACTGGGATTTGGGTTGTTTGTTGTCGGGTTGTTTATCAGCCCATGTTCGAGCTGCTCTCTCAAAGCAAGTGCTATCGGTGGATCCTCCAGACGCTTAGTGTTAATACCACTTCTGGAGGCTTCTTGCTTTCGCCAATTATCAGTATCTCAGTGGTCTGAGCCACGCATGGCTTGGGTGATGAGGACATCTCGGCGATCTCTTTCCCTGACAATAATGTAGTCAATGAAATGCCAGTGTTTGGATCGTGGGTGTTGACACGAGCCCATGAACTTGTCGGTCGGCCTAAACAAGGTATTGATGATAGAGAGGTTGTGTGTAGCACACTTGCTGAGTTGGAATAGGCCGTTGGGATTACACTTGCTTTCTCCATTTCTCTCTATGATTCCCTGCCAAATGTCAGCACCTCTGCCAACTCTGGCATTGAAGTCACCTAGGAGCACAACCTTAGGTTCTCTGGGGACAGAAGTTAGCACTCTGTCAAGGCATTTCAGGCATTTCAGTTAGCCTATAAAGGATGTATTGGCGGATGACAAAGCCAACTCCATAAATGCGGTTACTCTCTGCAGCAGGCTCACCCTTCCAGAAGAAAGTATAGCGAGACTACCATTCTGTGAGTCGACCCTCTTGTGGGAACCGGGACTCACTAATGGCTGCTATGTCGATGTTATACCTAGCCAGCTCTTTTACCACAAGGGCGGTGTTTCTTTTAGGATGCTCATTTGTGTCAGTAACCAGAAGGGTCCTGACATTCCATGCAGCGACCATAAGAGGTTGTATAGTTTGTTTTTGTTTTGATCTGTGATTATGATTGTGTTTTCGACCGCATGAGGATGACCCTATTGGGTGCGGCTGCCCAGTCAAGTTGGTTCTCTAGACTGGCTATGTTCAGGACACCGTTTCTAGCCCCCTCCCCATGTGGAGTGAGCAGAGTGGGTCCTCGAGAGAGCTGCTTAGTCGCATAGACAGGACCGGATTAAACTGCTACCTAGATCCTAGTGCATAAACGACCATCTTATCTATGCCGCCCACGTGCTGAGTTGGGACTAGAGACTCATGGCAGTCATCTTTGCCTATCCCCTTCGCCAATTATCCGTCGCCATAGGACTTTTGGGGGTAATAAGCGTTTTCATGTTGAGAAGTATGATGAGCTGGATGATGGCTGCGCATGAGTTGATTTATGTGGTGAAGCAGAAGCGCAGGCTGCAACCACACATCTTTCTCTACCTTTTTCTGAACCAGTGGTGCAAGTGTTGCAACGACTGGGGAGAGGGAGAGTTGCAATGGACTGCCGATAGCCCAGTTTGTTGGGTTACGTCTTAGTAGCCTGTCCATCATACATTGTCTTCATCCGCCGGTTTAGTCATTGGGTTCCCATGTTGGTTACCTCTTCGGCCAAGAACTCCGTTGGGATCTTGTTGGAGCTCGGTAAGCATGTCTGCCTCATGCGGAGCTCCACCGCAGATTTTTCGTTCGGGATTTACACCCGTAGCCTTATACCTACCAAGGTTAATCCGCAAGGCAGCGGGGCAGTGGTAGGGAGGCGCCAGGACGTGTCCACATGCCAGTGGGACTATTCGTCATCCCCCTGGGGCCCACTGCTGCTCCGAGATCCCCTGCTGGTGTACCCTGGCCCATGAGGCACCCAGTTACCGTGTGTTGTAACTACGAAGCACAGCAGGAGTCTTGATGGTGAAGAGGCTGTGTACTGGCAGGGAAGGACTTATGCAAGTTGCTTCCCTGTTCGCCACGAGGGCTAGCCAGCGGAGGTAGCTGAAAGCGAGAGGAAGCCAGTAGTGCTTGCATCTTAACACTGACAATACTGCCACACTAGCGCGCGTACACACGCACCACTTTATGCGTCCCTGGAGTTGACAGGGAACATTAAGTATTATCTAACAATTGTTGATTCATAATTTGTTCAATTAACACGTCTGTCTGTACAATAAATGACCTGGATCTTCCAGAAGGTTTTGAATTTACATGACATATAGTGTGACCTAATGGATGATTACAGCAATATAACTCAGTGGATGATGACAGCAGTTTAACTCGGTGGATGATGGCAGCAGTACAACTCAGTGGGTGATGACAATAATACAGCTTATTGGATGATGACAGAAATACGGCTTAGTGGATGATGACAGAAATACGGCTCAGTGGAAGACAGCAGTATAACTCAGTTGATGATGACAGATGGTGGACAGCTCTGGACGTGACATCAGCCAGTGAGACCAGCACCAAAATTATCAGGAATTAGCAGACTTAAGAGAGAGAATGACCTTAAGACGCCCAGATCAACGTGGATTTCGTTTTCTGATAAATTTGTTATTGTCTCTCCGTGTTTCGCCCGAGGTGTTATCTATCTAGTGCACGTGGAAGGGTTTCTCAAGAGACGGTTTCTAATTTAGATTTTTTGTATTTATTAGATACCGATCTCTTGTTGTGTAATATATATGATATAATACTTGGTGGTGTGTAGTTATTTTGTCAATGTTTCCGTTTTTCATTTATTCTCAGACAAAAATGTATAATTTTCACAGGTTTTTATTTATTTATTATTAATCTATTGACATTTCCTAATGCTCCAGGTTTCTATGAATGAGCTGCTTTGTTATGGGATATAAAAAAGGCATAAGTTATTTATATAGGGATGACACACACCCACACACACACACACACACACACACACACACACACACACACACACACACACACACACACACATCACACACACACACACACACACAGTCAGGAAGATCTCAGACTTAGAGTATTATTGTCTCCTTCAGGTGTTGTTTACCTTGGAGGCTCTGTGTGTGTGTGTGTGGGGTGTCTGTGTGTGTATGTGTGTGTGTGTGATGTGTGTGTGTGTGTGTGTGTGTGCGCATGTGTGTGTATGTGTGTGTGTCTATGTGGGGTGTGTGTGTGTGTGTGTGTGTGTGTGTGTGTGTGTGTGTGTGTGTGCGTGTGTATGTGTGTGTGTGTGTGATGTGTGTGTGTGTGTGTGTGTGCATGTGTATGTGTGTGTGTGTGTGAGGGTGTGTGTATGTGTGTGTAGGGGTGTGTACGTGTGTGTGTGTATGTATGTATGTATGTGTGTGTGTGTGTGTGTGTGTGTGTGTGTGTGTGTGTATGTATGTGTATGTGTGTGTGTGTGTAATAATAATAATAATAATAATAATAATAATAATAATAATAAACGGTTTATTAATAGAGTTGCAGCCGGTGGCTGAAAATATACAAACTTACATTTGATTTAGACAATGATATGAGTTGAATACATTTACAGGGCTGTACAGTACATAAATCAGGAGTTGTTTATTATTTTAACAATAGATGGGATGGTGCTATTCTTATATCTATCAGTGCGGGCTCTTATGGGCTGAATTTTGTTGTAGTGGCGGACTGTGCGAGGTGGGCGGGGGACTGCCGGTGGCAAGTGGCAATGACGAGGATGGTGCAGTAGTCCACTGCCAAACCTTGCTAGTGCTTGGTGGTGGAGGTCACTGAGGGATGGCATTTCCAGGGTGGAGAGAGCGTTGATGTAGCCGAAGTAGTCTGTGCCGAGCATGATTCTACAGGCCCTTTTCTGTACCTTCTCTAGCCGACTTTGTTGGGTAGAGTTGAGAGAAGACGACCAGGCTGGTGACGCATACGTTAGTTTGGGGAGAATAAAGGCATTGTAGATAGTCCTCAGCTCTGGCGTGGGTGCCCCAAGTGACCTAAGTTGTCGTAGCATGTAGAGTCGGTACGAGGCTGCCTTGATTGTGCTGTTAACATGGGCCTTCCAGTCCAATTTGTGGTCTATGGTAAAACCCAGGAGTTTGGCAGACTGCACTAACTGGAGAGAATGGGCATCCACTGTGACTGCTGGAGCTTGCACTGGAGTGGTGGCGGTATTGATGTGCATGACTACGGTTTTGGTGTTGTTGATGGTGACCTTGTTCTCCGTAGTCCATGCCTGTAGCATGTCCAGGGTGCCTTGTAGCGATGAGTAGTCCGGTGAGGTGTTGTCCACTGTAACCCCCACAGTGCAGTCATCCATGTACTTCCACCTGTGAGGGGTGTCCGATAGAGCGTCGTTGATCAGGATCAACCTGGGGAACACCGCAGGTGAGGTGTTGGAATGTGGAGACAGAACCCTGGTACCTCACTGCCTGGCGACGTGCACCCAAGAAATCAGAGAGCCATGGGACCAAGTTGGTGGGCAGCCCTAGTGCAATGGCCTTGTTGATAACAGTGCGGTGATCAACAAGGTCAAAAGCCTTCCTGAAGTCAACAAGGACAACGGCCAGTGATGTCTTACGTTTCTGCAGGTTTTTGTGCTGGAAATCCAGGAAACTAACTAAGCAGTGTGATGTAGAGGAGGTCCTCATACTGCCAAATTGCTGTGGATCAATTGACTGATAAATTCTAGCAAATGCCCACTCAAAAACAAAGTCTTCACAGAGCAAACTGGGTATAGGGGTAATGGCAACTGGCCTGTGGTCGTTAGGGGACTGTGGGGTGGTGGCCTTGGGGATAGGGGTGACAAATGCGGTTTTTCCATTCATTAGGGCATTTGCTTTGACTGAGGGATGCATTAATAATGGAACAGAGGGGGGTGGCAAGTTCGACTGCAAACTCATTGTAAATTTTGATTGAGAGGTCAATTGGGGTAGTGGAGCGTTTGGATTTAAATTTCAGTAGTTTGTTGGCGATTTTAAATATTTGAACACTGGAAGGGGGGTGGGGAGGGGGAAGGTAAGTAAGCCGGGAGGAGAGTGAGGTCAAGACTGGGTAGGGTATGACATATGGTAGCAAAGTGGTTATTAATTATCTCAGCTGCCTCCTCACTAGGTAAATGTGAGATGAAAGAAAGTGTGGGAGACTGACGGTTAAGACCACAGAGATCTTTGCCGACCTCCTTGAGGCCGTGCACTTTCCTGGGATAATAAGACTTCTTGGTTGACTTGATTTCCCTGATGACTTGGTTACGTAGACTTTTGTACAGGCGGTTGTTGGTGTAGTATGCCTTGTTGCGCTACTCAATTAGTCTTTTGATACGGGGTGTAATCCACGGGACATCATCGGGGTGGATCCTCAGTGCCTTGGCTGGAAAGAAGTGGTGGTAGGCTTTGGTGATAGTGTCTATGTAATTATCCCACTTGTTCTGCACATCGTCTAACGTGATCACTTCAGTCCAGGGATACCGGGTCACCCATTGTCCGAAACGCTGCATGGCAAAGTCAGGGGTAGGTCGGTGAGATGGTAGGTGTAGGTGACCACAGTAGAGACAGGTGGAGGGCTGCGCCCCATGGGATGCAGCGACTGGGGAGGAAGGTAGTGGTTACCGAGATCAGTCATGATGAGGTCAAGGGTGGCATTCCCATGTGTGGGACGTCAACTATTTGTGCAAGGCGGAGGTGTTGGGTGATGTCACTGATGTCTAACTCATTAAAGTCACTGTATATCACTAGTTCAGCACATGGAAATCTGGAGCTCAGGGAGTCAGCAGTGTCTATTATATGAGTAATCAGTGCACTGGCGGTTGGTGCGCGGAAGGGGGGGGGGGTGATAGCAAACACAAACAATGAGGGAGGTGAGCTGGAGGGGGTGGGACCCGACGTCGCTGGATACTGTTTCAGTGTTATCAACTCCATGCATTATCAATGTTTAATTAATGCGTTGTCGCTTCTTCTTTATGCATAGCAAAGTTTATTTCCCACTTTGGGAAGATTTAATGCGCGCGTTCTTTTATTTTCTTCTTGCAGGTCACAACTTATGATGCCAAAAAATATACCAATCCGTAAATGACTAGAAAATCGAAATTCAAATATTGACCTCCGTCACCATAAAGGAGATCTTACTAATTACTAAAACTTTCCCGTAATAATGGTTGATGTAAAACAAACAAAATACTAACCACAACTAAACTGAAATATTCTTACCGCAACTTGCAAAATTATTAGAAAAAAATTCTCTTTCAACTACCATATATAATCCCTAAGCGATTTCTATGTAACTAACTACAATGTAGAGTGAATTTACTGAAGTAGAACACATGATTAAAGACCTACGGTGGTAAAGAGTAATGTTACATCAACTTGTGACAGCTACGGGGCGGTGAAATACACTAATTAACTTACCTCTAACACATGGCGTGTAGTAGTCATAGAAGCTCAGATTGAAATAAATTTCAAATAATATTTCAGATTATCACACCTGTATTATAGTATTTAATCAATGTTATTCCCGCAGATCACGTAAGCTTCAAATATCAAGATGTTTTACAGTTGTTAAGCCCTGTCGCCTGTTCACCCCTTACCAGTTCACCCTGTGGCAATTTATGACTGCTGACAATCGTTACTGGCGAGGAACCAGATGGATTAAGAGAGAGAAACGGGTTATGAGGCGAATTGGTAGGAGGCGAATTTGCTGTGGGGCGAATTGGTATGGAGCGTAATAACTGGATGCCCACGATATATTTCCACTGTAGTTTTATATATATATATATATATATATATATATATATATATATATATATATATATATATATATATATATATATATATGCTTTCAGATATTTTCAGGGTGAGTACAGGCTAGTCTGTACTCACCCCTGAAGATGTGAATTACACGAAAGCGCTTGGGAACTGTTTTTTCTTTCCTTGTGGTTATCAGCATATACCTAGATCACGCGCACTACAGTGATTTATTTGTGCTATATATATATATATATATATATATATATATATATATATATATATATATATATATATATATATATATATATATATATAGAGTGCTGTAATGATCTAGTGCTGTGTATCTTTTCACTTGCCCAAACTGTATACATGACTGTACGGGCAACACCTCTTGTGCTTTACAGACCAAAATCCTTTATTGAAGCCGAAAACACCGTAACAGTTATCAAAATTATCTTTGTATTACGTATAACCAACTAGTGGATATTTCAGCCCGTTGTCTTACGTGTTTTTGTTCACTTTCTACACTCGTCGTACACTCCTGTCATCCAGATAGTTCAGGCCTCGCCGGTATGCTCGTCAGCCGTCAACCTCGGCTATACTCACTGGCGGAGAACCATCCGTTCACACACAGGGATATCTAGGTACTGACCTCTTCCACCAGCAGGTACAGCTCCTCATCTCTCAGGAGTTATGCAGTGCGAGGATAACAGCCTAAACTAACAACCTGTCTGGTAGTTATAGTATTATCTGCCTGGTGTATAAATATGTTGTGGTTGTGTGTTTACGAGAAATAATTTGTTTTATTATTTTATTTTTTTAGCTGATCTTAAGAATATTTTCCTCATTATAATTGTAATTTTGTCCAATATATATAGACGGACTTAAGATGAACAAGGAGTCATAGAGTATAACAATTATTTACTTAGGTTGACAGACAAAGGTTAAGGTGAACTATTTTTCAATTATGTTTATTATTCAGTGTAAACAAGTCTAGGGATTCGTATTATCTGGTAGTTAATAGTGTGTGTGTGTGTGTGTGTGTGTGTGTGTGTGTGTGTGTGTGTGTGTGTGTGTGCGTGCGTGTGTGTGTGCGTGCGTGTGTGTGAAACCGTATGAAACCATGACAATATGTAACTCGGCCACACGACACCTTACTCCTGGCCACCTCAACGCAGTTATTATGGTCAGCCTTTGGATAATCACACAACGCAAAAGAAAACGACGCTATTTTCAGTCATATTATTTCTTGTTACGACAGTCAAACCTTAAACCCCCCAACCACCCACTCCTCCGCCAACCCCTTCCCTCCCCAACCTCCTACCCCCCTGCTCCTCCTCTCCAACCCCCTGCCTTCACTCCTTCCCTTCCCCCCCCCCAACCCCCTGCCATTCTCCCTAACCCCCTGCCCCTTCCCCTTTCCCAACCCCTGCCCCTTCCCCTTCCCAACCCCCTGCCTCCTTCCCCCTCCCCAACCCCTGCCTCCTTCCTCCCAACCCCTGCCCTCCCCAACCCCCTGCCCCCCCCCTCCCCCTACCCTCTGCTTCTACCCCCTTCCGCAACCCCTGCCCTTCCTCCCCCAACCCCCCGGCCCTTCCCTCCCCAGCCCCCGGCCCCTTCCCCTCCCCAGCCCCTTCCTCCCCAGCCCTGGCACCTTCCTCCTCCCCAATCCCGCCCCTTCCTCCCCAAACCCCCCTGCCCCTCTCCCCCAACCCCTGCCCATTCTCCCCTGGTTCTCTCCCCAACCCCCTGCCCATTTCCCAACCCCTGCCCTCTCCCTCCCACTTCACCCCACCCCTGCCCTTCCCCAACCCCTGGTTCTTTCCTCCCCCAACCCCTGGGCCCATATCCCTCCCCAACCCTTCCCTCCCCATAAACACCCCCTTGTCTCATGTCACCTTGAAACAATACTAATTAGAATTCCTCCCCAGCACAGAATTACTCAATAAAACGTCAGGCAAGACTATAGTATACCAAACATTGTATTTTGTGCCTTAATGCCCAGCCGTTCTAATTTTGAGACTTGTTTATACCAGAGAGAAGGGGTGGTGTGGTGGGGAAGTGTGGGTGATGTGGTGGGGAAGTGTGGGTGATGTGGTGGGGAGGTGTGTGTGATGTGGTGGTCAAGTGTGGGTTTTGTAACGGGGAAATTTGGGTGGTGTGGTGGGGAAGTGTGGGTATATGATGGGAAGTGTGGGTGATGTGGTGGGAGGTGTGGTGATGTGGTGGTCAAGTGTGGGTTTTGTAACGGGAAATTGGGGTGGTGGGTGTGATGTGGGGAAGTGGGTGATGTGGTGGGGAGGTGTGGGTGATGTGGTGGTCAAGTGTGGGTTTTGTAACGGGAAATTTGGGTGGTGTGGTGGGGAAGTGTGGGTGATGTGACGTGGAAGTGTGAGAACTGTGAAGGATGAGAGACTGTACCCCAAGCTTCGTGAGGTGAAAACTCTTCATAATTAAAGATAAAATAACATATACCTTTTTTGCTAAATTTAGCGATAACACAAAAATGACACTTAGAATAGCATGAAAATTATAAAGGTAGAAATAGATAGATAAGAGAGAGAGAGAGAGAGAGAGAGAGAGAGAGAGAGAGAGAGAGAGAGAGAGAATAACATACATGTCAAACATAGCTCAATTAACTGTTAGATTTGTTAGTGTCTTCTCCTCGAGTTTTCGGACATGTAACTCAGCTAATTGTCGAATCTGTTGGTGTCTTCGCTAAGCATCAGACACTTGACGACAATGTTGTAAAATTCAGTTGTTTGTTGGAGTTGGTTCGTGTCTTGGCTGACGTTGTAGGTCGTGGGCACGTGTTAGTGAGCTGGGTACGTGTCATACATCTTTGCTCATCTCCTTGTTTAATTTGTTTATGTTTTCGACTGAGTTTTGCCTCGTTATGAAATGTTTATATACATAATACACGTTTTAGACCTAACCTAACCTCACCTCACCTAATCTAACCTAACCTAACCTATAAATGTTTCCTTAATATCAAACAATTATAAGACACCTTTGGCATAGTACATCAAATATTCCTAAAAAAAATAAGAATTTACACCTTGTTTTATCACAACTTTTAATACTGTATATCAAGACGTCTACAGCCCTTTAAATAACAAAACCCATATCTCTTACATTCTATCATTAGAACTATGAATCGTGCCTTCAGATGTATGAGAGAAGGGGTGCAGCTGTGTGGGTGTGGCTGTTACGAGGCAATCTTGACCAGAGTGGAGGAGACAATGCAAAAGACTGAATTTCCACCGTGAAAATGTGTTTAGAACGCACTGAACATTTTTGTGTGAGTATACGAGGGTAGCGCGAGACAAGGGCGGCATGTTAGTCGATCTTCTGGGTGATGTACTACGTGTGGATGTGGAGGGATGTTGTGGTGGAGGTGGAAGTGGAGGTGAGGGGATGTTGGTATTGTGGTGGAGATGGAGGGATGTTGGTGTAATGGTGGAGGCGGGGGTGTTGGTGCTGTCATATTGAATTGAAACAGTTTATTTAGCCAGATAAACACAGATACAGAGTGGATAATAATAACAATATTAACATGGCTGAGCCAGTTGAGAACCTGAGCTCTCTTTGAGGCACCTGATGTATACTATACATTTATCTCAATGAAGTATTATGTAACATTTAGTATTATCTGGAATAGTACAATAGCATGGTAGTAATAAGTACATCTCATAGAGGTGGAGGTGGGGGGATGTTGGTGTTGTGGTGGAGGTGGAGGGATATTGTTGTGGTTAAAGTGGTGGGGTGTTGGTGTTGTGGTGGAGGTGGTGGGATATTGGTGTTGTGGTGGAGGTGGTGGGATGTTGTTGTGGTGGAGTTGAGGGGATGATAGAGTTGTGCTGGAGGTGGAGGTTAGGGATGTTGGTGTTGTGGTGGAGGTGGAGGGATGTTGGTGATATGATGGAGTTGGGGAGAGGACGTGGAGACAAGGGACACATGGAGGACGTGAGGTGGCTAAACTTCTGCAGTAAGAAAGGTGAAGAACTTGAGGAGACACATCCCCTTGGAGACACACCCCCTTGGAGACACAACACTTTGGACACTCATCGCGGAGGTTCACACACTAGATTAACTTCACCGGATTAATTTGACTTATTTCGGGAAATTAATATGTCGAATCTCCATTGAGGAGGTAATGTGTGTTTGATATCCGGTGTGAGTCTGTACCAGCAGTACACCCACATCACCACCAGCTTGTTGCGTGAGTCAGTACCAATAGTATAACCACATCACCACCAGCTTGTTGCGTGAGTCAGTACCAGTAGTATAACCACATCACCACCAGCTTGTTGCGTGAGTCAATACCAGTAGTATAACCACATCACCACCAGCTTGTTACGTGAGTCAGTACCAGTAGTATAACCACATCACCACCAGCTTGTTGCGTGAGTCAATACCAGTAGTATAACCACATCACCACCAGCTTGTTACGTGAGTCAGTACCAGTAGTATAACCACATCACCACCAGCTTGTTGCGTGAGTCAATAGCAGTAGTATAACCAATATCACCAGCTTGTTGCGTGAGTCAGTACCACCACATCGTGAGTCACCAGTAGTATAACCAGCTTGTTGCGTGAGTCAGTACCAGTAGTATAACCACATCACCACCAGCTTGTTGCGTGAGTCAATACCAGTAGTATAACCACATCACCACCAGCTTGTTGCGTGAGTCAGTACCAGTAGTATAACCACATCACCACCAGCTTGTTGCGTGAGTCAGTACCAGTAGTATAACCACATCACCACCAGCTTGTTGCGTGAGTCAGTACCAGTAGTATAACCACATCACACCAGCTTTGTTGCGTGAGTCAGTAAGAGTACACCACCAGCTTGTTGCGTGAGTCAGTACCACATCACCACCAGCTTGTTGCGTGAGTCAACCACATCACCACCAGCTTGTTGCGTGAGTCAGTACCAGTAGTATAACCACATCACCACCAGCTTGTTGCGTGAGTCAATACCAGTAGTATAACCACATCACCACCAGCTTGTTGCGTGAGTCAGTACCAGTAGTATAACCACATCACCACCAGCTTGTTGCGTGAGTCAGTACCAGTAGTATAACCACATCACCACCAGCTTGTTGCGTGAGTCAGTACCAGTAGTATAACCACATCACCACCAGCGTGTTGCGTGAGTCAGTAAAGTACTATAACCACATCACCACCAGCTTGTTGCGTGAGTCAGTAAGAGTACTAAACCACATCACCACCAGCTTGATGCGTGAGTCAGTACCAGTAGTATAACCACATCACCACCAGCGTGTTGCGTGAGTCAGTAAGAGTACTATAACCACATCACCACCAGTTTGTTGCGTGAGTCAGTAAGAGTACTATAACCACATCACCACCAACGTGTTGCGTGAGTCAGTAAGAGTACTATAACCACATCACCACCAGTTTGTTGCGTGAGTCAGTAAGAGTACTATAACCACATCACCACCAGCGTGTTGCGTGAGTCAGTAAGAGTACTATAACCACATCACCACCAGCTTGTTGCGTGAGTCAGTAAGAGTACTACAACCACATCACTACTAACAACTGGTTTACAAATATCTAGACTATAGGGGCAGATATACCAATTCTTTCTCTCCCTATGTGTGACGTATGACGCCAGGTCCACGTGGTTGACACCCTCGGTTGACTCGTAAATACCATGGAGTACCAGGCAAGACTAGTTTATGTATAGGTCACACTGTCAAGGGAGACTGCCATGTACTGTACACATACCCTAGTCCATCACAAAGTAACAAAATAAACAAAAATACAGTGAAGATGTAACCCATTGGAGACTCTTGCCTTTGGAGCCACACGTCTCTGCAGACATGCCTCTTTGGTGCCACGCCCCTTTGGAACAATACCCATTTGGAGACATGCCCCCTTGGAGGGACACTCCTTTGGAGCCACACCCCATCGTAGACACACTCCTATGAAGACATACCACTTTGGATAGAAACAAATTAAAAAACATACCCTTTTGTAGACATCCCATTTGGAGCCACCCCTTTGGAGATACGCCGAAGGTCACAGTCCACATTACCCTCACCTGATTAACCTGTCTTATTTAGGAAAATAAAGAAGTCGAGACGTCCCCCTTTGGTTTTAATTTAATGCCAATAAAGCTGTGTAATTACCATGCTGAAATACTTGTCTTTTATCACACATACCCTGAGGTGAATAAAATGCAGGAATGTGGACATAAAAGCTGAAACCCCAGGCCATTAACATGAGTTATGGGGACTAACGGCACTTCGTTACCGCTTTGTTTACGTGTTGGCTGGTCTTCTCACCCATGTGGGTCGTCAGCTATCCAGGACCACCATATTGTTTCTACACGACACAAGGTGGCAGACAGAGCGTCATAAACAATAGCGTTAATATGTCACTCATCCTTCAAAGTGTGGTCATTGCTTATAAAAAAAATAAGACTCAGTGAAGTTAGAGAATAGTAAACTCTGGTTGATTCCCATTTTTGCTCTTACCTGACATCAGATGGCAGGTAAAGCGTCATAAACAATACGTCAAGGTGTCATTCATATTTCCCAGTGTTGTTGTGTCGTCTAGTGAGGTAATTAACTCAGTGAACGATGCGTAAAGTCTCTTAATTCCAGCCCGCCACCTCATGAGGGTTTCTATTTTTGCTCACACTCGACACCAGGTGGCACACAGAGCGTCATAAACAAGGTATCAAGATGTCGTTCCTTGAATACTACAACTTAATGATATGTTCAGAGGAAGAGATCGTTGATGGATTTACATTCAAATTTGTAATTTTTAACCTCTTGAGTAGTGCCAATCATTTGATTACAATCAATGAGCTCAGTGTCAATAATCTTAATGTCTTGTGTACGATATCTTAAACCCTTTGGAGAATATGATGACCCATGCCCTTAAGTACGATGACATTGTGCCCAGGTGATTAAGTCATCTTTATGAAGGGGTTACGGTAATATGCATGTATGCATGAGCACGTTTACATAAACTGTACATTAGTGATTACCGTCGGTAATATATGATAGAGATACCTGGTATAAGAAGAATACTTTAATAACATCACTCATATAAAAGAGGAGGGAAGGTAACGTGATAACCTATCAATTAACATTACCACTAAAGTGTTAACTGAACCTACTCTAATGACTTATTTGTTCGTGATCTTCTTAGACCCACGAGAGAGAGAGAGAGAGAGAGAGAGAGAGAGAGAGAGAGAGAGAGGCGCGATAACTTTAAACAGGGAAAGTAAGAGCTTCCTCCCTCTCTCTCGCCCTACACACACAGTTGAGAACATCCTCGTATCCTTGTCGTGGCGAAAGTCTCTCAGAAAAATAAAATCAAGGTTGACCAATCTTTCACAACATGTAAAAGCCACACTTAACTTACTTTTTCGAATCATTTTCGTGAACATCCGATCTAACTTGCATACAGTGACAGATCAGTCTAGCATCCTCCGCCGACTCGCGGAACTCTTAGAAAACAACACGATGGTGTTTTAAGTTACGATAGTTTCTCTCACACGTAAATTCATGCTATCTTATGTGTCTCAGTTATTTCCGTGGAATTCTGGTCTAATCTGCATAAGGAATATCTTCGAGGTTGACATCACCGATTAGCGAATGTCGTGGAAAATGGGTTACTATTTTACGGGTCTAATTTGAACTGACTCCTCAACCTGTAAATACGTGTTACTTTACTTCCCTAAGAAATCTTCCAAGACACCTCCTATCTAATTTGCATACGAGAAAAGACCACATGTATATTGAGTTTAGGTAAACACGCAAGAGAAACAGTCACTTATGAAGATAAATGCCAGAGTTCCTCAAGGGTGTAAACGAGACAAAATTTACAGCGACTAAAAATTCGAGACTATTAGAGGTGACGTTGACGCATCTACACGAGTCTGCCCCCCTTCCCCCCCCGCCCCTCTCTGGGCTTCACCCCTCAACACGTCCCCTCCCCCAGCATGCCACCCTCTCCCCCTCCATCCCAGAGAAGAGTCCGGGGGGTCGGTGAAGGAGAGTGAAGCGAGAAATATAATGGAAAAAATGTCAGTGTGAAAGAAAGTGAGAGAATTTTTTCCCTTTCGTACCCCAGCACGACCGGTAACCTAACACGACCCGTACGCCAGCACGACCCGTACGCCAGCACGACCTGTACCTCAGCACGACCGGTAACCCAACTCGAACCGTACCCTAGCGACCCGTACGCCAGCGACCTTTACCCCAGCGACCCGAACCCTAGCACGACCTGTGCCCCAGCACGACCCGTGCCCCAGCACGACCTGCATCCCAGCACGACCTGTACCTCAGCGCGACCCGTAACCCAACTCGACCCGTACCCCAGCACGACCCGTGCCTCAGCACTACCCATACTCCAGCAGGACCTGTACCCCAGTACGACCCGTAATCCAACTCGACCCGTACCCCAGCACGACCCGTAATCCAGAACGACCCGTAATCCAACTCGAACCGTATCCCAGCACGACCCGTACCCCAGCACGACCTGTACTTCATCACGACCTATACCAAACGACCTGTACTTAAAAACGACCTGTACCCCAACACAATCTGTACTTAGCACGACCTGTGTCTTACAACAACCTCTACCCCAGCACGACCTTTACCTCACCAGGACCTCTATCCCGCACGACCTGTACCTCACTACGACCTGTCCCAAAGCAGGACCTGCGCCTCACCACGACATGTATCTCTCTACGACCTGTTCAACAGCACGACCTGTACCTAACCACGCCTTGTACCTCACCACTACCTTTACCCTAACATGACCTGTACCCCAGCACGACCTATAACTCCAACACGACGTGTTCCCCAACACGACCTGCATCTCAACACAACCTTTACTTCACCACGACCTGTACCACAACAAAACCTATAATCAGGCCCGACTTGTACCTCACCACGACACCTACACTCACCTTGACCTGTTCCCCAGCCATAACTGTACCTGACCACGACCTGTACTTCGGCCCGACCTGTACCTCACCACGACTCGTACCCCACCACGACCCGTACTCCAGCACGACCTGTACCCCAGCACGACCCGTAATTCAACTCGACCCGTACCCCAGCACGACCCGTAATCGAGAACGACCCGTAAACCAACTCGACCCGTATCCCAGCACGACCCGTACCCCAGCACGACCTGTACTTCATCACGACCTATGCCACACGACCTGTACTTAAAAACGACCTGTACCCCAACACAATCTGTACTTAGCACGACCTGTGTCTTACAACAACCTCTACCCCAGCACGACCTTTACCTCACCAGGACCTCTTCCCCGCACGACCTGTACCTCACTACGACCTGTCCCAAAGCAGGACCTGCGCCTCACCACGACATGTATCTCTCTACGACCTCTATGTCTCCACGACCTGTACCCTAACATGACCTGTACACAAATACGACCTTTACGTCACCACAACCAGTACCCCACCATGACCTGTAATCCGGCACGACCTCAACCTCACCACGACCCGTACCTCACCACGACCTGTATCCCACCACGACCTGTTATCCAGCAGGACCTGCATCCCAGCACGATCTGTACCCCAGCAAGACTTTTACCTACCTACGACCTGTACCACAGCACAACCTGTAACATAGTATGACCACCTACCTCACCATGGCATGTAACCCCGCACGACCTGTCCCTCAACACGGCCTGTAACCCAGCATGACCTGTACCTCACCACGATCTATACCCAAGCACGACCTATACCTCACCAGGACCTGTACCCCAGAAAGACATGTACCCAGCACGACCTGTACACCAGCACGACCTGTAGCTCAGCAAGACCTACTCCCCAGCAAGACGAGCTGTACTCCAGCACGACCTGTATTTTTTCAACGACCTGTATACCAACAATACTTGTACCCCACCACTACCTGTTCAACAGCACGACCTGTACTTCACCAAAACTTATACCTCACCACGACCTGTACCCGAACATGACCTGTACCCCAGCACGAGCTGTACCCCAGCACAAACCTGTATATCATAACAACCTGTATACCAGCATGACCTTTACCATACCACGACCTGTTCAACAGCACGACCTGTACCTAACCACGCCTTGTACCTCACCACTACCTTTACCCTAACATGACCTGTACCCCAGCACGACCTATAACTCCAACACGACGTGTTCCCCAACACGACCTGCATCTCAACACAACCTTTACTTCACCACGACCTGTACCACAACAAAACCTATAATCAGGCCCGACTTGTACCTCACCACGACACCTACACTCACCTTGACCTGTTCCCCAGCCATAACTGTACCTGACCACGACCTGTACTTCGGCCCGACCTGTACCTCACCACGACTCGTACCCCACCACGACCCGTACTCCAGCACGACCTGTACCCCAGCACGACCCGTAATTCAACTCGACCCGTACCCCAGCACGACCCGTAATCGAGAACGACCCGTAAACCAACTCGACCCGTATCCCAGCACGACCCGTACCCCAGCACGACCTGTACTTCATCACGACCTATACCACACGACCTGTACTTAAAAACGACCTGTGCCCCAACACAATCTGTACTTAGCACAACCTGTGTCTTACAACAACCTCTACCCCAGCACGACCTTTACCTCACCAGGACCTCTACCCCGCACGACCTGTACCTCACTACGACCTGTCCCAAAGCAGGACCTGCGCCTCACCACGACATGTATCTCTCTACGACCTCTATGTCTCCACGACTTGTACCCTAACATGACCTGTACACAAATACGACCTTTACGTCACCACAACCAGTACCCCACCATGACCTGTAATCCGGCACGACCTCAACCTCACCACCACCCGTACCTCACCACGACCCGTATCCCACCACGACCTGTTATCCAGCAGGACCTGCATCCCAGCACGATCTGTACCCCAGCAAGACTTTTACCTACCTACGACCTGTACCACAGCACAACCTGTAACATAGTATGACCACCTACCTCACCATGGCATGTAACCCCGCACGACCTGTCCCTCAACACGGCCTGTAACCCAGCATGACCTGTACCTCACCACGATCTATACCCAAGCACGACCTATACCTCACCAGGACCTGTACCCCAGAAAGACATGTACCCAGCACGACCTGTACACCAGCACGACCTGTAGCTCAGCAAGACCTACTCCCCAGCAAGACGAGCTGTACTCCAGCACGACCTGTATTTTTTCAACGACCTGTATACCAACAATACTTGTACCCCACCACTACCTGTTCAACAGCACGACCTGTACTTCACCAAAACTTATACCTCACCACGACCTGTACCCGAACATGACCTGTACCCCAGCACGAGCTGTACCCCAGCACAAACCTGTATATCATAACAACCTGTATACCAGCATGACCTTTACCATACCACGGCCTGTTCAACAGCACGACCTGTACCTAACCACGCCTTGTACCTCACCACTACCTTTACCCTAACATGACCTGTACCCCAGCACGACCTATAACTCCAACACGACGTGTTCCCCAACACGACCTGCATCTCAACACAACCTTTACTTCACCACGACCTGTACCACAACAAAACCTATAATCAGGCCCGACTTGTACCTCACCACGACACCTACACTCACCTTGACCTGTTCCCCAGCCATAACTGTACCTGACCACGACCTGTACTTCGGCCCGACCTGTACCTCACCACGACTCGTACCCCACCACGACCCGTACTCCAGCACGACCTGTACCCCAGCACGACCCGTAATTCAACTCGACCCGTACCCCAGCACGACCCGTAATCGAGAACGACCCGTAAACCAACTCGACCCGTATCCCAGCACGACCCGTACCCCAGCACGACCTACGACCTGTACCTCACCATGACCTATATCTCATCACAACCTGTACCTCATCACAACCTGTACCTCACCACAGCCTGTACCTCACCACAGCCTGTACCTCACCACAACCTGTACCTCCACCACAACCTGTATCTCACCACAGCCTGTACCTCACCACAGCCTGTCACCTCACCAGCCTGTACCTCCTCAACCTGTACCTCACCACAACCTGTATCTCACCACAACCTGTACTTCACCACAACCTGTACCTCACCACATCTTGTATCTCACCACAGCCTGTACCTCACCATGCCCTGTACTCCGGAACGACCTGTACCTCATGGACGACCTGTACCGCAGCACGACATGTACCTCATTACGACCTGTACCTCACCACGACCTGTACCCCAGCACGACCTGTACCTCAGCATGACCTTTTCCTAATCACCACCTGTACAACAGCACGACCTCTACCCCAGCACGACCTTTACCTCACCAGGACCTCTACCCCGCACGACCTGTACTTCAATACGACCTGTCCCTCATCACTACCTGTACCCCAGCACGGCCTCTACCCCAGCACGACCTCTACCCCAGCATGACCTGTACACCAAAAACGACCTGTACCTCACCAGGACCTATATACCAGCACGACCTGTATCTTACCAAGACATATACCCCAGTACGACCTATTCCTCACTATGACCTGTATCCCAGCACGTCCTCTTCTCTATCACGGCCTGTACGACCTGTACGCCAGCACGACCTGTATCCTACCAATACCTGTATCCCAGCGCGATCTGTAAACCAGCATATCTATCTATCTCACCACATCCTGTACCTCACTACGACCTGTACCCCAGCAGGACTTGAACCTCACCACAACCATTACCACAGCACGACCTGTACCTCACCACGACCTGTTCTACAGCAGGACCTGTACCTCACCAAGACCTGTAACACACCACGACCTGTACCCTAACAAGACCGGAACCAAAGTACGACCTGTACCTCACCATGAACATTACCACCAGCACGACCTGTACTCTGGCTCTACCTGTACCTCGCTACAATGTATACCCCAGCACGACCTGTACCTCACAACGACCTGTACACCAGTAGGACCTGTTCCCTACCATGACCTGTACCCCAGCACGACCTTTACCTCACTATGACCTGTATCCCAGCATGACCTTTTCCCCAGCACGAACTGTACTCCAGTGAGACCTGGATCCTCCCAACTCCTATACCCAGCACGACCTATAAGCCAGCACGACCTGTACTCTGGATAGACCTGTACCTAACCGCATCCTGTACCTCACCACGACCTGTACCACAGCACGGCTGCACTCTGGCTCGACCTGTACCTCACCACGACCTGTACATCAACATGACCTGTACCCTAACACGACCTAAGCCCCAGCATGACCTGTACTTCACCGCGACATGTATTTCACCACGACCTGTACCTCACCACGAACTGCATTACAGCAGACCTGTACCCCTGCACGACTTGTACCTCACTACGACCTGCTCCTCAGCACGACCTGTACCTTACCACGACCTGTACCTCACCACGACCTGTACCTCACCACGATCCGTACCACAGCACGACCTGTATCTCAGCAAGGCCTCTACCTCAAAAACCACCTGTACTCTAACATGACCTGTAAGACAACACGACCTGTACCTCACCACGACTCTACCCCAGTACGATCTGTACTTCACCACAACCTATACCCTAGCATGACCTGTACCTCAACACGACCTGTATCACACTACGATCTGTACCTCAGCACGACTTGCGCCACAACTCGACATGTACCACAACACGACCTGTACCACACCACGACCTGTACCACACTACGACCTGTACCCCAGCACGACCTGTACCTTACTACGACCTGTCCCAAAGCAGGACCTGCACCTCACCACGACATGTATCTCTCTACGACCTCTATGTCTCCACGACCTGTACTTCTACACGATCTGTACCCTAACACAACCTGCACCCTAACACGACCTTTATCTCTCTACGACCTGTATGTCTCCACGACCTGTACCCTAACATGACCTGTACACAAATCCGAACTTCACGTCACCACAACCAGTACCCCACCATGACCTGTAATCCGGCACGACCTCAACCTCACCACGACCCGTACCTCACCACGACCTGTATCTCACCACGACCTGTTATCCAGCAGGACCTGCACCCCAGCACGATCTGTACCCCAGCAAGACTTTTACCTACCTACGACCTGTACCACAGCACAACCTGTAACATAGTATGACCACCTACCTCACCATGGCATGTAACCCCGCACGACCTGTCCCTCAACACGGCCTGTAACCCAGCATGACCTGTACCTCACCACGATCTATAACCAAGCACGACCTATAGCTCACCAGGACCTGTACCCCAGCATGACCTGTACCCAGCACGACCTGTACACCAGCACGACCTGTAGCTCAGCAAGACCTACTCCCCAGCAAGACGAGCTGTACCCCAGCACGACCTTTATCTTACAACGACCTGTAAACCAACAATATTTGTACCCCACCACTACCTTGTTTTTTTTTTACGTCATTTTTTTTTTACGGGAATTAGCCTTGGCACAGGTCAAACGGCCCACAACAGAGCATGGGGGACGAAAAAAAAAAGAACGGAAAGAAATTGTAAATATAGAAAAAAGGTTATACTGTATTAATCTACACCACGAAGATGCCGGAAAACCAGCTTTTTAAAGTGAGACAGATTGTAAGAGCATGGAAACTCAGAAGAAGGCAGAGCATTCCACAGTTTGGCTGTGTGAGGAAAGAAGGAGGTATTATAACGGGTTATTCTCGTGTGACCGACATCCACAGAGAAACGGTGGGCACCGCAGACAAGACGTGTGTTACGAACCCACGGCCTTGCCGGCGGTACACAGGATGCCAAATCCACTGAACATTGCCTGTTAAAGTACCTGTAAAAGAGAGAGAGTGAAGCAACATTGCGGCGAAGAGAAAGGTAAGAGAGATTGTCGACTGAAGGAGGAGAGTTAATAAGACGAAATGCCTTTGATTCCACCTTATCTAATAGTTGGACAGAAGAAGAGCCACCCCAGATATGAGAGCAGTACTCCAAGTTAGGACGAATGAATCCCTTATATACTTAGAGCAACTGCTCAGGAGTGAAGTAGCTGTGCAATCTGTACAGCATTCCCAACTTTCGGGAGGCAGCTTTAGTTATACTAAGGATGTGTGATTTCCAGGACATATTGGAGGAAATGGTGAGGCCTAACATATTTATTTTAGAATTTGGGAGGATGACTAGTTCAGCGGCATAACCAAACAATTGTGCATTTTATGATGAAAGCATTAACTTTGGCACAGATATAGAGTAATACATGGTGCATATTTTCAGATATGGAACCACTTGAAACTCAATCTCTGTGGGCCCCATATTGAATTTCAAGATGGCCGCCATTCAGGATACGCTAAACACTGTATTTCTGTTTTTACGGTTGCATATTTCATTCCAATGCATCATTAGGTATACATAATCCGGGTTACGAAAATCATTTGTGATAGTTTTCGAAGTTTATTGCAATGAAAAAGACAAGTAAAAGCATTACACTGGAAAATTAACATACAAATTTTCCAAACTCCCGAAACTTAAAAAAAAATTCTGAACATTCGGCTATTGAAGCCGAATCTCTGTAGATATTTGGCCTTAACAGCCACCTTCACATGCACAAAGTCCAGTGCATTTAAGTGCAGCTTTTTTGCACCTACACTTGCCACTGCAGTGTTTTCTGCAACCGCAAGACATGAGCTCGTGGCATGACTTTGACACTTCAGAGAGTGTGGTCCAGAGTGGTTCCAGCTCATCACCCGACTTCATCCAACCCCAGTCACATGGTGATGGCAGACTGACAAATGCTATTGCGGTCTGTCCCCAGATACTGTATGTCCAGCCTGATAAGCAGCTCTCTTTATGTGCTGCTCCTTAGCTGCTCGTGTTGGTGGGAGATGCTCCAGTGATCTTGATTTTCTTGAAAACAGTTTCTTTCTCAGCACGTTCACGTCACAGCATGTGCTCGTACGGTCATAGAGCAGCACGATGAATCTCTCCAGTGTCGACAGGACACCATCAGGCAGCTCGCTTTGGGTGGAAGCCAGACTGAGGAAGGCGGTTGTCACTTCCGGAAATGCATTCCATGTGGCCCAGGCTGCCTTCTTGCTATGAGCTGCAAAGGCAGATACCGTGTCGCAGCCCGTTATTGCGTGAAACACTGGAAGAGCTCTCGACTTCTCAGGTCCCAGGGCCTTTGCAACCTGATGTGCTGCTATGTAACGTCGATTCTTTCCTGTGCCAAAAGTAAGCCATAGTTCATCTTGTACCTCACTCCGTTCATTCGCTAGAGCAACTGCAAGGATGACAACATCTGTATCGACGGTACGAATGAGTATTCGCCGATGACCACATTCCAAGGCATCAGCTGCAAGAACCATCATCCTAGTGTCGGCCTCTTCGTGGTTGCATGTTGCCAAGTTGGCAGTGTCCTTCCGGGGTGGAACAGTGAGTACCTGTTTCTTGTCTGTGACAACCAGCTGTTTACTTTCTTTGACAACCAACTGCATAAACCTGTTCTGACAGGAAACTGAAGAGTTCCTCTTTGTTGTCACTGTTGTGGAGAAAGTTTTGCCAGTTGCTAGGTAGAGGACCAGAGGCAGTGATGCGTCTTCGAATGCCCTTGCCACGGCTACATCTTACCGTTCCTTTTAGGCTCCCAGATTTCAGGTAGCAATCCCATTCCAGGTCAAGTCGAGATCGATGTTCGAGCTGTGATTCAATAAAGGAAATGAATACAGCTGTGCTGTATTCTTGAAATGTCCTACTGCCTCCTGGGTTCAACATTTCCACAAAGGCAGGTCCATCGAGTATAATTGAGATGACATGTGGCGCGTCAGTGATCTTGTCAGCAAGCTGTTCAAGGGGTGTGAGTAAGTCGGCCTTCTTGCTGAAGCAGAGTTTCCCATAACTGGAGAGTGCTGGTGGATAGGCCCGGTTTTCATGCTTGAAGAATTCGTCCAAATCACCCTCTCTTGTTTGACAGGCAATGGAGAGCCTCGAGAAGAGTCCATAGTCGTCTTTTGCGAAGGCTAGTTGCTGCTTACTCCTAGTTGGAGACTTGGATTTCATAGAACTGAATAGTGTTAGCTTGTTGAGCTTAATAGTGTCACCAATAGGCTTAGACTTGTCTTCAAGGCGTTCTCTTACATATGAATGGAATTGTTCTCGTCCAAGCTTGACAACATTTTGCACACTCTTCACGGCTTCTGGACACAAGATTTCCTTTGTATGAAGAACCATTAGGTCAGCACTTTCTTCTTCAAATGTGTTTCCAATTTCTTCCATGACAAGTGTAAGTGCTTTCACATCCTGAAGAAACTTGTCCTGCGTCGTGTTGGTTTGCTCATGATGGTGGAAGTTAGCCTTGGTTTGCTCAGCTTTCTGCGATGATTCAAATTCAGCAATGATCCGTGCTACTTCTGGACCTGCAACCATCCACCGTCGAAGTTCACTAGGGTTTCCAGTCAAACCGACTGCACCACCATCACCTTTGATGCAGGCATTGTTCTGCTCATGGGCCTGGTCTAGTGCCATTGCAGAAAAACGGCGGGCTGTCTTTTTTGAAGTGAAATGTCCAGCTTGAAACTTTGCAGCCACATCAGGATGATTGTTCGAGAGCTCTGTCATGTCCTTCAGGTGGACTGGAACCCACCGAGAATAATGAGTATGATCCAAGGCGAAGAACCACTGACACAGTTCAGCCAGAGCATCCATGTATAGCGAGAAGTTTGATTCTCGGAGTGATCTAACAAACGTAAAGATATTTAGCTCTAGGTTGAGGGTGGTTGCCCAGTACTGAAACTGGAGACAACATTCAGCATTCAGCCCTTTGCTGACACCAGACACCAAACTCTAGGGGCTCATGACCATCACTTTGGGCATCTTCAGTGCATTTGCCATAAGCCTTGTGCTGTAGGATGTTCAGGGTTGCTGCTGTTATCTGATGGCCTCGCCTGGTGCGTGTGACGTGAGCAGCCTTTATGAAAGAGTTCGCAGTTCCTGGGCTGGCAATATCGGCTTGCACCAGGGTTTCTGCCCACCTGCTACCCTGCAACCAACTGCCTGCCATCCTCAGAGCCGCCATTTCAATGTGGAGACTGCCCAGACTCATAATAAATTTCTCTTCGCCGTAATTTTCGGGCCAATTCCACTGAATCTGATTTATAGCGGTCACTCGAATCCAGTATCGAGTGGTTCCATATCTGAAAATGTTCATATACCATTACTCCATCGCTGTGCCAAATTTGGTGCTTTCATCATTAAATGCACAATTGTTATGAAAATTGTAGCTATGCCGTTCCACTATAGCGTCCTGAAATGTAATTGGTGGGAGATCGTCTAATTTACAAAGTGTAATTGGTAAATATTGAGTTTTATTACTATTGAACTTAACCAAGTTTGTATCTCCCCATTCAGAGATGGTGCACAGATCCGCGTTGATAGAAGTAATGATATCAGTTCTAGAAACAGATCTAGTTTGAGAGTTAGGAGGAAGGGGAAAATGTGAGGAAGAGTGAAGAGTAGAATCATCGGCGTAAGAATGGATAGAATTAGTTGTAGTGTGAAGTAAATCATTGATAAAAAGAAGGAAGAGAGTTGGTGAAAGAACAGAACAGAACCCTGTGGGACACCACTATTGGTAGAGAAAGAGCGAGAAATCGATTCCTCGACAACAACTGCCATGGATCGGTTCTCAAGGAAGCTATAGATTAGAAAACAAAGTTGGGGGAGAGAAACCAAAAGAGGGAAGTTTAGATAGCAAAGGCTTGTGCCATACCCTGTCAAATGCTTTGGAGATGTCGAGGGCCACGACGAAAGTTTCCCCATAATCCCTAAGAGAGGCTGACCAAAGATGGGTGCAGTAGGAGAGCAGATCACTTGTTCAACAGCACGACCTGTACCTAACCACGACTTGTACTTCACCACGACCTGTATCCTAATATGACCTGTACACCAGCACGAGCTGTACCCCAGCACCACCTGTACCTCAGCACGACCTGTATCTCACAACGACCTGTATATCAGCAAGACTTGTACCCTACCACGACCTGTTTAACAGCACGACCTTTACCTCACTATGACCTTTTCCCCAGCACGAACTGTACTCTGGATCGACCTGTACCTAACCACATCCTGTACCTCACCACGACCTGCACCACAGCACGACTGCACTCTGGCTCGACCTGTATCTCACCACAACCTGTACCCCAGCACGACCTGTACCTCACCACGACCTGTACCCTAACACAACCTGTACCCTAATACAACCTAACCCCCAGCACGACATGTACTTCACCACGACCTGTACCTCACCACGAACTGTATTCCAGCTGTACCCCTGCACGAATTGTACCTCACTACGACCTGTTCCACAGCACGACCTGTACCTTACCACGACCTGTAACACAACACGACCTGTACCTCACCACGACTCTACCCCAGTACGATCTGTACTTCACCACAACCTATACCCTAGCACGACCTGTACCTCACCACGACCTATACCACACTACGACCTGTACCTCAGCACGACTTGCGCCACAACTCGACCTGTACCACAACACGACCTGTACCACACCACGACCTGTACCCACACTACGACATGTACCCCAGCACGACCTGTACCCCAGCACGATCTGTACCCCAGCAAGACCTGTACTTCTACACGAACTTTACTTCAGCACGACCTGTACCCCTACCCCAGTACCTAACCACGACCTGTACCTCAGCACAACCTGTAACATAGCATGACCACCGACCTCACTATGGTATGTAACCCCGCACGACCTGTCCTTCAACACGGCCTGTAACCCAGCATGACCTGTACCTCACCACGATCCGTACCCCACCACGATCTGTACCCCAGGACGATCTGTTATCCAGCACGACCTGTACCACAGCACGATCTCTACCCCAGCACGACCTGTTATCCAGCACGACCTGTACCACAGCACGATCTGTATCCCAGCACGACCTCTACCCCAACACGACCTGTATCACAGCACGACCTGTGCTTCAGCACGACCTGTACCCCAACACGACCTGTATCACAGCATGACCTGTAACCAAGCACGACCTGTTCCCCAGCACGACCTGTTCAACAGCACGACCTGTACCTCACTACCCACCTGTACCAAAGCAGGACCTGCACCTCACCCCTCTTGTATCTCTCTACGACCTGTATGTCTTAACGACCTGTACCTCTATACGAACTGTACCCTAACACGACCTGTACCCTAACATGACCTGTACACAAACACTACCTTTACATCACCACGACCTGTACCTCACCACGACCCGTACCCCATCACGTCCTGTATCCCACCACGACCTGTTCCCCACCACGACCTGTACTCCGGCTCGACCTCTACCTCACCACGACCTGAACCCCAGCACGACCTGTTATCCAGCACGACCTGCACAACTGCACGACCTGTACTTCCACACGACCTGTACTTCAGCACGACCTGTACTCCAGCATGTTCTGCAACTAACCACGACCTGTACCTCAGCACGACATGTAACCTACCATGACCACCTACCTCACCATGGCATGTAACTCCGCACGACCTGTCCCTCAACACGGCCTGTAACCCAGCATGACCTGTACCTCACCACGACCTATAACCAAGCACGACCTGTGCCTCACCAGGACCTGTACCTCAGCATGACCTGTACCCAGTACGACCTGTATCTTACAACGACCTGTATACCAACAAGACTTGTACCCCACCACTACCTGTACCCCAGCACGACCTGTAACTCCAACACGACGTGTTCCCCAACACAACCTGCATCCCAACACAACCTTTACTTCACCACGACCTGTACCACAGCAAAACCTATACACCGGCCCGACTTGTACCTCACCACGACACCCACACTCACCTTGACCTGTTCCGCAGCACGACCTGTACCTGACCACGACCTGTACTTCGGCCCGACCTGTACCTCGCCACGACTCGTACCCCACCACGACCTGTTTTACAGCACGACCTGTGCTCCACCACGACCTGTACTTTGGCCCGACCTGTACCTCAGCATGACCTGTACCCCAGCACGACCCGTTCCCCAGCACGACCTGTTTCCCCAGCACGACCTGTTTAACAGCACGGACTGTATCTCACAACGACTTGTACCCCAGTACTATCTGTACCACAACACGACCTGTACCACAACAAGACCTATACTCCGGCCCGAACTGTATCTCACCACGACACGTACCCCACCACGGCCTATTTCCCAGCACGACCTGTGCCCCACCACGACCTGTACTTCGGCCGACTTGTACCTTAGCATGACCTGTACCCAAGCACGACCTGTTCCCCAACACGACCTGTTTCCCAGCACGACTTGTTCCCCAGCACGACTTGTAGCACGACCTGTTTCCCAGCACGACCTGTACCCCAGCACGATCTGTACCCCAACACGACCTGTATCTTAGCATGACCTGTTTCCCAGCACGACCTGTACCTCAGCACGATCTGTACCCCAACACGACCTCTACCTTAGCATGACCTGTTCCTCAGCACGACCTGTACCCCTGCACGACCTTTACTCCAGCACGATCTGTACCCTAGTAAGACCTGTACTCCACCACGAACTGTACTACAACACGACCTGTACCTCACGATGACCTGTACCACAGCACGACCTATACCTTACCACGACCTGTTCCCCATTGCGACCTGTACTCCCAGAACGACCTGTGCCTCAGCACAACCTGTACCCAAGCACGACCTGTACGTCACTGCAACCTGTACGCCTAGACTCACCACGACCTGTACCTCATCTTGACATATACCCCAGACCGGCCTGTACTCTAGCACGACCTGTTCCCCAGCACGACCTGTACCCTACCACGACCTGTATCCTAACAAGACCTGTACCTTAACACGATCTGTACTACAACATGACATGCACCTTACCACGACTTGTACCCCAACACGACAGGTACGTCACAACGACTTGTACCCCAAAACGACCTGTACCACATCACAACCTGTACCCCATCACAACCTGTACCCCAATACGACCTGTACCTAACCATGACCTTTACCACATCGCAACCTGTACCCTAGCACGACCTGTATCCTAACACGACCTCTACCTCACCACGACCTGTGGCGCAGCACGACCTTATTAAAACAGTATTGATATAATTGGTCTACACGAAAAAAAATTTGTAACCAGTTATACTTTTTTATATGTGTATTATAATAATAAATAAAATGTATGTTGTGTAGTTATGCAACATGAGTTTTTCACTTTCTGGACGTGGTAAGATTTGGAACTATACACTAATGCTTATATTCTTTTTCTTCTGACTGGCTGTTGTTTATATATTCTACAAAGAGGAGCCTGAGAGCAGTACAGCTGCATAACTTACCTTCATTTGCCTCCATCCCTGTGGGACACTCTGTACAAATGTCTGAGACATAAGGAAATATGAAAATCTTAATAACACCACTTAAATATCAGCACAACTGGCTGATCTGCGCAGATTTAAAAGTCATTTCCTTTCTGCTTGGTCTTCAAGGCGGCTATACCTTGTGCCTCTGGGACAGCAAGCACTTTGTTCAGAAGGCTTGTCTGCCTAGATTGCAGTTCTTTCCAGGAACTAGAAATGTCTTAGCAGTTTTTCTTAGTGGATCCGAAGAAGTTTCTGTTACCGCCACTGCACATCAAGCTAGTTCTTATGAAGAACTCCTCAACAAGGAAAATGAGACTTTCAAGTAGCTAACCCGGAAATTCTCACAAGTCATTGAAGCTAACTTGAAATATGGAATTTTTGTGGGACCACAAATTCGTGACCTTTTCATAGACTCTACTTTTGAGAGCAATATGAATGACATGGAGTTGAAAGCTTGGCTTGCTTTTGAGGCTGTTGTACAGAAATTTCTGTGAAACATTCGAATTCTGGAATACGAACAGTTAAATTAGAATATGATAGACGGTTTTCATGATCTAGGATGTCGCATTAGCGTGAAAATGCATTATTTGAACTTCCACTTGGCGTATTTTCCGGATAACTGTGGGGAATACAGCGAAGAGCATGGTGAGCGGTTAAACAAGGATATTGCCATCATGGAGCAGAGGTACCAAGGGCAATTTGACGTCAGGATGATGGCTGATTACTGCTGGTGCCCGAAACGTGATGAACCGTACGCAGCAAACATTCGAAAATAAAACATGCAGCAATTCTTTACATCCAACTGACTCTCGAGTTCAAGCACTTTAACTCAGAATTCATTTTAATATGCCATTTCAATTATAAAATATGCAATGCTACATTGTTCTTTGTTTATCAATTACAGTACTTTCTTCAAATACATAATTTTTCAAAAAAATTAATGTGAATTTTTGACGAAAACCTGATGTGACACACAAAATTTACATACATATGGAACAGCGTCCAAAAATTGTGTAAAGTAACCTATTTCCCTTCAGATTTTTTTTTAGATGTTTAAATGCGGTCTAATGTATTGAAACAGTTTATTTTGCCAGACAAAATACAGATAGAGTGAATAACAACAATATTGACATGGCTGGGCCAATTGAGAGCCTGAGCTCTCTTAGTGGCAACTGATATATACTGTACATTTCTCTCAGGGAATTATTATATAACATTTAGTATTGTCTGGAATAGTACACGTAACATGGTGATAGTAAATACAAATGAGAATGTTACCACGATTTTCACTTCTTTGTTTATCTATTCATTTTTTATCTATCCTTTACATTTATATTATAAGTATATACATATTTTACAGTGGAGTTGATATGTAGTAATCTGATAATTAGGGGAAGCAATACAACATGGGTTGTATTAAAGTGAAACAAGGGGACAGACACAGTCAGGATCATGTTTTGAGGCAAATTTATAATTTTTGCAATGGTAGTTTTTATGTGACAGTATTATGATATAACAGTTTTGATTGTACAATAAAAGTAAGAGTATGAAGTCTTACAAAAATATTAATACTTAGACAATAAATATTTTTTAAGAGATGATTTAAAGGAAGAGAGAGTAGTCTTTGCTCGGATGGGTAGAAGTAAGTTGATCTATTCCTTCACACCATAAGCGCATGGAGGGGGCAGTATTAGTAGGTCTGGGTGTCTTAAGTTGTACATCTGGTTATTCCTGAACTGGAAATGATTTTTCTCCATTAAGTGACTAACAGATTTATAAACAAATAGCTTACAGCACTGTGCTAATATCTTCGAATTTTAAAATTTAAAATTTAGCAAATTGTTCGTAAGTGTGATCATTTTTGTTCAAGTAGGTCATTGTTCGCACGACTGTCTTCTGAGCAGTGACCAAGGGTTGTGTTTTAGTGGAGCCAGAAGCCCTCCATAGTGTGTAACAGTGTATCAAGTGTTGATAAACAAGGTCATAATAGATTTCTTTCATCGCTGCAAGAGTGAGTGACTGACGAGTGTGATTCCTGATACCGCACTGTTTATTGATTTTACTGTGAATGGTTTGTTTGTTTGTGATTTCTAGTTTAGTTTATCATCAACAACCCTAAGGAATTTAGCAATTTTTTCACGTTTGAGGACTGTATTACCAAGGTATAGGGGGTTCATATCTGGAGGTAAGTTTTTCCCTTCTGTGAAAGATCGTGTAGTGTTTTTTTTTTCCGAGGTCTAGGGTCAGCTTATTACACATTTCCCTGTTCCTGACTTTACTTTAGTCAATTCGCTGTTCATAGTTATAGTCAATGAATGGAGATCTGAGTTACTGGCATAGAGGTTACTATCATCTGCAAATGTTATATTTTGAGAGTGTGCTGGAATGGACTGTATCATTTATGTACAACAAGAACAGTACAATACCGAGAATGAAGCCTTGAGGGATGCCATACAAAATTGGTGAAGCCTTGCCAGGAGGCTGGTCTGGTCGACAGTATCAAAGGCTTTAGAGAGGTCCAAGAATATTCTGATTGTGAACTGACTGTCATCAAGGGAGTTTATGATGTCATTAGTAGGGGACAGCAGGGCACTCTCAGTTGACCTTCTAGCTCTATATCCAAAAAGAGAATCTGTAAGATTGTTATTGTTACTACAGAAGGAGTTTAGTCTACTACATGCTAGCTTCTCCAGTACCTTACTGAAGGCTGGGAAGACTGATATGGGGCGGTAATTATTGAAAAGTCTTTTATCACCAGATTATTTTATATTTTGTGTGAACTTTAGCAAGTGGACGACTTGTCGGTTCTGAGCAAACACAATAAGTACACTTTGCCAAGCTCGTAGAGTGATACGGTATAAATAATTTGTAATAAAAGTTTAAATTTCTGCTATAATAGTCGAGATAAATTTATTTCTCTAGAGACTGGGCCGCCATTTGCAATGACGTCACCAGTTGCCCCGCAGACGACGTTCTCTACAAACTCACAGCTGCAGTCGGTGGGAGTAGAAAGGATGGCCTCTTCAGACCCCAAATACCACGTTCAGGTAAGTTTTAAGGGTGTTTTTTTTATGGTCTAAGTCATGGACATTTCGTAAGTGAAGAAATGTTGCGCGAAAAGCAGCTTATGGATATAAAAAACTCCCATGTTCTCACCAGCTCAGCTGTCATATATTCTTATCTGGGAGACTTTCTCTTTTATTTTCGATTACATTTACAGAGTATATCAGTACTTTGTTTTGAGAATGCATTGGGATATATCATCATTTATATTAATTAATGGGTACAATTTTACTTCGACTACCATAAGTATTTGGATGTTTAGATTCGAGATAGGCTATATTGGGTAAATTTTAAGTTTTGGTCATCCCTGTACTTAGACACGCAGACTATGTCTTTTTCCGATGGTTTGCGATGTGTTATGAACGATTTTGACCTTCATTTCTACCGAAAAACACTAGTTTTGAGTTACTACCCCGCTTACCGGTGTATGTTAAGCTAACCTTATAACTTATAATATAACTTATGATAACCTAACCTAACCTAACCTAACCTAACCTATAACCTGTATTTTCTTATGTGATCGAAAAATGTTTTGCGACAGAAATCCCGAAGAGATAATGTGTCTTATTGTTTAAAATACTTAATCCCATAGTTAGAATCTTAAGGTGCCCCAGATGACCAAAACCAAAATAATACCAATATTGTTTGAATGTTCATACTACGAAATTTGCAGTAGGGGCAGCTAATATCCATTTAATTAGTTAATATGCTTAGTAATATTTATATATTCAAAAAAGTATTACCGTGTTGCACAGTAAAGCACAATTAATTATCTAATAATATTTATTTACAGCGCCGATCAGCCGAGAAGTAGATGTCCTTATGATTGTAGAGTATTATCAAGAACTCCGCCATCCAGCTATGAAGCACGTTAAATTACATCTATCATCTGATCATCTCAAGCCCATTTCCTGGCCATGGTCGTCCCTAGTCCTTGCACAACATTAAATATAGACATCAGTAACGAAAACTTATATTTTCCCGACATGAAACAGAGAACAGTGATGAAAACTTCCATGTGGAGTTATCGGTCTTTTGCATCATTTTGGCACCCAGCAAGTAAATACACACGATGGTATTTGAGCAGTAATTTATTTTAAACTAAAAATAAGGTATGCTTGTGTATATCAACATTGTATATGGCCACAAGTCCTGTATTACTGCTGGTAACAACACATACACCACAGCTGGCTGCCTCCAGGCTCCTGCTCCTGACTTTTTAGTTACTTCAACCCTTATTTTTTACACCGTTTGGCCTAATTTATTTAAAAATATCATTACCATAGTGAATTTAAGCGTTTTCTTTACCCATTGACCTGCCGTCTTACGAAAAAATTCCGACCGACAACTCGTCCATTTCAGTTTATCAGGAAAGACGCCACTAGTGATGGAAGAGTTACAAATGTGTACGGGAACAGGTAGTAATGGGTGAGTTAATTTCTTAATGATGCTCTTTGGTATATTGTCCTCGCCTGGTGCTGCATGTTTCGACATTTTATTTTGGTCAATAATTCATCTGTTGTGACAGGGGATAAGAACAGCTCATTTTGCTGTCTGTTTTGAAGACAGGTTCTAAATTCCTCATGGTGATCAGGGATGCTCTCTACAAGATTTTTTGCCACCATTGATAAAATAATCAATGACGTGGTTGGTAATGAGGGAGGGTTCCGTTACAACTGTATCATTTATCATAAAAGCTGAGTGGGGGGTCGAAGGTTGAGTGTTCCTGTTCACAATAGAATTGATGATACTCCAGGTTTTCTTACTGTTGCCTGATGCTGACTGCTTGAGTTAATCTTTTTCGGATACTTCGGTAAGCATCACCGAAAGTTATGAGTCTTTTTGCAAATTTTCTTTGGAGTTTGTGTTTTCTTTTTTCTTTGCCTTGATTTTACTTGTGATATAGAGCTTGGTGATATATATACTTTTCACTAATTTAGCCTTGAGGAGGGAAGCATTTATCAAAGCAAGCATTGAATATGCAAGAGAAGTTGCAGCAGATCGCGTAAGGGTTTTCAGGGGCACAGACAAGATCCCACTTAGCATTCATTAAGCTGTTTTAAAAAAGGAGCATGTTGTTGGCGCAGTAGTCTCTGTATTGTATTGAGACTACTCGACCTTTCAGATCTTGTGGCTATGTCACGTGCCTGAGCGCTCGGGAACTCGCATAGCGTGAGGCATATGTTCACGCCTACATTTCATACAAGCTATTAATAAATTGTTAATTGTACTTATTATATTATTATTGTTCTTAGTTACATAGGTTAATTGTATATTTATGTATGTTATTTATATGCATCATTGTCTTACTCTGTTAAGTCAACTCAAGAGTAATATTAATTAATTATATAAAATATCCAGCAAATGTCCTGAATCACGTGATATGAGACGCTCTCCTCCCCGCGTGGGCACGCTTCCGCAGTAGCGAAAAACCGTGGCATAGGTTAGACGTGTCCATTCGTTCTCTAGCCTTGACCCTTGTCTAGTGCTTTATCCAGTCTTCTGCAATGCCCTAGGGGTATCAGGTATTAGTGACACGTTTAGTTAGGCCTAGGAAGGGATCCTGGTGGTAAGGTATCTCCTGTTTGGTAGGGATAATCATTTTGTAGTGATTGTTGTATATATATATTTCGTATGTCTTGTGTAATATAGTAATGTTAAGTAATATTTGTTTGGTCTAACTCCTTACAGCATATTTTCGCCCTTCCGGCATCACTCTTATTTTATTATACAATTACTTATTCCCTTAAATTCATGTTTGCTAGTCATTACTCCCTTTAGAACATAAATTGAATTAATTAATTATCTTCCCTTTTGTGATTCACTTATTTCAACTGTTCTTACTTTTTCAAGTACATTTAGTTGAGTAGGTTTTTGGTGAGGATAATTATTGCCGTGTTCCCTATTTGTTCCTTTATTTGTTAATAACTGGGGTAGGATTCACTCCCCAAGTATAAAGGGTAGTGGGATCGCGACAAGTGGGGGCCTGTGTCCGGGAGCTAACCACCATTGTTGTGTCATATCAAGTGTTGTTACTCGCCAGGTGTTGTTTCATCGCTAAGTATTTTTGGATGCAAGTTGCTGTGTTCACAGTGTTCATTTATATTGCTCCTGTTATTGCTTAAGCTACTGGTGAGTAAACCCTTATCTTGTGTACCAGGTGTTTGGTTAATCCCTTGCTGTGTTTCACAGTTTATTGCATTTTGATATTATTAATTAGCTAGCTAGTTAGCTTAGCTACCACGGTTACTTTTTTTTCGCTACTCGATTTTGAGTTCAACATGTTTGACCTGGAAAGCTTTTTGGCTTCACCTTCAGCCGAAGTACTGAAGGGGCATACTAAGGCAGAGTGGCAATCCCTCGCTGCTTATTATGAAGTAGAAGGCCGCTCTTCCATGAATAAGGCTAGGTTAGAAGAGGCTGTCCTCAACTACCTTATTGACAGTGAAATCATAGCCCAACCGTCGGGAAATTCAGAGGAAATTGTTATACCAAGTAATTTGGCCTTACAAGTTGAACTCAAAAGACTCGAGGTGGAGCTGGAAACTCTCAAACAACGAGGTTTGGCTCAAGGTAGTAATACTTCAACATTCAGTGTAGACAAATGTCTCAACAGTGTTCCTAAATTTAATGAGGAAGAACCAGACAAATTCTTCTCTCTTTTTGAGAAAATTGCCCGACTTAACAAGTGGCCTGTTTCTCAATGGTCTCAACTTATTTATAGATCTTTCACTGGTAAAGCATTAGATGTGTTTTCTGCCCTCTCTGAGGATCAATGTCGAGACTATGCCCTTGTTAAGTCCGCGGTTTTGAGTGCTTATAAACTTGTTCCTGAAGCCTACCGGCAACAGTTCCGTAACTGCCGGAAGACTGACAAACAAACATTTGTGGAGTTCTTCAGGCAGAAACAGGTCCTTTGTCGGAGGTGGATTGAAAGTGAGTCTGCCCATGTAGAACATGACAAGCTTGTTGAACTAATCCTGCTAGAGGAGGTTAGAAAGTGTATCCCAGGCGACATTCGAGCACACTTGGATCAGAGAGGTATCCGTATCCTGGCTGATGCTGGTCCAGTGGCTGACCATTATTCCTTAACTAATAGAAATGTAAATTCCAGGTCTTATGCTCCCATGTCCCAGTCCTTCACTTCCTTCAAGCGGCCCACACCAACATCTACATCGGGGTTCCTGCCTCTTGTCATACCAACCCGACCCTCAGGTTCTGCATCATCTACCCCGGGTGAGCCTATGGTCCATGGGACAGGTGGATCTACTCCTACTGGTGAGAGAAACTCTAGTTGCAGGTACTGTAAGAAGCCAGGACATGTCATCAGCGACTGTCTCAAGTTAAAGAAAAGAAATTCCTCTCACCAAGGATCCCCCGCTCTTTTGGTCAGGGTGGCCGAGCAATCTGAGAAATTATTGGAGCCCTGTGTCACTGCCCTCAGTCAGACTGTTGCCCTGGATGCTTCCCCCTCTTCTATGATATCAACCTTTGAACCATTTTGTTCTCCTGGTTCCTTAGCTTTGGATCAATTCAGTCAACCCATTTCTGTTAAACTCTTGAGAGACACAGGCTCAGCCTTATCTCTTGTTACTAAAGAAGCTGCTCCATTCCTGGATTCATGCTATACTGGTAGCTGGGTGCTTGTGAACGATTTGACCGGTGGGTCGCGTATTCCCCTTTGTCAAGTGTACCTGCGGTCATCCATAAAGTCAGGTTATGTCACGTTAGGAGTAGTAGATAGCTTACCTGTAGAAGGGGTCTCTCTATTGATAGGAAATGACCTCGTTGGCGACATGATGTTCCCTAATGTTGTGATCTCATCTTGTCCCACTGCCGAGAATAATACTGTGCAGTTAGAAGTAGACTTTCCAGGGTTGTTCCCTGCGTGTGCTGTGACCCGTAGCATGAGCCGCAGTACAGAGGTAGAAGAGACTAGTGAAGTTGATGAAGTTTCCCTCCAGGACTGTGAGAAGTCCGAGGATAATCTTATCCAGCCGGACCATACTGATCTTGGTCTCAGTGAATTTTTTGAGGATTCCCCACAACCAGATAACCTCCAGAGTAGTTCTGATGGAGATAGGAACCCAGATATCACTAGTTTTGGTTCCTCTCCCATCACTAGGAGTAAGTTTATTGAGCTACAAGCAGGGGATCCTGAGCTAGTAGGTTTTCTCAATAGGTCAGTTACTGAGACAGAAGCTGAGCAAGAATCAAATTGCTACTACACTAGGTCTGGTGTATTAATGCGGAAGTTCCGTCCCTCCAATTCTCCTGCCAATCACCCTTGGTTAGTTCATCATCAAGTTGTTATTCCCAAACCTTTGCGGCAGGACATACTTAGTATCGCTCATGATGGGGTGGGTGGTCATTTAGAAGTTAGGAAGACTTATGCAAAAATTTTATCCCAGTTCTTTTGGCCTAGGATGAAGAAAGACGTCAGCTCTTACTGTCGCACTTGCCATGATTGTCAGGTAGCGGGGAAACCGAACCCCAGTGTTAAACCATTCCCTCTGCAGCCTATCCCAGTCATTGAAGAGCCCTTTAGTAAGGTGGTCATAGATTGTGTCGGTCCCTTACCTAAGACCCCTCGTGGTCATCAGTTCTTGCTAACCATTATTGATTGTGCAACCCGTTATCCTGAAGCCATTCCCTTGCGCCGCATCACAGCGAAGAATGTTATCAAAGCCTTAACCCACTTCTTCACTCAAGTAGGCCTTCCTACAGTGGTGCAGTCAGATCAGGGTTCCAATTTTACTTCCCGGTTGTTTAATCAGGTAATGCAAACCCTGGGAGTCCGGCAGTTGAGGTCTTCGGCCTATCACCCTCAGTCACAGGGGGTGGTAGAGAGATTTCACCAGACACTAAAACTCATGTTGCGCACCTTCTGTCTGGAGACTGGGAAGGATTGGGACGAGGGAGTTGACCTGCTTTTGTTTGCTGTTCGGGACAGTAAACAAGAGTCGCTAGGATTCTCGCCCTTCCAGCTCGTCTATGGACATGAGGCGCGAGGGCCTCTTAAGGTGTTAAAAGAGTGTTGGTTGAGTGATCAGAGCGCGACGCCCTTAGCTTCATATGTGGTCCAATTCAAGGAGAAGTTGCGTCTGGCTGTAGAACTTGCCCAGTCCAACTTAAGGTGTGCTCAGGTGAAAATGAAACTGCATTTTGATAAGGCCCATCAGGCAAAACCTAGAGAATTCCAAGTGGGGGAGCAGGTGTTGGCCTTCCTGCCCTTACATGATCACCCTTTTAAATCCAAATACAGTGGTCCATATGAAGTACTAGAAAAACAGGGGTCCGTGAATTATGTGATTAGCACCCCTGAACGGCGTAAGAAAAAACGCCTTATCCATGTCAATCTTTTAAAGTCATATCATGTTCATAACGAAACCCTGGGAAAAGCAGTTGCTTGTGTTGATCAATCCTTGCCAAATTGTATCATTGTGCCAGAGTGTAAGGATGATAAAGATCAGTGTTTTTCTGAAATAATGAATGGGTCTAGTGTAAAAGTTGAAAACTCGACTATCTTGGAGGACCCCAGTGCTAAGTTGTGCCATCTCTCCAGTGACCAAGCCAATAATATAAAGTCTCTATTACAGGAGTATCTTATTATAGTTGGTGATTACCCACTCTCTTGTTCAG
Source organism: Homarus americanus (assembly GCF_018991925.1). Taxonomy (NCBI): domain Eukaryota; kingdom Metazoa; phylum Arthropoda; class Malacostraca; order Decapoda; family Nephropidae; genus Homarus; species Homarus americanus. The sequence continues at coordinate 15,744,780 of NW_024735554.1, read as the reverse complement.
TGTTGGAGCATGACGTTGAGACCAGGGGAGCCAAGCCAATCCGACAGCGTCCCTACCGTCTTAATGCCTTCAAGCGGGAGTGTGTGCGAGCCGAGGTACAGCGTCTTCAAGAGCTAGGCCTCGTCGAACCCAGCATCAGTCCATGGGCATCCCCTGTTGTTCTAGTTCCAAAGCCGAATGGGTCAATGCGGCTGTGTGTGGATTATCGCAAGGTGAATGCTGTCACTGAACCCGATGGTTATCCCTTGCCACGCATCGACGACGTGATCGACGATCTTGGACAGGCAAGGTACGTGACCAAGTTGGATCTCCTCCAGGGCTACTACCAGATAAGACTGACTGAACGCTCCAGGGCCATCTCTGCTTTTGTCACTCCTGAGGGGTTGTACCAATTCACAGTCCTTCCGTTTGGTATGCGGAACGCCCCTGCAACCTTTCAACGCCTGATGAATTTCATCACGTCTGGTCTGGAAGGTGTCCGCTGTTACCTAGACGACCTTATCGTCTTCAGCAGTTCCTGGGAAGATCACATGAGTCGTCTACAAGCCCTCTTCTCCGTACTGGCTGCAAGCAAGCTGACGGTGAACCTCGTCAAAACTGAGTTCGGCCATGCCCACGTCACTTTCTTGGGGCATGTGGTCGGACAAGGGGAAGTCCAGCCTATAGCAGCCAAAATTGAGGCAATTCAACAGTATCCAGTGCCAGGCGATAAGAAGAGTGTGATGAGGTTGCTGGGTATGGCGGGGTACTACCGCCGTTTTTGTCCAAACTTCTCCTCCGTTGCCTCTCCCATGACTGACCTGCTGAGTGGCAAGAAAACCTTCAAGTGGACTACGGCTTGCCAGGAATCTTTTGAGAATCTTAAATCCCTGCTGGTAAATGCTCCTGTACTACTTGCACCTGACCTCCAGAAACAGTTCACTCTCCATGTCGACGCCAGTGAAATTGGCGCTGGTGCTGTGCTTCTGCAAGAGGGTGAGAGTGATCAAGTGCTTCATCCGCTGTGCTATTTTTCTAGAAAATTTAATAAATATCAAAGAAACTATGCCACCATTGAAAAGGAGGCTTTATCACTGATCATGGCACTAGAAAACTTCAAAGTATATATTGGCAGCACTGCTTATCCCATTCAAGTGTTCACTGATCATAACCCACTTACTTTTGTTGACAAGATGAAACATGCCAACCAAAGACTTTTGAGGTGGGCTCTATCACTTCAGCCCTATAACTTGAACATTTCCCATATCCGCGGAAAAGAGAACGTGTTGGCTGATGCACTTTCTCGAGTCTGATTATTTAGTAACTATGTCTATATGGAAATTATTTTTTTGTTTTATTGTCATTGAGTACCTTGTGTTTATATTATGAATTATTTTGCTTCATATTGATTTAAACCAATTGTGTTAGTTATTACTTTCACTGTGTAGCTGTATATCCATTTTCGCTTCCAGTTAGTTGTAAGCTCACTTTTTTGGGGGAGGTGTCACGTGCCTGAGCGCTCGGGAACTCGCATAGCGTGAGGCATATGTTCACGCCTACATTTCATACAAGCTATTAATAAATTGTTAATTGTACTTATTATATTATTATTGTTCTTAGTTACATAGGTTAATTGTATATTTATGTATGTTATTTATATGCATCATTGTCTTACTCTGTTAAGTCAACTCAAGAGTAATATTAATTAATTATATAAAATATCCAGCAAATGTCCTGAATCACGTGATATGAGACGCTCTCCTCCCCGCGTGGGCACGCTTCCGCAGTAGCGAAAAACCGTGGCATAGGTTAGACGTGTCCATTCGTTCTCTAGCCTTGACCCTTGTCTAGTGCTTTATCCAGTCTTCTGCAATGCCCTAGGGGTATCAGGTATTAGTGACACGTTTAGTTAGGCCTAGGAAGGGATCCTGGTGGTAAGGTATCTCCTGTTTGGTAGGGATAATCATTTTGTAGTGATTGTTGTATATATATATTTCGTATGTCTTGTGTAATATAGTAATGTTAAGTAATATTTGTTTGGTCTAACTCCTTACAGCATATTTTCGCCCTTCCGGCATCACTCTTATTTTATTATACAATTACTTATTCCCTTAAATTCATGTTTGCTAGTCATTACTCCCTTTAGAACATAAATTGAATTAATTAATTATCTTCCCTTTTGTGATTCACTTATTTCAACTGTTCTTACTTTTTCAAGTACATTTAGTTGAGTAGGTTTTTGGTGAGGATAATTATTGCCGTGTTCCCTATTTGTTCCTTTATTTGTTAATAACTGGGGTAGGATTCACTCCCCAAGTATAAAGGGTAGTGGGATCGCGACAGCTGTTTTATGCATGCCCAAAACAGGGAAGTGATCCGAGATATTTTTATTGTGATGTCCCTCCTCACTATCCACAACATTAAGGAAAAGCTCGAATGCTTTCAAAGCATTTTTAACCTTGGGCCACTGACAAATAAATTTGCGTAACCTATCAGTTTTGTACTGACCTAAGGTTTATAGAATTCAATTACCTAATCAAACTTGCTTCAACCAGAAGTCTTTCTGTGACATATGATGATTTATACACTTCTAAGCTGTTTTCCCAATCTATGGGATGATTATTATTCCTAATATGAACGCACTGCTTTCAGATGCTGTTCTAATATTGTACTTGTGCTTTCCCAATCTGTCCTACATAATTTCCATTACAATTGCAACATGGAATGCAGTAAACACTTCCAATTACATTCAAGATGTAAACAGGGAAACCAGATACCAGATGAACAACGATGCCATAGAGAAATCCGACTGCGAGAGAGATTTAGGAGTAATGATAAGTAGGAACCTTAAACCAAGTAAACAATGTGTTTTTGCTCGTAACAAGGCTAATAAAGTACTTGGGTTCATACAAAGGAGTGTTAGTTACAAGACTAGCGAGGTCATCCTAAAACTGTATCTTGCTCTTGTGAGACCACACCTGGACTACGCAGTTCAGTTCTGGTCACCGTATTACAGAATGGATATAGAATCCTTGGAAAGAATTCAGAGGAGAATGACAAGACTAATCCCGGGCATTAGGAACCTTGAGTATAGAGACAGGCTAAAGCATCTTAATTTGCACTCCCTCGAGAGACGTAGAGCGAGGGGCGACCTGATAGAGGTGTATAAGTGGAAGGCAGGGCTAAACAAAGGGGACATTACAAAGGTACTCAAGCTATCCAACCAGGATAAATTTAGATTTAGGCGTGAAATAGGTAAACACTGGTTTGGAAACAGAGTAGTGGATGAATGGAACAAGTTACCAAATATCATCATTAACTCGAATACGCTGAATAGCTTCAAACATAGGTTGGATGCTTATATGAGCAATAGGGGTTGGGTGTAAACGGGACTGCCCAGTATGCGCCAATAGGCCCGCTGCAGTTTCCTCCATTCTTATGTTCTTATGTTCTTATTCTTGAGTTAGATGTAGGATAAATGATTAGTGGGTCCCATATTTTTTACTTGACTTAACATGACTAGTTACGTCGCCCTTTCTTTTGAGCTCCTTTGTGTGTGGTGGTGTTGGTGTGCGGATTAGTGGATGTCATGTTTATGACCTGACCTCATGTTTAGTAAGGTCACCCTGTGTACTCAAGCCTCTCTCGGTCATTGTAATTCAGTTGCCTCTGAAGATGTCTTGAATGAAGACGAAAGCTAAAGTGCTCCATTGTTTCCCTTTTCCTGAGTGATTTTATCAAGATTTATCTCATCCACGTTTTCATTGTGGATCTACATGATGCCTGCCAGTATAGAAATCTTTAGAAGTCACTGGCGCGACAGTAGTGCCAGCCAGCTCCTCCCATCGTCTCCCCCTCACTTCGACTTATTTCCAGAAACGTCAGCTGACTTTTCCACAGGAGCCAATCACCACTTAGTATCGTAAGTCCCACTTCCGCAAGCTCCACCCAATACAAAGTTATAAAAGCTGGTGTACGGCTCGGGACCTGAAAGAATTCTGTGGGTTTCCTTGGTTCTTCTTCAGTCTTCAACGTGTCGACCTGTGGTGGTTCCTTCTCTCCAGCGCATTCTCGAGTCTCATCATGGCCAGCTAACTTATGCTAAGTCCTCTTATGTGTATTTATCTTCTTAGGTCTAGGGACATGTAAGCCTTAGATACAGGCTTAGTGTAACAATTGTGTGTCCTACCTAGTGTACTTCCCCAGTGATTATTTATACTATAACACGACATTCTCCCTGGCCAGTGATCTTACTGTTACTTGTGTTACTCGAATTGAAGGCCATCACAGTGTTCTTATTCATTTTATTTTCTTGTACAATGATTTATTTAACTTTTTGTGTAACTTCTTATTGGTGTGTTTATTTATTTAATGTAAATATTAATATTTAGCAGATTTAATTTTTTTAAACTATACTGGGGGTATGTTTGACTCCCCCCCCCACCACATAATTGATTTATTCTAAGCCACTTAATTATATTACCTTACTCATTTCACATATTCATCTGAGCCACAACTTTATTTGTTCATGTATGAAATTTATTGTTACGTTCTTGCTTCATTTTAGTTTTTAAGTTACATTTTCATGTAACATTTCTGATAATCCCAGACAGGTTTGAAGTAACTTGTTATCACGTGATGGGGTCAGCAGTGTTACGAGTGTCCGCCATAAGTAATCCATTAGCAGTTTTATTTAATAAGTCATTAGAATCGGGCCTAGTGCCAGAAGCTTGGAAACTTGCAAATGTAGTTCCGATTTTCAAAAAGGGTGATAAATTAATAGCATCAAATTACCGTCCCATTAGTCTCACGTCAATCATAGGCAAGTTGCTAGAGTCAATTATTGCTACAAAAATCAGAAGCCACCTTGCAGTCTAACTTAATCTATTCTTTCTCAGCACGGTTCACTTAGGACGTTCTTGTCTCACAACCGTTTAGCTTTTTCTCAGAAGTATATGAAGTGTGATAATGATAAGTCATATGATATAATTTATTTAGATTTTAGTAAAGCATCTGATAGAAAGTCCCCTCGAGAGATTGATAAGGAAGGTAGAAGCACATGGAATAGGTGGGATCAGTATTAAATGGATTAGGTCATGGTTAACTGGTAGGAAAACAAAGAGTCAAAGCATAAATGGATTAAAGTCAGACTGGGGTGCGGTCAAAAGCGGAGTTCCCCAGGGATCTGTATTAGGCCCTTTGCTGTTTGTTATATTCATTAATGATCTTGATTTAGGCATAACTAGTAGGATTAGTAAATTTGCAGATGATACCAAAATGGGGAGAGTGATAAATTCAGACAGTGACTTTGAACACCTTCAAAGAGATCTAGATACCTTACATGAGTGGTCAGTAGACTGGCAAATGAATTTAAATACTGATAAATGCAAGGTACTACAGATAGGGAAGACGAATACAAACGCTAAGTATAAACTAGGTAACACGGAAAGGAAACCTGGTTTAGAAAAGACTTAGGGTGTATATGAGCAACGACTTGAAACCTAGAAAACACGTATTAGCGTTCGCAATTAAGGCAAACAGGATTCTGTCTATATCTAGGTCTGTGAGTAAACAGAATCGTTGACGTTATCTTGAAACTTTTATCAGCATTATGAGGCCAACACATGGATTATGCGGTTCAATTCTGGTGTCCTTATTATAGAATGGACATAGATTCTTTGGAGAGAGTACAAAGAAGAATGACAAAAATGATCCATAATATTAGAAACCTTCCATATGAAGAAGACTGAAAAGCTTAGGCTTACATTCATTAGAGAGGCGTAGAGTTAGGGGAGATATGATAGAGGTGTACAAGTGGGTAAGTGGGATTAACAAGGGTAAAATGGAAGATGTTCTGAAGCTCAGTAATAACGAAATAACTAGAACAAATGGCTTTAAATTAGATAAATTCCGATTCAGAAAGGATATAGGCAAGCACTGGTTTGGTAATAGAGTTGTGGATATGTGGAATAGACTACCGAGTGCTATAGTAGGATCGGGGACGCTAGGGAGCTTCAAGACGAAGTTGGATAGGCACATGGAAGTGCTGGGATGGGTGTGAAAGGGATCTGCCCTGTATGGGCCAGTCGGCCTCCTGCAGTATCCCACTTTCTTATGTTCTTATGTTATAAGTTTCTGTTCTTAGTATGAAATACGTTGGTTCGGATGGTGTGTGGTTAGCTCGAGCAGTTTCACTCATTACTCGTCCACATTGAATGATTCATCATTTAAGTATTAAGTTTGTTTAACACTTTGTTTATTTATTGTATTATGTTTGAGTATATTATATTTAATTGTATTAGGTTTGTATATAGGTTAGATAAGTGGAACTAATGTCAGGAGGGTAAATTATATAAAGTTTACGTTTTGGCCAATCAGGATATAGTACGTCAGTATTTGGTGGTAGAGCGGTGACGTCGGTGACCGGCTGGTAGTCGGTAGTCAGCTAGGCTCAGCTATCTAAGTTAAGTAGTATACCCTCTCTGGTATTTTGGGAGTTGGCATTTGACTATTGAGATTTGTTTGGCTTGCTATTGATTTTGTGTGATCTTGTTGGATCTTTAGTCCTTACTTAGCCACTTCCAAACATCTTGTCGTATTATTATTTCATATGAGGTGGTGGGAATAAGTTAATAAATGTTTATATTTTTATTGACTTGTTTAGGTTTTGACCGGTTAACTTGACCATTGTTGGGCAAACTTGAGATTAAGAATATAATAATAAATAATAAGTAACAAGCAGTGATAGCTGTAGGGACCACACCATCACTACACTGTGGGGTCTTGGTTCAAATATATCCTTGGTAACACGCACGATTGCGTAGACACTCGGGTTGAAGGGTATAGACGTGAATTTATTAGTACAGTAACTAAGGTTGGAAATTGTACAGAGGAATTCAAGTGTAAAGACTTAAGTGCTCCATTTGATTGATGTTAATGATGACGTATGAGAGGTAAGAGGATATGATATACTAGTTGAAATAACTATACACATCCCAGAGATAAGTATTAGAGCAGTTGTTAAGCAATTGAGAGTGAAAAAAAAACATGAGATAGAGGGGCCATAAGGTAGAGTAGAAACGCGTGTAGCTCCAGACTATTGTGGTCTAACGGTCAAGGTGGTTAAAACTATGAAAAAACTTGCAACTCGTGAAAAATAACTTGGTAATTGTTCTCGTAGGTTACATGCATTATTAGATAGGAGAGATAGGACTGTAAATAACGTCAGAGTGAGGATTCTACATCTAGCATGTATGTTCAACATTAACAGAGATTGGCTAGAAAATAAGCCGGACAGAACATCTGTTAATTAGTGGAGTATTAAGTGCCACTCAGGAGAGACGTATTGGTTGTATACACTTTATACTCCAACCTCAAGAATTTCCTTTCACACTGAATTTGTTTCGAAATCATTATGTTTTATCTGGATAAAATCAAATAACTATAAATTCAACAAAACAATTAGATAAAGTTTATAAAATGAACTTTAAGTTTGTAGTAGTGTCCCTGGCCCTTATGTGTGTGGTAGTGGCGGTGTTGGGGCAGAAGCCCACTGACAGGTGCACGCTCACATCGCCCGGTATGGAGGGGGAGATCAAGATGAGAGAGGTCGACGTAGAGCAGATGATCTCCGGGAAGATGATGAAGAGGGTTGAGGACAAGCTGCCCGGATCCACGAAGGTCACCTGCCCCGACGAGACCTTCTGGGTGGTGACGACCAACTCCAAGTGAGCCCCACCACCGTCCTTCTGAGTTATTTCCTCAATATTATATTTTCCTTCACTACTGTATCTAACTTTATTTTGCATGTATACAGTGTTTCTGGTATATTTTTTCGCTCTTCAGTTCTATCATGCTTAGTGTCTGGCTTCACTATTAACACCTTTCTGTAAATCACGACACATTGTTCATATTACGATCCCGGTGATGACCTCGTTTTTCCTCACTGTAGGTTCAAAGCTCCTCCAGTAATAACACGACGGTGTGGCCACCTTCCGTCCTCAGAGTAAATGTTCTATACATGAGCAGTTATGCTTAATTCTTTGTCATTTATTGAGCTTTAGAATAGTGCCGTAAGGTGCCTTGGGCGGCCAATACGGAACCGTTAGGGTCGTGTACAAAGGTTGCGTGTTTGCAGGAGTACATCTAGTGCGGGAGGGGAGGTTGTTGCTTGTACTCCTAGTCTATTGACCTAAAACACTTTTTCACCTACGTATAATGACAACTTATATACACACACAAACACAGGCCACACATGCACACACACCACACAAGCACACACACATAATCACACACACACACACACGCACATAAAACACACACAAATGATGAAAATCAATGGTATTATTTCAGTTGTTGCTACTAAACGAATCTCGGGAATTTTATAATTGATTTCAACATTTTTTTTTAGTTCTTAGACATTTTTCTTTAATGGGACTTCTGGCGTTATTTTCGTATAAGCGAGATATTTAAAATTTTATTATGTATGTTCATACGTTGCGGTACACTCCCAGAACATCAACCGAATGTGGAGCTCGCCCGGGTAGTTTGCGTAAGGTTAGGTTAAGTTAGGTTAGGTCAGGTTCAAAACTGTTTTTCACGTAGGTTTTGATGTGGAATGATAAATTATTAGCTTGGTTTTTAAAGCGAACCTCCAGTTTCTGTGATGGGGGGCTTATCTCAGAACCTATTAATTTGCGTCAGAAATGAAGATCAAATTCGTTAATAACACACCTAAAACCATCGAAAAAAAACATAGTTTCAAATTCGATTTCGTATAGAACCAACAAGTGAAAATTTACCAAATCAGTTTGGTTATAGTTCACGTGGGTTACATCCTTTAATGGATAGGAGAGATGGGGCTGTAAATAACATCAGAGTGAAGATTCTTCATCTAGCATGTATGTTCAACGTTAACAGAGACTGGCTAAAAAATAAGCCGGACAGAACAACGGTTCACTAGTGGAGTATTAAGTGTCACTCAACAGAGACGTGTAGGTTGTATACACTTTATAACACAACCTCAAGAATCTCCTTTCACACTGAATTTGTTACGAAAACATTATGTTTTATCTGGATAAAATCAAATAATTATTAATTCAACAAAACAATTAGATAAAGTTTATAAAATGAACTTTAAGTTTGTAGTAGTGTCCCTGGCCCTTATGTGTGTGGTAGTGGCGGTGTTGGGGCAGAAGCCCACTGACAGGTGCACGCTCACATCGCCCGGCATGGAGGGGGAGATCAAGATGAGAGAGGTCGACGTAGAGCAGATGATCTCCGGGAAGATGATGAAGAGGGTTGAGGACAAGCTGCCCGGATCCACGAAGGTCACCTGCCCCGACGAGACCTTCTGGGTGGTGACGACCAACCCCAAGTGAGCCCCACCACCGTCCTTCTGAGTTATTTCCTCAATATTTTATTTTACTTCACTACTGTATCTAACTTTATTTTGCATGTTTACAGTGCTTCTGGTATATGCATTTGCTCCTCATTTATATTATGTTTCGTGTCTGGCTTCACTATTAACACCATTCTGTTTTTGTTGTCTTTTTTTTTTCCGAGAATTAGCCCACCTGGGCACAGGCCGAACGACCCACAACGGGGCCTAGGGGGCGAAAAAAAAAGAATAGAGAGAAATTAAAAGTAGAAAAGAAAAAGGATCTATTAAGCTACACCATTAAGATGCCGGAAAACCAGCTTTTTATAGTGAGACACAGTTTATGAGTATGGAAACACAGAAGAAGGCAGAGCATGCCACAGTTTGGCTGTGTGAGAAAAGAAGGATATACTATAACGGGTTAAACCATTGTGACCGACATCCACAGAGAAACGGTGGGCAGCGCGGGCAAGACGTGTGTTACGAGCCCTCGGCCTTGCCGGCGGTACACAGGAACATTGCCCATTAAAGTACCTGTAAAAGAAAGAAAGAGTGTAGCAATATTCGGGCGAAGAGAAAGGGAAAAAAGGAGGAGAGTTAATAATACGAAATGCCTTTTTTTTCCACCCTATCTAACAGTTGGGCAGAAGAAGAGCCACCCCAGATATGAGAGCAGTACTCCAAGTTAGGAAGAATGAATCCCTTATATACTTGAAGCAGCTGCTCAGGAGTGAAGTAGCTACGGCATCTGTACAGCATTCCCAACTTTCGACAGGCAGCTTTAGTAATGTTGAGGGTGTGTGGCTCCCATGACATATTAGAGGAAATGGTGAGACCTAGCATCTCTATTTCAGAATTTGGCAGAATGATTATGTCTTGAAATGTAATTGGTGGGAGATCATCCAGTTTAGAAAGTGTAATTTGTAAATACTGATTTTTATTGCTATTGAATTTAACCAAGTTTCTACCTCCCCATTCGGAGATGCTGTACAAATCCGCATTGATAGATATAACAAGTGAACGTGGGCCCTTCGTTAGGGTGTGACAGTTGCCCCAACTTTGTCCTACAATGCTGTTTAAAATTTTGGTGTTGCATATTGACATAAAAAATTCCCACTTGCAATTTTTTGAAGATTCATGCATATATGAGTGAGCTCCAGCAATTTGAAAAATAACGAATTTGCTTATATGGTATACGCGCCTATATATAAGATTACACAACCATCATAAGGGATATAACTACAAATCATTTGCCCGTCTTAATTATTTTCGTGGTTGTCATAATCCTGGTCATGGTTGTTATAATCATGGTCGTGGTTTTTTAATCATGGTCGTGGTTTTTATAATCATGGTCGTGATTGTTATAATCATGGTCGTGGTTGTTATAATCATGGTCGTGGGTGATATAATCATAGTTGTGGTCGTCATAATCATGGTCGTGGTTATGATCATGGTCGTGGTTGTTATAATCATGGTCGTGGTTATAATCATGGTCGTGGTTGTTATAATCATGGTCGTGGTTGTTATAATCATGGTCGTGGTTGTTATAATCATGGTCCTGGTTGTTATAATCATGGGCCTGGTTGTTATAATCATAGTCCTGGCTTTAATAATCATGGTCGTGGTTATAATCATGGTCGTGCTTGTTATAATTATGGTCCTGGTCGTCATAATCATGGTCGTGGTTGTTCTAATCATGTTTGGGTGATATAATCATAGTCGTGGTTGTTATAATCATGGTCGTGGTTGTTCTAATCATGTTTGGGTGATATAATCATAGTCGTGGTTGTTTTAATCATAGTCGTGGTTGTTATGACGATAGTGTTGGTTGATATAATCATTGTCCTTGCAGTTATAATCATGGTCGTGGTTGTTATGTTCATAGTCGTGGTTGTTATGATGATAGTGTTGGTTGTTATAATCATTGTCCTGGCAGTTATAATCATGGTCGTGGTTGTTATGATCATAGTCGTGGTTGTTATGATCATGGTCGTGGTTGTTATACTCATAATCATGGTTGTTATAATCATGGTCGTGGGTGATATAATCATAGTAAAGTTGTTATAATCATGGTCGTGCTTGTTATAATCATGGTCCTGGTTGTCATAATCATGGTCGTGGTTGTTCTAATCATGTTTTTTGTAATAATCATGTTCGTGCTTGTTAAAAACATGGTCGTGGTTGTTATAATCATGGTCCTGGTTGATATAATATTGGTCGTTGTTGTTATAATAATAATCGTGGTTGTAATAATTATGGGTGGGTGATATATTCATGGTCGTGGTTGTTATAATCATAGTTGTGGTTGATATAATCATGGTCGTGGGTGATATAATCATGGTCGTGGTTGTTATAATCATGGTCGTGGGTGATATAATCATAGTCTTGGTTGTAATAATCATGTTCGTGCTTGTTATTAACATGGTCGTGGATATGATCATGGTCATGGTTGTTATAATCATGGTCGTGGTTGTTATAATCATGGTCGTGGTTGTTATAATCATTGTCGTGGTTATGATTATAGTCGTGGTTGTTATGATCATGGTCGTGGTTGTTATAATCATCTTCGTGCTTGTTATAATCATGGTCGTGTTTGTTATAGTCAAGGTCGTGATTGTTATAATCATTGTCCTGGTTGTTATAATCATGGTCGTGGTTGTTACAATCATGTTTGGGTGAAATAATCATAGTTGTGGTTGTTATAATCATGGTCCTGGCTGTTATAATCTTGGTCGTGGTTGTTATGTTCATAGTCGTGGTTGTTATGATCATGGTCGTGGTTGTTATACTCATAATCATGGTTGTTATAATCATGGTCGTGGGTGATATAATCATAGTAAAGTTGTTATAATCATGGTCGTGCTTGTTATAATCATGGTCCTGGTTGTCATAATCATGGTCGTGGTTGTTCTAATCATGTTTTTTGTAATAATCATGTTCGTGCTTGTTATAAACATGGTCGTGGTTGTTATAATCATGGTCCTGGTTGATATAATATTGGTCGTTGTTGTTATAATAATAGTCGTGGTTGTAATAATTATGGGTGGGTGATATATTCATGGTCGTGGTTGTTATAATCATAGTTGTGGTTGATATAATCATGGTCGTGGGTGATATAATCATGGTCGTGGTTGTTATAATCATGGTCGTGGGTGATATAATCATAGTCTTGGTTGTAATAATCATGTTCGTGCTTGTTATTAACATGGTCGTGGATATGATCATGGTCATGGTTGTTATAATCATGGTCGTGGTTGTTATAATCATGGTCGTGGTTGTTATAATCATTGTCGTGGTTATGATTATAGTCGTGGTTGTTATGATCATGGTCGTGGTTGTTATAATCATCTTCGTGCTTGTTATAATCATGGTCGTGTTTGTTATAGTCAAGGTCGTGATTGTTATAATCATTGTCCTGGTTGTTATAATCATGGTCGTGGTTGTTACAATCATGTTTGGGTGAAATAATCATAGTTGTGGTTGTTATAATCATGGTCCTGGCTGTTATAATCTTGGTCGTGGTTGTTATGTTCATAGTCGTGGTTGTTATGATCATGGTCGTGGTTGTTATACTCATAATCATGGTTGTTATAATCATGGTCCTGGTTGTTGTAATTATGGTCGTGGTTATCATCATGGTTCGAGGTTGTTATAATCATGGTCGTGGTTATAATCATGGTCGTGGTTGTTAAATCATGGTCGTGGTTGTTATAATCATGGTCGTGGTTGTTATAATCATAATCGTGGTTGTTGTAATCATGGTCGTGGGTGATATAATCATAGTCGTGGTTGTTATAATCATGGTCGTGCTTGTTATAATCATGTTTGGGTGATATAATCATAGTCGTGGTTGTTATAATCATGGTCGTGGGTGATATAATCAAAGTCGTGGTTGTTATAATCATGGTCGTGCTTGTTATAATCATGGTCCTGGTCGTCATAATCATGGTTGTGGTTGTTCTAATCATGTTTGGGTGATATAATCATAGTCGTGGTTGTTATAATCATGGTCGTAGGTGATATAATCAAAGTCGTGGTTGTTATAATCATGGTCGTGCTTGTTATAATCATGGTCCTGGTCGTCATAATCATGGTCGTGGTTGTTCTAATCATGTTTGGGTGATATAATCATAGTCGTGGTTGTTTTAATCATGGTCGTGGTTGTTATGTTCATTGTCGTGGTTGTTATGATCATAGTGGTGGTTGTTATAATCATTGTCCTGGCAGTTGTAATCATGGTCGTGGTTGTTATGATCATAGTCGTGGTTGTAATAAGCATGGTCGTGCTTGTTATAATCATGGTCGTGGTTGTTATAATCATGGTTCTGGTTGTTATAATCATGGGCGTGGTTGTTATAATCATGGTCGTGGTTGTTATAATGATGGTCCTGGTTGTTATAATCATAATCATGGGTGTTATAATCATGGTCGTAGGTGATATAATCAAAGTCGTGGTTGTTATAATCATGGTCGTTCTTGTTATAATCATGGTCCTGGTCGTCATAATCATGGTCGTGGTTGTTCTAATCATGTTTGGGTGATATAATCATAGTCGTGGTTGTTATAATCATGGTCGTGCTTGTTATAATCATGGTCCTGGTCGTCATAATCATGGTCGTGGTTGTTCTAATCATGTTTGGGTGATATAATCATGGTCGTAGTTGTTATAATCATTGTCGTGGTTTTTATAATCATGGTCCTGGTTGTTATAATCATGGTCTTGGCTGTTATAATAATGGTCGTGGATTATGATCATGGTCGTGGTTGTTATAATGATGGTCGTGGTTGTTATAATGATGGTCGTGGTTGTTATAATGATGGTCGTGGTTGTTATAATGATGGTCGTGGTTGTTATAATCATGGTTGTGGGTGATATAATCACAGTCTTGGTTGTAATAATCATGTTCGTGCTTGTTATAATCATGGTCGTGTTTGTTATGATCATAGTCGTGGTTGTTATGATCATGGTCGTGGGTGATATAACCATGGTCGTGGTTGTTATAATCATGGTCGTGGGTGATATAATCATAGTCGTGGTTGTAATAAGCATGGTCGTGCTTGTTATAATCATGGTCGTGGTTGTTATAATCATGGTCCTAGTTGTTATAATCATATTCCTGGTTGTTATAATCATGATCGTTGTTGTTATAATCATAGTTGTGGTTGTTCTAATCATAGTTGGGTGATATAATCATGGTCGAGGGTTGTTATAATCATGGTCGTGGTTTTTATAATCATGGTCCTAGTTGTTATCATCATGGTCCTGGCTGTTATATTAATGGTCGTGGTTATGATCATGGTCGTGGTTGTTATAATCATGGTCGTGGTTGTTATAATCATGGTCCTGGCTGTTATAATCATGGTCGTGGTTGTTATAATCATAGTTGTGATTGTTATAAACATGGTCGTGGTTGTTTTAATCATGGTCGTGGTTATTACAATCTTGTTTGGGTGAAATATTCATAGTCGTGGTTGTTATAATGATGGTTCTAGTTGTTATAATCATGGTCCTGGCTGTTATAATCTTGTTCGTGGTTGTTATGTTCATATTCGTGGTTGTCATGATCATGGTCGTGGTCATTATAATCATGGTCGTGGTTGTTATAATCATGGTACTGGTTGTTATAATTATGGTCATGGTTATTTTCATGGTTCGTGGTTGTTAAAATCATGGGCGTGGTTGTTATAATCATGGTCGTGGTTTTTAAAATTATGGTCGTGGTTGTTAAAATCATGGTCGTGGTTGTTATAATGATGGTCGTGGTTGTTATAATGATGGTCGTGGTTGTTATAATCATAGTCGTGGTTGTTATAATCATGGTCGTGGGTGATATAATCACAGTCTTGATTGTAATAATCATGTTCGTGCTTGTTATAATCATGGTCGTGGTTGTTATAATCATGGTCCTGGTTGTTATAATCATAGTCGTGGTTGTTATAATCATGGTCGTGGTTGTTATAATCATGGTACTGGTTTTTATAATCATAGTCGTGGTTATTATCATGGTCGTGGTTGTTATAATCATGGTCGTGGTTGTTATAATCATCTTCGTGGTTGTTATAATCATGGTTCTGCTTGTTATAGTCATGGTCGTGATTGTTATAATCATGGTCCTGGTTGTAATAATCATGGTCGTGGTTGTTACAATCTTGTTTGGGTGAAATAATCATAGTCATGGTTGTTGTAATGATGGTCCTAGTTGTTATAATCATGGTCCTGGCTGTTATAATCTTGGTCCTGGTTGTTATGTTCTTAGTCGTGGTTATGATCATGGTCGTGGTTATTATAATCATGGTCCTGGTTGTTATAATCATAGTCCTGGATGTAATAATCATGGTCGTGGTTATAATCATGGTCGTGCTTGTTATAATCATGGTCCTGGTCGTCATAATCATGGTCGTGGTTGTTCTAATCATGTTTGGGTGAAATAATCATAGTCATGGTTGTTATAATGATGGTCCTAGTTGTTATAATCATGGTCCTGGCTGTTATAATCTTGGTCGTGGTTGTTATGTTCTTAGTCGTGGTTATGATCATGGTCGTGGTTGTTATAATCATGGTCCTGGTTGTTATAATCATGGTCGTTGTTGTTATAATCATAGTCGTGGTTGTTATAATCATGGTTGGGTGATATAATCATGGTCGTGGTTGTTATAATCATTGTCGTGGTTATGATCATTTTCGTGGTTGTCATAATCCTGGTCATGGTTGTTATAATCATGGTCGTGGTTTTTTTAATCATGGTCGTGGTTTTTATAATCATGGTCGTGATTGTTATAATCATGGTCGTGGTTGTTATAATCATGGTCGATATAATCATAGTCGGTCGCCATAATCAGGTCGTGGTTATATTCATGGTCGTGGTTGTTATAATCATGGTCGTGGTTGTTATAATCATGGTCATGGTTGTGGTTGTTATAATCATGGTCCTGGTTGTTATAATCATGGTCCTGGTTGTTATAATCATAGTCCTGGCTGTAATAATCATGGTCGTGGTTATAATCATGGTCGTGCTTGTTATAATTATGGTCCTAGTCGTCATAATCATGGTCGTGGTTGTTCTAATCATGTTTGGGTGATATAATCATAGTCGTGGTTGTTATAATCATGGGCGTGGGTAATATAATCATAGTCGTGGCTGTTATAATCATGGTCGTGCTTGTTATAATCATGATCCTGGTCGTCATAATCATGGTCGTGGTTGTTCTAATCATGTTTGTGTGATATAATCATAGTCGTGGTTGTTTTAATCATAGTCGTGGTTGTTATGATGATAGTGTTGGTTGTTATAATCATTGTCCTTGCAGTTATAATCATGGTCGTGGTTGTTATGTTCATAGTCGTGGTTGTTATGATGATAGTGTTGGTTGTTATAATCATTGTCCTGGCAGTTATAATCATGGTCGTGGTTGTTATGATCATAGTCGTGGTTGTTATGATCATGGTCGTGGTTGTTATACTCATTATCATGGTTGTTATAATCATGGCCGTGGGTGATATAATCATAGTAAAGTTGTTATAATCATGGTCGTGCTTGTTATAATCATGGTCCTGGTTGTCATAATCATGGTTGTGGTTGTTCTAATCATGTTTGGTTGTAATAATCATGTTCGTGCTTGTTATAAACATGGTCGTGGTTGTTATAATCATGGTCCTGGTTGTTATAATATTGGTCGTTGTTGTTATGATAATAGTCGTGGTTGTAATAATTATGGGTGGGTGATATATTCATGGTCGTGGTTTTTATAATCATAGTTGTGGTTGTTATAATCATGGTCGTGGGTGATATAATCATGATCGTGGTTGTTATAATCATGGGCGTGGTTGTTATAATCATAGTTGTGGTTGATATAATCATGGTCGTGGGTGATATAATCATGGTCGTGGTTGATATAATCATGGTCGTGGGTGATATAATCATAGTCTTGGTTGCAATAATCATGTTCGTGCTTGTTATTAACATGGTCGTGGTTATGATCATGGTCGTGGTTGTTATAATCATGGTCGTGGTTGTTATAATCATGGTCGTGGTTGTTATAATCATTGTCGTGGTTATGATTATAGTCGTGGTTGTTATGATCATGGTCGAGGTTGTTATAATCATCTTCGTGGTTGTTATAATCATGATCGTGTTTGTTATAGTCAAGGTCGTGATTGTTACAATCATGGTCCTGGTTGTTATAATCCTGGTCGTGGTTGTTACAATCATGTTTGGGTGAAATTATCATAGTTGTGGTTGTTATAATCATGGTCCTGGCTGTTATAATCTTGGTCGTGGTTGTTATGTTCATAGTCGTGGTTGTTATGATCCTGGTCGTGGTTATTAAATTCATGGACGTTGTTGGTATAATCATGGTCCTGGTTGTTGTAATTATGGTTGTGGTTATTATCATGGTTCGAGGTTGTTATTATCATGGTCGTGGTTATAATCTTGGTCGTGGTTGTTAAATCATGGTCGTGTTTGTTATAATGATGGTCGTGGTTGTTATAATCATAATCGTGGTTGTTATAATCATGGTCGTGGGTGATATAATCATAGTCGTGGTTGTTATAATCATGGTCGTGCTTGTTATAATCATGTTTGGGTGATATAATCATAGTCGTGGTTGTTATAATCATGGTCGTGGGTGATATAATCAAAGTCGTGGTTGTTATAATCATGGTCGTGCTTGTTATAATCATGGTCCTGGTCGTCATAATCATGGTTGTGGTTGTTCTAATCATGTTTGGGTGATATAATCATAGTCGTGGTTGTTATAATCATGGTCGTAGGTGATATAATCAAAGTCGTGGTTGTTATAATCATGGTCGTGCTTGTTATAATCATGGTCCTGGTCGTCATAATCATGGTCGTGGTTGTTCTAATCATGTTTGGGTGATATAATCATAGTCGTGGTTGTTTTAATCATGGTCGTGGTTGTTATGTTCATTGTCGTGGTTGTTATGATCATAGTGGTGGTTGTTATAATCATTGTCCTGGCAGTTGTAATCATGGTCGTGGTTGTTATGATCATAGTCGTGGTTGTAATAAGCATGGTCGTGCTTGTTATAATCATGGTCGTGGTTGTTATAATCATGGTTCTGGTTGTTATAATCATGGGCGTGGTTGTTATAATCATGGTCGTGGTTGTTATAATGATGGTCCTGGTTGTTATAATCATAATCATGGGTGTTATAATCATGGTCGTAGGTGATATAATCAAAGTCGTGGTTGTTATAATCATGGTCGTTCTTGTTATAATCATGGTCCTGGTCGTCATAATCATGGTCGTGGTTGTTCTAATCATGTTTGGGTGATATAATCATAGTCGTGGTTGTTATAATCATGGTCGTGCTTGTTATAATCATGGTCCTGGTCGTCATAATCATGGTCGTGGTTGTTCTAATCATGTTTGGGTGATATAATCATGGTCGTAGTTGTTATAATCATTGTCGTGGTTTTTATAATCATGGTCCTGGTTGTTATAATCATGGTCTTGGCTGTTATAATAATGGTCGTGGATTATGATCATGGTCGTGGTTGTTATAATGATGGTCGTGGTTGTTATAATGATGGTCGTGGTTGTTATAATGATGGTCGTGGTTGTTATAATGATGGTCGTGGTTGTTATAATCATGGTTGTGGGTGATATAATCACAGTCTTGGTTGTAATAATCATGTTCGTGCTTGTTATAATCATGGTCGTGTTTGTTATGATCATAGTCGTGGTTGTTATGATCATGGTCGTGGGTGATATAACCATGGTCGTGGTTGTTATAATCATGGTCGTGGGTGATATAATCATAGTCGTGGTTGTAATAAGCATGGTCGTGCTTGTTATAATCATGGTCGTGGTTGTTATAATCATGGTCCTGGTTGTTATAATCATATTCCTGGTTGTTATAATCATAGTAGTGGTTGTTCTAATCATAGTTGGGTGATATAATCATGGTCGAGGGTTGTTATAATCATGGTCGTGGTTTTTATAATCATGGTCCTAGTTGTTATCATCATGGTCCTGTCTGTTATTTTAATGGTCGTGGTTATGATCATGGTCGTGGTTGTTATAATCATGGTCCTGGCTGTAATGATCATGGTCGTGGCTGTTATAATCATGGTCGTGGTTGTTATAATCATAGTTGTGATTGTTATAAACATGGTCGTGGTTGTTTTAATCATGGTCGTGGTTATTACAATCTTGTTTGGGTGAAATATTCATAGTCGTGGTTGTTATAATGATGGTCCTAGTTGTTATAATCATGGTCCTGGCTGTTATAATCTTGTTCGTGGTTGTTATGTTCTTAGTCGTGGTTGTCATGATCATGGTCGTGGTTATTATAATCATGGTCGTGGTTGTTATAATCATGGTACTGGTTGTTATAATCATGGTACTGGTTGTTATAATCATAGTCGTGGTTATGATCATGGTCGTGGTTGTTATAGTCATGGTCCTGGTTGTTATAATCATAGTCGTGGTTGTTATAATCATGGTCGTGGTTGTTATAATCATGGTACTGGTTGTTATAATCATAGTCGTGGTTATGATCATGGTCGTGGTTGTTATAGTCATGGTCCTGGTTGTTACAATTATGGTCGTGGTTGTTATGTTCATATTCGTGGTTGTCATGATCATGGTCGTGGTTATTATAATCATGGTCGTGGTTGTTATAATCATGGTACTGGTTGTTATAATTATGGTCATGGTTATTATCATGGTTCGTGGTTGTTAAAATCATGGGCGTGGTTGTTATAATCATGGTCGTGGTTTTTAAAATCATGGTCGTGGTTGTTAAAATCATTGTCGTGGTTGTTATAATGATGGTCGTGGTTGTTATAATGATGGTCGTGGTTGTTATAATCATAGTCGTGGTTGTTATAATCATGGTCGTGGGTGATATAATCACAGTCTTGATTGTAATAATCATGTTCGTGCTTGTTATAATCATGGTCGTGGTTGTTATAATCATGGTCCTGGTTGTTATAATCATAGTCGTGGTTGTTATAATCATGGTCGTGGTTGTTATAATCATGGTACTGGTTGTTATAATCATAGTCGTGGTTATGATCATGGTCGTGGTTGTTATAATCATGGTCGTGGTTGTTATAGTCATCTTCGTGGTTGTTATAATCATGGTCGTGCTTGTTATAATCATGGTCGTGATTGTTATGTTCATGGTCCTGGTTGTAATAATCATGGTCGTGGTTGTTACAATCATATTTGGGTGAAATAATCATAGTCATGGTTGTTATAATCTTGGTCGTGGTTGTTATGTTCTTAGTCGTGGTTGTTATGATCATGGTCGTGGTTGTTATAGTCATGATCCTGGTCGTTACAATTATGGTCGTGGTTATTATCATGGTCGTGGTTGTTATAATCATGGGCGTGGTTGTTACAATCATGGTCGTGATCGTTTAAAATCATGGTCCTAGTTGTTATAATCATGGTCCTGGCTGTTATAATCTTGGTCGTGGTTGTTATGTTCTTAGTCGTGGTTGTTATGATCATGGTCGTGGTTGTTATAGTCATGATCCTGGTCGTTACAATTATGGTCGTGGTTATTATCATGGTCGTGGTTGTTATAATCATGGGCGTGGTTGTTACAATCATGGTCGTGATCGTTTAAAATCATGGTCCTAGTTGTTATAATCATGGTCCTGGCTGTTATAATCTTGGTCGTGGTTGTTATGTTCTTAGTCGTGGTTGTTATGATCATGGTCGTGGTGATATAATCACAGTGTTGGTTGTAATAATCATGTTCTTGCTTGTCATAATCATGGTCGTGGTTGTTATAATCATAGTCGTGGTTGATATAATCATGGACGTGGGTGATATAATCATAGTCGTGGTTCTAATAATCATGGCCGTGGGTGATATAATCATGGTCGTGGTTGTTATAATCATGGTCCTGGTTGTTATAATCTTGGTCATTGTTGTTATAATCATAGTCGTGGTTGTAATAATTATGGGTGGGTGATATAATGCATCATGGTCGTGGTTATTATAATCATGGTCGTGGTTGTTATAATCATGGTCCTGGTTGTTATAATCATGGTCGTGGTTATGATCATGGTCGTGGTTGTTATAATCATGGTCGTGGTTGTTATAATCATTGTCGTGGTTATGATTATAGTCGTGGTGTTATGATCATGGTCGTGGTTGTTATAATCATCTTCGTGGTTGTTATAATCATGGTCGTGCTTGTTATAGTCATGGTCGTGATTGTTATAATCATGGTCCTGGTTGTAATGATCATGGTCGTGGTTGTTACAATCATGTTTGTGTGAAATAATCATAGTCATGGTTGTTATAATGATGGTCCTAGTTGTTATAATCATGGTCCTGGCTGTTATAATCTTGGTCGTGGTTGTTATGCTCTTAGTCGTGGTTATGATCATGGTCGTGGTTGTTATAATCATGGTCCTGGTTGTTACAATTATGGTCGTGGTTATTATCATGGTCGTGGTTGTTATAATCATGGTCGTGGGTGATATAATCACAGTCTTGGTTGAAATAATCATGTTCGTGCTTGTCATAATCATGGTCCTGGTTGTTATAATCATGGTCGTGGTTGTTATAAACATGGTCGTTGTTGTTATAATCATAGTCGTGGTTGTTATAATCATGGTTGGGTGATAGATAATCATGGTCGTGGTTGTTATAATCATGGTCGTGGTTGTTAGAATCATGGTTCTGGTTGTTATAATCATGGTCGTGGTTATGATCATGGTCGTGGTTGTTATAATCATGGTTGTGGTTGTTATAATCATTGTCGTGGTTATGATCATAGTCGTGGTTGTTATCGTCATGGTCGTGGTTGATATAATCATTTTCGTGGTTGTCATAATCCTGGTCATGGTTGTTATAATCATGGTCGTGGTTGTTATAACCATGGTCGTGGTTGTTATTATCATGTTTGGGTGATATAATCATAATCGTGGTTGTTATAATCATGGTCGTGGTTGTTATAATCATGGTCTTGGTTGTTATTTTCATAGTAGTGGTTGTTATGATCATAGTCTTGGTTGTTATAATCATGGGCGTGGTTGTTATAATCATGGTCGTGGTTATTATAATCATGGTCGTGGTTGTTATGATCATAGTCGTGGTTGTTATAATCATGGTCGTGGTTATGATCATGGTCGTGGTTGTTATAATTATGGTCCTCGATATGATCATAGTCGTGGTTGTTATAATCATGGTCGTGGTCGTTATAATCATGCTCGTGATTGTTATAATCCTGGTCGTGGTTGTTATAATCATGTTCCTGGTTGCTATAATCCTGGTCGTGGTTGTTATAATCATGGTCCTGGTTGTTATAATCATGGTCCTGGTTGTTATAATCATGTTCCTGGTTGCTATAATCCTGGTCGTGGTTGTTATAATCATGATCGTGTTCGTGATACTTACAGTATCAAGGAATAGAATAAAGGTTACAATAATTAGTTAAAGAAATATTCGCCATAAGGAGAGGGTTAGCTCATAAAAAAAAATATTATGAATCACAGATGATCATTCCGAAATAAATTATATTATGAAGAGAAGTGACCTTGATTCTGGTTAGATTAGTCACCATCTGCTTAAGTCATCACCTGTTTTAAGTCATCATAGTCATCATCTACGTTAGTCAGTTTTAGGCCCATCTCACATGACTGACCGACCGTCGATGTTCTTTCCGCGTGAGGATGTTAGTTTTCAATGCGTCTTATTATTTACGCTTGTGGATGTAAGACCTCCTACCCTCACTGACGCAGCTATGGTCAATTTGGTGTTATTCTTGTTTATAAATGCCTTCTAATCTGTCTCAGTTCTATCCTTCCTGTCTATTGCCAACCCCATTGTCTGTTCGTATGCGTGGTGTTTGAATGTAAGCCCGTCTGTACTCATTGTGTCGGCAAAACTGTCTGTCTTATCCATTGTTGGCATGTATCTGCCTGTTTGTCTAACGTGAACCAGTCAGTCAGCTGTCTGTCTGTCATGTTAGTTGCCATATTGTCTATTTGTGCATGTATGAATCTGTCTATTTTTGTCAACCTCCAGTCTGTTTCACTTTCTATATTCTCCCTGTGTCTATTGTAGTCATCTTATCCATGCATTCTTGTTATTATCTTTTTATTTCTACTCCATTTCCATGTACAGTCAGCCACAGGAATAAGTATACACTGTAGCTCTAAGGTCGTTTGGTAACGTTGAAACTGCGCATGATGAAACTCAGCTCCCCCCCACCTGTTATCTCTAACTATTTTCTGTTTCCCCTTCTTTATTCTTCTATTTACTCATCTTCGTTTCTTGCTAATCCAAAACAACATTAAAAAAAGTATTCTAAGAAAAAAAAATGCGGGGAGGAGGAGGGAGCCGTACGATAACTGCAATCGTGGGCTGACAGCGTACAGCGAATGAGGGTGCGCCAAGTCCATAGACTTGCATCGTTTTCCAGCGTAAATAAAATGGTTAATTAATGGCTTCCGAAAGAAACCGTCGATATGGGACCAGGTTTGTTCGACTCTACGAATTTTTTGCGATTTTTGCCACCAAGTTTCATGAAAAACGATTGTGCCGTTTCGGCTGCCCAGAACAGACACACACACAAACAGACACACGGCTAGTCCTATAGTATATTATATGATATCAGCTCTAGAAACAAATCTAATTTGAGAGTTAGGAGGAAGGGGAAAATGTGAAGAAGAGTGAAAGTAGAATCATCTGCTTAAGAATGGATAGAATTAGTTGTAGTGTAAAGGTAACCTTTGATAAAAAGAGGTAAGAGAGTAGGTGAAAGAACAGAAACCTGTGGGACACCACTATTGGTAGAGAAAGAGCAAGAGGTCGATCCCTCGACAAAAACTTCCATGGATCGGTTCTCAAGGAAGCTAGAGATTAGAAAACAAAATGGGGGAGAGAAAACATAAGAGGGAAGTTTAGAAAGCAAAAATTTGTGCCATACCCTGTCAAATACTTTGGAGATTTCGAGGACCACGACGAAAGTTTCCCCATTATCCCAAAGAGAGGATAACCAAAGATGGGTGCAGCAGGAGAGCAGATCACCAGTAGATCTCGCCTGGCGAAAGCCATACTGGTGATCCGACAAAAGAGAATGGCGTTCACGGTGACGGAGAAAATAGGAGTTCAAGATAGTTTCAAAATTCTTAGAGGGGGATGAAGTTAGGGCAATGGGGCGATAGTTAATGGGATTAGAATGGTGACCCTTCTTCGGGATGGGCTGAACCAAGGCATGCTTCCAAGAAGAGGGAAAAGTTTGGATTTTGAGGCAGAGGCGAAAGAGGCGAGCAAGCACAGTGGCCAGAGCTTCAGCACACTCTCTCAGAACACGAGGGGGTATTCCGTCCGGTCCACGCGCCTTACTCTCATCCAACCTGGATAACACACCGGCAACCCTGTGAGTGGAGATTATAGGAAAGTGCATAAGTTCAGTTGGAGGAACACGGGTAGGAAGGATAGAGTTGGAATCGTCTAAGGTGGAATTAGAGGAGAATAAGGAGCCAAAGAGATTGGCTTTGTCTGGGGGAGAGTTGGAAGAGAGGAGGAAAAGAAGGAGTGCAAAACTTATTACAAATATTTTTGGTTAAGGACCAGAAGGATTTACTACAGAAAGAATTAGTCAGAACAGCAGTCTTTCTTCAAAAAAATTCCTTTTGGCACTACAACGATTCCTCAAAGTAATGAAAGAGGAGTGGGTAATAAGAGAAGGAGATAGTTCGATAGCTTGATATGCCCTATCTCTCTCCCTACATGCAAGAGAACAGGAGCGATCAAACCATGATTGTTATAAACACCTTGAGTTAAGGACGTTCAGGTGACGGGCAAGTCAAAGGGAATGATTGAAACCCGTCTTTTAACGCATTTAATATTTACTGATGTGGTCAAAACAAGTGCGGGTCAATGCAGATCAGTATGGTGTTCCAAGAGACAACAGTACTGCGTAAATTGTCTCAGCACAAATTATTGGACAGGATTGTGTGGTGTTTATCAGTGCGAGCAGAAGGCTGCTCCTTACAGCATCACTCAAGGGCTGGTCCTCACAGCATCACTCAAGAGAGCGATCTCATCTGGTCCAGGCGGCCACGCTACCCTTTAAACCATTCATTTAGCAGAATCAGGACCTCTTGTCAGTAAACACCACCCACCCCCCAATCTTTGTTCGGGTAAGGCAGCAAACGCAAGCACTCACACGCCAGCACTCACTCGCCAGTACTGACGCCAGCGGTGATAACACTCCACGGGTGCGAACACTGACGCCGGCGGTAAAAACACCGCCCCCCGTCCCCCCCGCCGCACCTGGCGAGGTCGTGGGGGGGGGGGCATCACTCGAGAAGGCGATCTGCGTCATGAGAGCTACGCCACCCTTTAAACCTTACATTCAGCAGAATCAGGACCTCCTGTTCATAAACACCGCCCCCTCCAGCCGCCGCATCTGGCGAGGTAACAGGCCGCTTGGTCGCAGGCTGAGAGATCCAATGTTTGTTCGGACAAGGTAGCGAATGCCAGCACTGACACCAGCAAAATATGACAGCGGCGATAACAATTGTAAAGAGAAAGTTTTGGTAGAAGATGGGATAAATGTGCGCATACCGCCCTGTATAACTTCAGCAATCAGCACATACCGAGGCGTCCCGAGTGGAAAAGCAACATTCATCTCAAGGAAAGTCGGTGAAAAATTCTCGTAAGGATTGCCAGCTTGCCCTCCGATAGTACCATAGTGCCCAATTTGATTTAATAGAAATAAGATTGTGATGAGAAGACCCTAATGGGGCAGAAATTGAGTGAATAGTGTGAGGGGATAGCGGTAAAACAAAGATCAAGAATGTTAGTAAGTTGATCGTGTCGATCAGGAACGTATGTAGGGTTTTTTTATTATAAGTTCCAAATCATTAATTAAGGAAAAAGAGAGTGCCTCCTGGGTCATCCCTTGTAGAGCCAAGCCACTCTCTGTGTTGTACATTGAAATCCCCTCGGTAGAGGCTCTCGGTGTTGGGTGGTGTGAGGATAGCAACGACTCATGGCAAGAAGAGAGATTGTCAAAGAGTTCCAAATAGTTGGTAGAGTTGGCAGAACAGTATAGGAAGTAAAGAAAAATAGTCATTGTTGATGGAGATAATTTGACCCCGATGACATCTTAAAGGGAAGATTCAAGATCCGTGAGACGAGCTATAGGTGTACGTGTGTTACAGTAGGCGGAAAGAGGTATAAAGGTTGTAGTTAAAGACTTGAAAAGGTTTGGGTGAAGCTGCTTTGGTCAGTTGAAGTTCGGAAAGCAGTAAGAGGGTGGGGGAAGAGGTTAATAGATGGTGCTTCACTGAAGGAAAATTGGATCTCAGGTCGCGAATGTTGGAAAAATGAAGTGTGAAAAAAGCCGATCCTCCAGCAACCGCGGTGACGTCAGTGGCTGCCCCAGTAGTTTGAAGATAATCACGTCGGCCCTGGGATCCACAACCTTTCTGACCAGTGGGACCCATCAGAGAAGGCCCGTCTTCAATATTAATATCACCTGATATAGGAGAATAAAATAGAATGAATAAAACAGATCAAGAGTGAGTACGTTTATATTTGTTGTGTTGTCAATAGTAAGAAGGACAATTGAGACCCTGCAATTGTGTATAAATGCGGCAGAATGATAGATCAGCAACCTGGTACTTGGTCATAATTTTCGTGATGCTATATGGCAGCAGGGTCTACCATTAGAAAACACATAATGCTCCCTGTTTGGTAGCTACCTACTACCTACTTCCTATTACGATGCCGGTGATGACCTCGTTTTTCCTCACTGTAGGTTCAAAGATCCTACAGTAAGAACACGACGGAGTGGCCACCTTCCGTCCTCAGAGTAAATGTTCTATACATGAGCAGTTATGCTTAAATCTTTAGCATTTATTGAGCTTTAGAATAGTGCCGTAAGGTGCCTTGGGCGGCCAATACGGATCCGGTAGGGTCGTGTACAGAGGTTGCGTGTTCGCAGTAGTACATCTACTGCGGGAGGGGAGGTTGTTGCTTGTCCTCCTAGTCGATTGACCTAAAACACTTTTTCATCTACGTATAATGACAACTTATACACAGAAATACACACACACACACACACACACACACACACACACACACACACACACACACACACACACACAACTGATGAAAAATCAATGGTATTATTTTAGTTTTTGCCACTAAACGAATCTTGGGAATTTTATAATTTTGATCAGTAATTATGAAAGTTTTAAGACTTTTCGCTTGAGTGGGACTTCTGGCACTAATTTCGTATAAGTGAAATATTTAAAAATTTATTATGTATGTTCATACGTTGCGGTACACACTCAGAACATCGAACGAAGACGGGGTACACAGAACATCAACCAACTGTGGAGCTCACACGGGTAGGTCAGGTTAGCTAACATTTGGTTTGGTTAGGTTAGGTAAAGTTCAAAACTGTTTTCCAATAGGTTTTGATGTGTTTTGATAATTTCTAGCTTGGTTATTGTAGCGAATCTTTAGATTCTGAGATGGGGGCTTATCGCAGAATCTATTGATTTGTGTTAGAAATGAAGGTCAAATTCGCTAATAACGTCCCAAAAAATCACCTGAAAAACATAGTTTCAACTTCGTTTTCGTATAGAGCCAACAAGTGAAAATTTACCAAATCAGTTTGGTTATTGTTCGCGAGGGTTACATCCTACTGGATAGGAGAGATGGGGCTGTAAATAACATCAGAGTGAAGATTCTTCATCTAGCATGTATGTTAACGTTAACAGAGACTGGCTAAAAAATAAACCAGACAGATCAACGGTTCACTAGTGGAGTATTAAGTGCCACTCAGCAGAGACGTGTAGGTTGTGTACACTTTATAACACAACCTCAAAAATCTCCTTTCACACTGAATTTGTTTCGAAAACATTATGTGTTATCTGGATAAAATCAAATAATTATTAATTCAACAAAACAATTAGATAAAGTTTATAAAATGAACTTTAAGTTTGTAGTAGTGTCCCTGGCCCTTATGTGTGTGGTAGTGGCGGTGTTGGGGCAGAAGCCCACTGACAGGTGCACGCTCACATCGCCCGGCATGGAGGGGGAGATCAAGATGAGAGAGGTCGACGTAGAGCAGATGATCTCCGGGAAGATGATGAAGAGGGTTGAAGACAAGCTGCCCGGATCCACAAAGGTCACCTGCCCCGACGAGACCTTCTGGGTGGTGACGACCAACCCCAAGTGAGCCCCACCATCGTCCTTCTGAGTTATTTCCTCAATATTTTATTTTACTTCACTACTGTATCTAACTTTATTTTGCGTGTTTACAGTGCTTTTGGTATATTTTTTTGCTTAGTGTCTGGCTTCACTATTAACACCTTTCTGTAAATTATGACACATTGTTCCTATTACGATGCCGGTGACTGACATCGTTTTTTCTTACTGTAGGTTTAATTGCAGAATAGTTCGACAATCAGATGATGTCATATCTTAAGGGTGAGAGAAACCCACAACGTTGACGCAGTCAATCCTTATTGGTTGATATGGTCAAACCTGTAAAGAACGAGACACTCGTTAACTACTGATTACAGTCCATTATATGTATACATTATACGTCAGTTAATTGATACATTATTCTGTATACTATGTCTTAGTTCAAACATTTCACCACAACACAAACACTCACTGTTTTTTCACTCATGTGTGCGGGCTTATCGCTACACTTAACTCCTAGTATCGTTCCAAATAACTGATTTGATGTTGATTTTGCCGCTTACAGCGGTTACTTTATTGTGCACCCTACACTCATCTTGTTAGCGGTAGCGCAAAAGGATTACAGAGTAGAGTTTACAACGGGTCATAATAATTAACCCCCGTTGTCAGGATATTATGGCACTAAATGTTACACAGTATTTCAATTATATTATTTGTTTAGTTCTATACATAAAGGGTAACTTAGTCACAAATGCGTGAGTACAGGCGTGTGAGGCAGTATGTCTGGCCTCACACTTTGTTATTCACATTTACGTGAGAAGTATTCAAGCACATTGCGTATTTGGTTCTGTACATGAGAACTGATATAGTTACTAAGTGCAAAAAAGTGGATACAATCTTAATATGTCGGCTATCTTGCCATTAGAGATGAAGTGTTGTGCCATTTCACACACAGTGTGCTTGGACCTGTCCCTAAAAGGTTCTATCTTCACACAGTCGAGGACGCAGTGTTCAAGTGTGTGGCTATATGTCTGGCCACACACTTTACATTTAGTTTTGTTTACATCTGCTTGAGGAACATACTGGCAAAGGTACTTATATCCTAACCGTAATCTAGCGGTTACAACATCTTGTAATCTAGTGATCTTTTTACTTGCTCCATATACATGTTTCACTTGATACATCTCATCATGGTAAACTATGGATCGACTAGTGCCTGTTTGCACTAGTCTACTTGCGTCAAACTCATCAATAAGTTCTTTCATAATTTCAGTTTTAAGGGTTCTTTTTGACAGACCCAAATTGTATTCAACGGTGTCTTTGTTAGACGCGAGTTTGGCGAGGGCATCAACTCTGTCATGTTTTATGAGGCCTATGTGAGAGGGGATCCACAACAGTTTGACCCTGACACCCCGGTCAACAAGGCACGCATATTTGTGTCTGGCTTCAGAGACAAGAGCGTGACAACCTGAGTCGAGGGTGCCAAGGGCAAGTAGTGAGGATAGGGAGTCAGTGATGATGAGACTGTCAGTAACAGTGCTTTCAATGAATTTAATAGCTGTGAGTATGGCAACTAATTCAGTTTGTAAAGTGGATGCCCAGATTTTAATTCTAACACCTTTCTCAACAATAGCACTTCCAGCCCTCCCACAGGCGGTGTTAAGAGATCCATCAGCGTAGATGGTCTGTGTGATATTATCATCAGTCTGTAGAGTGTGTATGTGTTCAAGAGCTCTCAATTTGGCAGTGTATTGGAGATAAATGCTTTGTATAATTAATTTTTAGGCGGATACGTCGGTATTGTGATATCGAAGGGAACTGTCCGCCAGGGTGGCAGGAAGCGCTGTTGTGTCTCAACTTTGTACAGGTGGTCTAGTCCAAACATCTTTATATGTGTAGCTGTAGTTTGGATCCATTTAGACTCAGCAGTCCCATGGTTCATACATTCTATAAATTGTAAGGAAACAATGTAATTGGGAGCACCACGCAGAAGCCTCAGGGCTATCATGAGGTTGACTCCTGTGGTGGCTAGTGTGTGTGTTCGCTCAAAAGGTCTGGCCGATATTGCCTAAGTGCCAGCTAGAGAGACCAATACCCCCCCCCCCACACATCTGGCGAGGTCACAGATCACAGGTCGAGACCTGCCATATGTTGTATCGTCTAGGGCCGCGACGATGGCGCCATCGTCTCTTCGCTTAGTAAACAACAACACTCTCTTAATTTTTTTATCAACCTCCCATAATTGCAATAACATCGAGCGAGGGCGGCGATAACACTCCTCCCGTTGGGCGCATGCCCAAAACTCGGAACAGATCTTGGTAACATGGCGGAGAAACTCGCGGACAGCTGTGCGCGCACGAACCTGACGGACGAGACCATATTCACTGGTAATCGCTTCTACAACCCGACCAAGGGGCTATTTGCCGCGAGGAAGGGTTTCTCAGGTTATGAGAACAAAATCGTTGACTTTGAAGTTACGAACAGGCTGAAGATGTATTTGCCGCTTGCGGAGAATCGGTAGGTATTCCTTGGTCCAACTCTGCCAAAACCGGTCTGCCAGAAACTGTGTATGTTGCCACCTGCGTCAGTAGATGTCTTTCAGCGGGTATCCGCTGAGAGGAGGGACTAAAGCAAATTCAAGTCCAAGCATATGTAGTGGAGTCAATGCCTCCAAATCCTTGGCATCAGTTGACACTGCAGTTATTGGGCGGCTGTTACCGATCACTTCTACCTCACAGAATAATGTCTGTAGTCGCTCATCATCAACCGCTTGAGACCCGACGATTGCCCTAAGCACCTTACGCACTGTTCGAATTTGTCTTTCCCATATACCTCCGTTTGTGATGCCATAGGGGATTGAACACCCATTCCACGTCCTTCTTCACAAGATGTTGCTGTATGTGTTTGTCTGCCACCCAGATGCGGGCGGCTGCCCTGAGTTCTTTCCAGGCTCTAACATACCTGCTTGAGCCATTATCTGAACGGATGCATTCAGGAGCACCTCTGAGTGCCATGAAACGGGTGATCGCATTTATGAGAGCATCGGCATCAAGAGTGTTGAGCACTTCCAGATGGACTGCTCGGTTTGTCAAGCATGTGAACAGACACCCGTAGCACTTGGCTGTCTTGCGCCCGTGTTTGGTCTGGAACGGACCAAAGAAAGCCAATCCTGTGGATGCATAGGCAGGCTTTCCTGGGCAGGTCCGATCCGCTTGCAAGACGACTTTTTTTGATGCATTGACACCCAGTTGTTGCGACGGCAGACAGTGTATGCCTTGAAAATCTTATCCAGCAAACCACGACACTTAGGTGTCCAGAAATTTTGACGCAACAATCGGCCATTTTTTTAAACACTCGGGGCAGCAAGCCCGAAGAGCAATCCCGAATGTCGGGTTTAGTAACCCGTCAAATGGAATCGTTAAACTCGAATATCAACCCCGAACATCGGGTTACTATTTAGTAACACGACCGCCGCAACTCGAGAGGGTTGGTACGCCTTATCCAAGATAAATGTAAACAAACCAGGTCGATGTGCGCGCCAAAATTGAAGCTGAAACATGAGCTGTGAAGAAGGCAGTCACCACCACCAATTATGCTAGCGTCGGCACCAACAGGAACACTTGGATCAACTGATCCAACATCAGGACTACCCTTGCCACCACCAGCAACAGTAGCATCAACATCCAGTCACCAAGGTGACGAGGGCCTGTATCTCGCCTTGAAAGGGTGTTCACTCTCATCTTCTGTCCTGCTACAGTGACTCGTCCTAATGACCTCTACCTTCCCCGAGTTCCTGGGCTTCAAGTGACCGCCTTAATCATCCGTCGTACCATAATATTCACCGCAGAGAGAAGTAGATGGCTTAAGTTTTTCTCTGGCTCCTCTTTGCTCTTGTCCCCCATGTTTTAGTCTGTATATAGTTAGGATATTTATATGTTTAGCTAGGGCACTGGTGTAAGGTTAGCGGTTAGGATTTGTCTTTATAATTAGTTATTATTGTTATTAAATATCAAAAGCTCCTCCTTTGTATAATGTCCACCCTTTACCCCTAGAATCTTTCTTAAATTACCTTACTTTGGTTCTCATTGTCCCCATTTTCAAGGTCATATGCCATTGTTTATTTCCCTTACTTAATTTCCTTCTACCTTTATGATACGTTGGTGTTAGGTTAATAGATTAGTGACATGGTAGGATTTGTAGCTGTATGCCCTTCGTGATAAGTCTTATCTTTATGTACGTGCGTAGGAACAATATAGGTGTTATCCAAGAGAGAGAGAATCCGGATCTCTGAAAGCCGTACCTTCTCTTCTAACGAATTGTTGTCCACTTAGTCTATATTAGGACAGGTAGGCTAGAGACGAGGTCGTTCGTTCTTCCCCCACGGCCGGTCATTGTTGGTCGCCTCATCTCATTCGAATCTGGGAGTAATCCGGATCTTTAAATGTCAATGCCGTAATCCTCTTCTTCTCTGTCTTTAAATCGTTGTGTCCACACTCGTGAGTGTCGTAATTCGGGCATAACTAGATACTACCCCGAGGATTATCCTAGTTATCTTTTTACCTTCATGTTATTCTCATTTACCTGTTTTGTGATACTTACCATTTATTCCATTTTGGTTGGAATCTAATCATACCTGTATATTTAACACTTTGTTTAAGTTTTGCTGATATTACTTATTATTGTCTGTGTACACCATGGCCGCTGCTAAATTAACGTAGAAGAATTTTGTAGGGAGCTAACTTATGATCAATTACAAGGTTAAGACATAAAGAATAATGACTGGAAAACCATTGCTCACTATTTTCAAATCCCCTTTACAAGTAACATAACTAAAGAAGTTCTACAAAATGTGGTCATAAAAGGTCTAAAGACATCATTGAGGGAAAAGCAGCTGATCGTTTAACACCCAAGAGCCCTTCCTTCGTTCATGAGGATAATGATGAAATCCTTGTACACCCCCATACCCCTGAATCATTAGATACGAGAAATGTCGACTCCCTCGAGCTAAAAATACTCAGACTGGAATTTGAGTTAAGAAAAGAAGAGCTCAAGTTAAAGGCTGAGAACGAAGCACTCAAGTTAAAAGCTTAGAGCGAACTGAGAATGAAACAGTTAGAAAATGACGTTACACAGATAAGTGTCCATTATCGGACTGACATTTATGGACCATTTAAGACTTTTGAAATTGTATCCACTGACAACGATTGGCCCGCCGAACGTTGGGTGTCCATGTTAGTCCCTAAATTGACTGGAAAAGCGTACAGAGTATTTAACAGTCTTGATAACCAAAAAGACTTCCAGTTCGTAAAAAAGTATATTCTTGATGCTTATTCTATTACCCCTGATGAGTACAGACAATTATGTCAAACCATTCTCCCATACCTTTGTAGAGTTTGCTAATGAGAAAAATGCGTATTTTCGTAAGTGGATTGAGGCCACCAACACTAACACATTCGATGACCTCGTAAATCTCCTCATGGTAAAAGAATTAAAAGAGAAATTACCATTCAATATTATAAAGCATATTGAGGAGCGAGGGGAAAATAATCTAATTAAGGCAGCCCAGATCGCTGATGCCTTCTCTCTGCTGGTGAGGTCACTGAATCGCAAAGGGCGTAGCACTTTTCAGTATATACAGTCATCCTCTGGTGAAAGCCGTCGCTTTGTGGATGGTAACAAAGATGTTTATATGCCGCCTACCACCACAATGTGTTCATATTGTAAAAAACCCGGCCATACCATCCAGTTTTGTAAACATCCAAAATCTAAAACTACTACTAACCCTCCAATTACCACTTCAAAATTTAGGCCAGACAATAAATTTAAAAAGCCTATTGCTAGTGTTAACATAAATACCCCCCAACAAAATCTCTTCAAGGACTACAAGTTCCAAGGTACCATTTCATTGTCAAAAAATACTAAAGCCTATCCCATCACTATCCCAAGGGACACAGCAGCTACCCAAAGCATTCTGATAGATAGAGCCCTCCCTGACATACATACTGTCTGTACTAGGGAGAAGATTCTAATAGAGGATCTCTCGTCTTGTCATCCATACAATTTGGCTAAAGTTTACCCAAATTGTGATCTTCTAAAATGAGAAATACAAGTAGGGATTACACTTACTATTAGGCAATGACCTAGCGGGAAAATGGGTAGTTCCTAACGTACAAGTGGTTGACGCCCACCAAGGAACTAGATCTAACCCAACCTCACATTTTCCCTGTTTGTGCTGTAACTAGGTCCCAAAAGGCTATTACCTCACCATCAACCCTGCCAGCTATTGAAAAACTTTTCTCTATGCCATCTCTAAAGATAATTTAATAGAAGCCCAAACTACAGATCCTTCTCTAGCTAAATTCAGACACATTGCTCAGGAGGACAAAGCTATAAACAAAATCCTTTGTTTATATGTTCATGAAGGTACCCTGATGCGGGCAAACAGGCCTCCAGAATTAAAATAATTGGATTCATGGGCTGAAGTCCATCAAGTTGTTATACCCCAATCTATATGTCAAACCCTGATCGAATTGGCTCATGATGAATTATCCGTACATCTAGGATTCCTTAAAACCTACAAGAAGTTACTCTCACATTTTTACTGGCCTGAACTTAAAAGAGAAGTTACTGATTTTGTTAAACCATGCCTTGTATGTCAAATGGTCGGTAAACCTAATGAAAAAATTCCACCAGCCCCTCTTAAACCAATCCCTGTAGTGACAGAACCTTTTGAAAAAATAGTCATAGACTGTGTTGGCCCCTTGCCTAAAACCAAAAAGGGTAATCAATATTTACTCGCCATGTCGTGTACCTCTACTAGGTATCCTGAAGCTTATCCTTTGAGAAACATTACATCAAAAAATATCACGGTGTTTAATAAATCTGTTTACATCTGTTAGGATACCAAAAGAAATTCAATCTGATCAAGGCACCAACTTTACTAGCCATCTGCTCCAACAAGTCTTAAGTGATTTAGACATCACACAAATAGCCTCATCGGCATACCAACCCCAAACCCAAGGCTGCCTTGGAACGGTTTCACCAAACATTAAAGTCCTTGCTAAAAAAAATATTGTTCCCAGATACTCAATTCTGTAAATTATGTCGTCAATACTCCTGACCGGCTGAAAGATTCACAACTGGTCCATATCAAACTCATGAAAGCTTACGTTGACAGGAAGCCAGAGGAAGACTCCACAGAGGGATAAAATGTAATTCCCAGTGCCATGTGTAATACTAGCTT
Organism: Homarus americanus; assembly: GCF_018991925.1. Classification (NCBI taxonomy): domain Eukaryota; kingdom Metazoa; phylum Arthropoda; class Malacostraca; order Decapoda; family Nephropidae; genus Homarus; species Homarus americanus. Next base: position 15,709,012 of record NW_024735554.1, on the reverse strand, counting down.
GGTCCAAGAGTCAGAGACAGTCACTCCCTTTTCAAGAGTATTTGACTTAGATGAAGTGCCAAATCTTCCTCTCCCTAATGGAAACCCTAAAAACAGCGACATCCTCGGTAATCTTGACTCTCACTTTGACACGTTACCTCAAACACAGAGGGACGACTTAAAATATTTGTTACTCTCATACCCAAGAGTCACTGACGACCTCCCCGGGTTTTGCAGTTTTCTCCAACATCACGTCACCCTCATTTCCCCAGATGTTCAACCCATAAAATAATCTGCTTATCGCCTTAATCCAAGAAAAAGAGAAAAAATGAAAAAAGAGGTAATTTTTTTATTAGAACATAATCTTGCCGAACCCAGTGTCTCACCTTGGGCTTCACCCCTGCTTGTTAACCCTCAAACCTGATGGAAGTAGCAGACTATGTACAGATTACCGTAAAGTCAATAGTGACTTTCCCCGATTCTTTCCCGCTTCCTCTGATGGAAGATCTGATAGATAACATTGGACAAGCTAAATATATTAGTACGATTGACGTGTTAAAAGGCTACTGCCAAATAGGATTAACAGAGAAAGCTAAAACCATCTTTGCCTTTACTACCCCTTTTGGTTTATATCAATACACTGTTATGCCACTTGGGGTGATTAATGCCCCTGCTACCTTCCAGCGAGTGATTAACTACACTAGTCAAGATCTTGAGGAGACTGCTGATTATCTAGACGATCTAGTGGTCATCGCCGACAGCTGGGGAAAACACCTTACCAGGCTCAACGCTCTCTTGGATCGACTACAGGGGGCTGGATTCACCATCAACCTGGCCAAATCAACATTCGGGAAGGTCACTGTCGTTTACTTGGGACATGTGGTTGGCCAGGGACTGGTGCGACCTAAGACTGCAAATGTTGAATCCATCCAGGGTTTTCCACCTACCACTAGGAAATCTCTTACGAGGTTTTTGGGAATGGTTGGCTACTACAGAAGGTTCTGCAGCAATTTTTCCACCGTCGCTCCCCCCTTAGCTAACCTGATCAGTCCGAAAACACCATTCCTATGGATACCTGAATGTAAACAGGCTTTTGAACACCTCAAACTGTTCCTGTCCTCCCAGCCTGTCTTGAGGACTCCTGACCACTCACGACCCTTTACCCTTCAGATTGACGCCAGCGAGGTCGGAGTTGGTGCAGTCCTCCTACAAGAAGACCCAACCAGCGGCACATTGCACCCTGTAGCCTACTTTTCATCAAAACTCAAGAGACATCAACGGGGTTATTCAACCATCGAGAAGGAGGCCTTGTCACTAGTCGTGGCCATACGGAGATTTGAATGTTACCTCCACCAGAATCCGGAAGCAACCACAGTCTACAATACTCTACACAGACCACAACCCATTAACATTCATCTCCACCATGCAAAATCACAACCAACGTATCCTTCGGTGGGTGCTATAAGTACAACCATACAACCTCCTCATCCGACACGTAAGAGGCAGTGAGAACATCTAGGCAGACACCCTCACCAGAGAACCTACCGAGGTTTCGGGCTCATCAACGGCGACTGTCCTCCTTTGTCAAGCCTACGGAGGTCTTGGAGGGGGGAGGGGTCACATCCATCCGCCTTGGTCAAAGCATCTGGTGATCGGCAAAATAACCATACTACCTTGCCGCATCACGACGTTGGAGCAAGAGTCAGAAGCCCCAATAACAGCAGTGCCACGTCTCCCTAGCCTCTACCACAACAATCGAGCCTCTCCCGTGAACCACCAAGGTGACGAGGGGCCTGTATCTTGCCCTGAAAGGCAGCTCACTCTTATCCTCTGCCCTGGAACAGTGACTCGTCCTAAGGACCTCAACCTTCCCCGGGTTCTTGCGCTTCAAGTGACCGCCTTAATCATCCGTCGTACCATAATATTCACCGCAGAGAGAAGTAGATGGCTTAAGTTTTTCTCTGGCTCCTCTTTGCTCTTGTCCCCCATGTTTTAGTCTGTATATAGTTAGGATATTTATATGTTTAGCTAGGGCACTGGTGTAAGGTTAGCGGTTAGGATTTGTCTTTACAATTAGTTATTATTGTTATTCAGTATATAAAGCTCCTCCTTTGTATAATGTCCACCCTTTACCCCTGGAATCTTTCTTAAATTACCTTACTTTTGTTACGAGTTGGCCTCTATAGGTGGACCCGACATTAAGTTTAACTAACTAACTTGTAACACTGCTTGTTCTTATTTAGAAAAACTAAAATTGTTTCTGGCTTTCTCTTACACTTGCAAACTATTTTAGTACAGTATAGTACTTTGAAGCCCTTAAAAATGTGTACATATATTATTTTAAGCAAAACACTAAACTGTTTAAATGATATAATTTTACATATACGGGACTGTACTGTACTGTATTGTGATATATTTTTCTTTAGTCATGCTAGTGTAATCCCTTTTTAATTTTGTTTGAATTGAAATACTGTTTCAACTTTAACTGTGATAATGTCTGGAGGAAATAGAATGTGTTATTTAAAGCAAAAAAAAGAAAAAAGAAAAATAACCTTGATAATAAGATTTATTATCTAAAACAATTTTTTTAACAAACCAATAATGCTTTCATTTGCCCTTACACTTGCTGTACTTTCAAACATACTACATTATACAAATCCAAACCATGTATCAATTACACCCCTTTCTACATCGATGTAGTTCAGCTGTGTTCCATCCAGGGCTTCTAATAGAGATATGTGTCCCATCAATGCAGCCAAATACACCAGACATCCCTGCAATAGTGGGAAATTCATCTACAAGGTTTAGTATGTTGCCTGATTCTGGAAAGTGAATGTAATCTTTTGCCTTAAGGGTCAAAATAGTTGCAAAGCATCTGACAAAATTGCAAACTGATGAGACAAATCTTCAAGCAGTCTACCATACTAATTTGGAAGCTGCCACTGCTAAAGTATCTTCATGCAGTTATGAGTTGCAGGTGTGTGGTATACTGCATCCTGTAGGAGTGTAGGGTATATATATTTTTTTATTTACCGTTTTGTCTAACATTGCATATCGTGATTATAGTAAACAACATTTCTCCTATGATGATGTATATTACTGTGTTTCATTTTAAGTTCATTAGAGAATCACCCTCTGTAAAGTGCAACATACAGGTGATATCCCCGTTAGCCGGAATAATTGGTGCAGAGCTCTTCCTGGGATAAGAGACTTCCAGTTAACAAAACTCTCAAACCATGAAAAATCCCACATCCATAGAATTTTTGGTTACATGTAAAAGTTTCCGAGTTTAAACATTCTTTCATTCTCGGAGACCCGGGGAAAAACTTGGAGAGTTTCGGGAATTTTTCATGAAAAATTCCATGAAATAAGCTTGATATTTAACCTTGGAATTTGCTCCAAGGCCTGGAATCAAATTGTTTAAGAGATTTTTCTCAACCTTGAAAACTCGTTCACAGACCCGGAATGTTGAAAAATTTCCCGGAAAACTCTGAGCCAATTTCAATTCTGAATATGTATTAACGAATCCTGGGTAATGAAGAAATTACAGCACTGTAATCATGGCCTGGTGGTATTATTGTACATGGGGGGTGGGCTTAGGGGTTTTCATGGGTGCTGAGTACTGTATAGTGGTGATGTCCCCCCCAGCCCCCCCTACTTTTGTTGCATCACTGCATAACATTGAATAAATACCCAATGCACTTCTAAACAAAGAACAAAATCCAAGATTTAGAGATTCGGTCTACAAAGATATATTTAGTCTAACCTAACCTAACCAAACTTTACCTAACCTAGCCTGACTTTAACTAACCTGACCTGACCTGACCTAACCTAACCTAACCTGACCTAACCTAATCTAACCTGGCCTAACCTAACCTGATCTAACCTAAGGTAATTTAACCCATTTATCTTGTAGACCGCACGCTATAATAGTAACACCAGAATTTCTTGCCTCGTCCTTCTTGAACTCTTGTCATATGTGGCTTAACTCGTTCAAGAAGTTCATGGATGCATTCCTTGGACAGTCTATACCTCTTGATGAACTCCTCCTCAGAGAGATAAGCAAAAGGATTTTGATGGTCTCTAATAACAATACCAGAATGGTATAATTCCAGCATGAAAAAATAAAACAAAATCTTTCTATTATCTAAATATTGTGGTAACTATTGTATATTAGATAAATTACTTTTGATAATAGTTTACAAGCTTGTTGCATAGCTATTGCAGAGAATTTCCTTCAGAAATTTGTCCATAGTATATTTAAAATTTGTTTATTGTTGTTCCATTGAGATAAGATAGGACTAACACGATTTAAATCGAGTGATTGAAAACATCATTAATAAGTTTGGGCACTTTTTTCTAAACCCTAGGTTCGAACATTTCACCTGGAAAAATATTTTACGTAACCTAATCTAAACTTACAAACATTGGTAGTACCTAAACACAACCGGAACAAGAACAACCAGAACAGTGAAATATAACAGGAGAAATTCTTTCCATGGTAATTATCAGCGTGGGTCGCAGATGACACTTGTTGTTAACTATTACCACAGCAACCTACCTAGTACATTTGGCTCATCTAATATCTTTTCTATCTATTTATCTATATAAAACAAAGAAGTCTTTCTGTGTGTCCGCACAAGAATATTGGAAACTACTTTACCGATCCGTTGTGATTATGGATGGTGTTATATGTCGTGATGATGGATGGTGATATATGTAGTGATGATGGGTGGTGTTATATGTAGTGATGATGGGTGGTGTTATATGTGGTGATGATGGGTGGTGTGATATGTAGTGATGATGGGTGGTGTTATATGTGGTGATGATGGGTGGTGTGATATGTAGTGATGATTAGACAATAAAATAATAACAGTTTAATGCTTAAAAAATATGCTTTGCTGAACCGTTGTAGTGAAAAACATGGTGGAACTTATATACACTGTTAATGAACTGTTGATGGAAGAAGAAGTCTTAGGGACTGAACAGTGAGACAATGTGGAGCCTCCTGTAGGGTGGCATCCTACCGTGGCCTAGCGAATGAGCCGCCCGTCTGTTTGTGGGTGGGTTTGTTTGATTGCGAGTTCGCACGAGAATCTCGGAAACTACTTTACTGATCTGTAGTGATGATGGATAGTGTAATATGTAGTGATGATGGATGATGTTATATGTAGTGATGATGGGTGATCTTATATGTAGAGATGATTAGACAATAAAATAATAAAAGTTTAATGCTTAAAAAATATACTCTGCTGTACCGTTGTAGTGAAAAACATGGTGGAACTTACATACACTGTTAATGAAGTATTGATGGAAGAAAAAGTTTTGGGGACTGAACAGTGAGACAATGTGGAGCCTCCCGGAGGGCGGCGTTCCTGGTAGGATAATATATTAGTGAATTGGAAATGGCATTACATCTATCTATCACAAACAAAAGTGCGATACTTACCCTACTTGAAGCTATAAGAAGATGAATGTAGGAAAGCAATGCTTGATAAAATTGGAGAAGGGCGATGGGGAGATGAAAAATCTTCGGAGTTGAAGGTAAAACATCACGGGGTTTCAAGGCGGAACCGGTTATTGGGACATTTAAATATTTGTTTTCTTTATTGGCTCATCTTAATTTACATAAACTGTATTTCAGAGACTTTTTCTATTCATATATAACAAGTTTGAACATTCGGGATAAGTCTTTCGGGTGCCTACCCACACCCTCGGACTTATCCCGAAGTTTCCAATAATATTGTCGGACTACCAAATGATAACCCGACAAAATTTGGTTTAAAATAATGAATTACGGCTCAGAGGGCGCTTTCGGGATACTAATAAGTAACCCGTTTAAAAAAAAATGCCGAATGAAAGCGTGTGCTCCCTTCCAGAATGTCCTGCATGTGTTTCTCGTACAATTAGTGTAGTCACCGGATGATCACGTGGGAGCGGTATTGGCCCCTCATGTGATGCCGCCCATACACGGCGCAACCTTCCTCCAACCCTCATCACGCCATCAGACATGTAGGGTTCGAGACATTAAAGTTCACTCTTGCGTGTCAACCTTTTCTTTGTGATGAGCCTCATTTCTTATTGGTACCGCTCTCTCTGTATTGCTCTAAAAATTGCTGACTTGACTTGGCGTACCTCTGACACACTTAACACGGTAATGTTTGCTGTGTTTTATCTTTGAGGAAGTTGATAACTCTCCGGATCCAAGCTACTCTTCTTTGAAGCTGGAACCAAGAAGAGTACCTTTCCTACAGGCACTGCAACCTTTTTTAGGTCCTGTGCACTATGGAGGTCAGTGAAGTCACGCCCCATTTCATTTCAGGATCGCCCTCGAGCTCCCTGTCAACCTGCGGTGCCTTTGGCCAATGCTCGGGAGGTAAACCTTGGACCCTGGGTCCAAACACAATCCTCCAGCATCTGAGAAGCGGTTACTCCTCGTGTTGCATCATTTGCGGGGTTCTGCTCTGAGCTGACATGAATCCATAGCCTCATGTCCGTGACTTCTCTTACAGCCGACACTCTGTTTGCAACAAAAGTGTGGAAGCGTTTCCCAGCATTACCAATATACTTCAACACTATCATACTATCCGTCCAAAACACATAGTCCTCCAGTGGTACACCGAGTTCACGTCGCATTGTTGTGTCAGCATGTGCTGCCAGTACGGCGGCACATAGTTCTACCGTGGTATGATTTGTAGCTTTAAAGGTGCTAGTCGGGCTCTGCCACACACAAAAGAACAGTAAATTTTTCCTTCCCGGTCTACAGTCCTCAAGTAGGTGACGACTGCATAAGCTGATTGTGAGGCGTCGCAGAAATAATGCAAATGAGCAGAAACAGTGCGGCTCAGGACAACTAGTGTATAACAGTGTGGAATCTGGAAGTCCTGCAGCAGTTTCAGGTCCGACTACCAACGCTGCCACAAGACTAGGTTGTGGTGAGAAGAAGTATGTCTCAATTTTCTTGTCTTCTGCACTCGTTCTGGAAGATGATCTTTGCCTTGACGGTGAAAGGACAGATCAATCCCAGTGAGTCATAGACAGAGCTTACAATGCTTGGAAGCCCCCTTCTTATCATAGGCCGGGTTTGGGCCTTTACCTTTGCAGCAACCTGATCCTTCTCCAAATTCCACATCACTCCCAGGGCAAATTATCATAGGTGAAGTAAACTTCCTTGATACTGGTGTGCCGCCTTTTCATGGGGATAGTGCTGAGTACTCCTTCGTGATTGCATATCCATTTTGTAAGCTTGAATCCCCCTTTTAGCAGCTTGTGTGCCATGGAGATTGCTTCTTCAATATCAGTAACAGACATAAGCAAGTCGTCCACATAAAAGCTCTCTCTAGCTCTGGTGGTCGCGACTGGGAATTCTGAACTATAATCCTGGAAAATTTTCTGTAATGTGTAAGTAGCCCAAGATGGACTCCACATCCCCCCAAAAAATATTTACTGTCATTCGGTAGGCTGTTGGGGTTCCCGACAGGTCTCCATTCACCCACCACTGGAATCCCTGTGTTAAGGGTGTACCTTGACCTGATGAAACATGGCATCATTATCAGCCATCAGCGCAATCAGCAAATGTTACAGCACAATCGAAAACAATGCTAGTCTTCTTTGGTTTGTTTGGGTTTAGTACTGGATGATGAGGCAGATGCCAAGTTTTTCCAAGATTTGCTGCTAGTTCCCCTTTTTGGCACATTCTCCCCAAAGCCCTTAGTGATCAACTGTTCAATTTGTGCAACTTATCGTCGCTTCAGCTCTGCATTTCTCAAGAGGCGTTTTCTCAGATTATTCAGACGCCTGACAACAAGTGACCTCAACGTCTCTGCAGTGTGTTGAGCTGAAGACTCATCTCTCTTTTTTTTTTAATTTACCAACCAGATATTCTTTTGTTAGTATTCTTATTTATTCATATACTTATATGTTCTTTGTAGCATTCTTTCCAATGAGTATCCTGTTTTATATAGTTATCCTTCTTCAGTTCTTTACATATATACAAATTCTTATATATTCTTGCTTCTATTCTTATATGTTCTTTATCCCTATATAACTTATATTCTTATATATTCTTACATAAGTAACTCTAATGCTTCTCTGCTTATATTTTTCAAGTCAATGTTCTTTCTTGTCATTTTCTTTCCTATATATTATATTCTCTTCCATATATTTTGTTCTAGTTATATTCTAAACCATGGATTAACCTGGGAAACCATGTCTTTCTTATTACCACACTTATTATACTTACCACGGTAGCCTGCCACCACCCAGGATTTTATTAGAATATAACATATCTTAGTTAACTGTTAGGTAGCGAGCTTCTAGGCACGTGAGTTAGTTATATTCTGAGAACCAATGTGGGAAAGGATAGAGTGGTGATACTCGTAGATTACGAATTCAATATTTATTAACACAGTGAGTGAATAAAATGTACCTTAGATTCACTCAGGCAAAACAGAAACGCAATTTATTTATTAAGTCATCAAACACTCCAAGAACTTATTACCTCGTTAAATACCTCCAAATACTTATTACTTCATGAGACAATTGTGGTATTATTACTCTGACAAATGAGATTCAGTAATTGGTATACACCAGATATCACTGGACCCTCAAGTCTTACTTTAACAAGTGACAAATTAACGCTTCACTTCTTGGTTACAACATTATACTCTCAGATTATCATTTCATGGTCACTACCGATGAATACATAACACACTGGACAACTCCACAATTATCGCAACATACAATACCTCCTGTTAATTCGCAAGGAACAACATGGCACTTTTAACTCTCATTCAGTGGTTCAATACTCAACCTGGGATACTATATTTCTGCTAGTTATCCCCCAAACAAGATACAATAATACTTAGGCCCATGTAACTGTGAGGAGTGCCCCAAGGTAATACTGGTCTCTCTACAACAATAGAAGATCGCTGTTAGGGGTCGGTTGTAGACCGACACACGCCAAGGGAGCTGGCGCCTGATTTGCAGGAAACGGACTTCCCAGTTTAATCCTGTCGAACTAACGGCATCGTCCAACCCGGTTAGATGGGTCGGTCCGGTAGGTTAGGTGGTTCTCGCCGGAATTGAATGGGAAACTGGTTGTGTCCATTTATCATCGCACCTGTCGATGACCAGAGCTGGACGACTTTCTGTACTCCAGCGACACTGGCGCATCAATTTTAGTTTTTTGGAAGATCATCTCCAATTCCCAAAATCGCCATCTTGTGCCTCTAAACGTGTCTCAACAGGAGGGAGAGCCGGTGATGAGCCCATGACAACAAGAGTAGATAACATTTTCATGGGCCATTGGGCCATTTACAGCCCATCCGAGTTGAGTCCTCACTGCAAATGGTGCTCCATCTCGTCCTGTCCAGCACTCTAATGAAATCAAGGCTCTTGAACAGTCCTGTCCTATTAGTAGTTCAACGTCTTGAACATCAGGCACAAGAGGTACGATTTCTCGAAGATGTTCCAAATCCATTACTTCCAGAGTGGACGCTACTGAGTCTCCCAGTGACGGGGCAAGCAGTCAATCACCAGTACATCTTGGAGTAACAGTGTACGTTTAGTCCATCTCACCTGCGTGCCTTTGACCTCCAAGTCTATCTCCAATGTGTGTCGTTTTTTTCATGGGTAAGAGTATCAATAAAGAGTGCCACTGATCTCCCATACGTCTTCAATCGTTGCAGAAGACTCTTCGCACAAAAGGACTGATTATTTCCGGAGTCCAGGAGTGCAGTCGTTCTTGTCGTGAGCCTTTTTTGTCGGCCCCTACACCTCCACCTCCAAATGTGGAAGAGCTATCCTGCTCTTCTTTAGTCATTGACTGGGTCCTGCCTTCTCCCTCTTGGTTGATTCTCCAAAGTTCCAATATGGGTTTTTATGTCGGCCTCCATCTTCATGACCTCGTGATCTCTTGTCGCGTCGTTCATGCCAATCATCTTGTTGCGTAGGGTCCGACCTTTCTCTCTTGATGCCATGGTTCCTCTTGATTGGGTAGTCACACGTGTCCCTAGTCTGTCCATTGTGGCCTCGAGACTTACTCTTATCTGCTTCTTGGTTCCGGCGTCAATATTCATACTTTTCCCTTTGCAAGGACTTGCGAGAAGGGAGTAACTATCTGGAGTGTAAGTCTGAACATCTAACACTGTCACATGACGAGTATCCCATCAGACACACCTTGGCCTGGTGTCCCTTTTGAGACACAAGAAGCAATACCGTAATCGTTGCACAGTTCGGGTTCTCTCAGATACTGCCATAGTACGAAACTTGAGGCATCGATTCAAGTTATGATCTTCTGAGCAGAGCTTGCAAGTCGTGCGCTGTGCGCCCGTGACAGCCAGCCCTACAGCACACCTGCTAGCATTATTGTCGGGATATCGTTTGTCTCTGGCTCCCCATGTTTCTGTGTATGCCTCTCTCGCATTTCCGGTACCAGCGGCCTTCTGTATGATAACCCAGAGATGTTCTAACCCTGGTTCCTTTTCTCCTTTGCTCCGGTATTTTTCGCGCAAGTGACTGGGTAACGTCTCAACCAGCAACTCTTTTCCCCAACAGATTGTCAACTTGCCACAATGCACCGCAGTTACCTAACAGGGAGGTACTACCGCCTGGGAAGATATTGGAAGAATAATGTATTGTATAATGGTAGACCCTGCTGCCATATGGCATCACGAAAATTGTGACCAAGTCCCAGGTTACTGACCTGAATTTCTGCCTCATTTACACACAATTGCAGGGGATTAATTGTTGTTCGTACTATTGACAACACAACATACATATATTGTTTTTCACTTTTAATCTTTTATTTTTATTTTTGTATTTCTCATTATAAAATTTATTTACTATAAATTATTATTATTATTATTATTATTATTATTATTATTATTATTATTATTATTATTATTATTATTATTATTATTATTATTATTATTATATTTTCGCCCCCCAGGCCCCGATGTGGGTCAGTGACCTGTGCCCGGGTGGGTTAATCCCTGTAAAAAAAAAAAAAAAAATTACAGATACATACATTCAGCCTGTCTGCTAGGCAATGAAGTCCCGCTGTGTAATTAGTACGTACTGACGGGGTCAACGTCAGCTCCTGGGAAACACACCCTCATCCTATTTTAATCTTTACTGCAAAAAGCTCTGTCCATATACCGTATCTGCGAGTCGCCAACAATTAAGATTTTCTTACCTTCTTTGTCAGCCTTGTCCCTGACTATACTTACGTCCAATTCATCTATCAAGGGACTGAAAAAGTTGGTACACTTAGCTGCTGTTGTCGTTGTTGTCGTATCCTTGGTGTGTTTTTTCACTCCTAGTTTAGTTGTCCCTCTCCTTACAACCTTCCACTTGCCTGAGCTTTCGTCATTCACCGGCTTTCCTTGCCTCGTTTCTTCCTTCATCCTTACTATCTCGGCTTTTAATTTCAAGATATCTTCCTTGGCCCTCTCCAACTCGGCCCACAGAAGGGCACAGCCCTGTTCACAAGTAGCACTTGCTATTACTGACAATTTATTCCCGGGAGCTAAGACGCTGTGACCTTTCCTCTAGCGAGGTCAGAAGACAATTGTGTCCCTCAGGACTCATTATATTTAAAACTCGGGTTGAAACACGACGACCCTCTTCAAGGGAAGATGTTGTTTAATAATACGGGCGTAACACTCTCGCCCACTCTTCCGAACTATTTTGTAACATCAGTCGCTCTTCTTGCTCAGCTCGTTAAGGCGTCGTTTTGATGCGTTGATAGACGTAGAAGCAACAGACGTCACAGGGTCCATCAGATCGGGCTCTTCCGATGATGGTAAGATCCGGTAAGATCCTTTTCGCAGCCCAAATGATTACTCTCACCCATCGGCTTCACAAAGCTCCGATCAACGTTTTGACTTTAATTTCCGAATGGTTCGACAATTTGATGATTTCACATTTTAAGGGTGAGAGAAACCCACGACGTTGCCGCAGTCAATCCTTATTGGTTGATATGGTCAAACCTGTAAAGATCGAGACACTCGTTAACTACTTATTACATTTCATTATATGTATACATTATACGTCAGTTAATAGATACATTATTCTGTATACTATGTCTTAGTTCAAACATTTCACCACAACACAAACACTCACTGTTTTTTCACTCATGTGTGCGGGCTTATCGCTACACTTAACTCCTAGTATCGTTCCAAGTAACTCCTGTGGTGGGTAGTGTGTGTTCACTCAAAAGGTCTGGCCGATACTGCGTCAACTGCGACCAACACCCCCCCCCCCCACACATCTGGCGAGGTCACAGGTTGGGACCTGCCATGTTTTATCGTCTTGGGCCGCGACGGCGCCATCATCTCCTCGCTTAGTAAACAACAAAACTTTCTTATTACTTTTATCAACCTCCTATAATTGCAATAATACTGAACGAGGGCGGCGATAACAGTAGGTACAAAGCTCCTCCAGTAATAACACCAGATACCAGATGAACAACGATGCCATAGAGAAATCCGACTGCGAGAGAGATTTAGGAGTAATGATAAGTAGGAACCTTAAGCCAAGTAAACAATGTGTTTTTGCTCGTAACAAGGCTAATAAAGTACTTGGGTTCATACAAAGGAGTGTTAGTTACAAGACTAGCGAGGTCATCCTAAAACTGTATCTTGCGCTTGTGAGACCACACCTGGATTATGCAGTTCAGTTCTGGTCACCGTATTACAGGATGGATATAGAATCATTGGAAAGAATTCAGAGGAGAATGACAAGACTAATCCCGGGCATTAGGAACCTTGAGTATAGAGACAGGTTAAAGCATCTTAATTTGCACTCCCTCGAGAGACGTAGAGCGAGGGGCGACCTGATAGAGGTGTATAAGTGGAAGTCAGGGCTAAACAAAGGGGACATTACAAAGGTACTCAAACTATCCAACCAGGAGCGAACTCGTAACAATGGTTTTAAATTAGACAAATTTAGATTTAGGCGTGAAATAGGTAAACACTGGTTTGGAAACAGAGTAGTGGATGAATGGAACAAGTTACCAAATATCATCATTAACTCGAATACGCTGAATAGCTTCAAACATAGGTTGGATGCTTATATGAGCAATAGGGGTTGGGTGTAAACGGGACTGCCTAGTTTGGGCCAATAGGCCCGCTGCAGTTTCCTCCATTCTTATGTTCTTATGTTCTTAACACGACGTTGTGGCCACCTTCCGTCCTCAGAGTAAATGTTCTATACATGAGCAGTTATGCTTAATTCTTTGTCATTTATTGAGCTTTAGAATAGTGCCGTAAGGTGCCTTGAGCTGCCAATACTGAACCTGTAGGGTCGTGTACAAAGGTTGCGTGTTTGCGGGAGGGGAGGTTGTTGCTTGTACTACTGCTAGTCGATTGACCTAAAACACTTTTTCACCTACGTTTTAATGACAAATTACACATTCACACACGCCACACGCGCACACACACACACACACACACACACACACACACACACACACACACACACACACACACACACACACACACACACACACATACACTTCCCTCAGCCTTCATAGGGTAAGGACGTGTGTAGTCGGCGCTGCCCGCTAACGCGGCCGTGGTCTCTTGATCATGGAGACAGCTGCCAGTCCGGTCTGTCGGGTCGTCCCCTTCCCCATCTCCGCCTTCCCATCTGGACTTATCAACATCCTCACACCAACAGTACAGTGCAAAGATTGACGATCAACCCACAAGTGAAATACAAAAGTGGCAATTTCAACTCGAAGGATACGCACAAAAACACAGCAATACTGATTGTGGCTGGATCTGACCTAACCTCACGTCTTCACCTGACCTAACCTGAAGGATGAAGCACACCTGCATTGCCCCAAGCTACTGTCCTGGCCACGTGGCCACACACCTGCCCAACCGCATCCAGCCCATACGAGCACGAACTGATTGCTACAAGAACAGCCCAGTCCCAACCATTGTAAAAATTATCAACACCTAATTATCATATATCATATTTGTATCACTTATGTTACTTGTACATCATTTGTAAATCAAGAGAACCATTTCCCAATTATTTAATTGTATATTTTCAGCTTTCCGGCTGCCATGCTCTTTCAATATACCGTTAAGTATTATTATTATTATTACACACACACACACACATACACACCTAGTATTAACAAATAAAGAAAATATTATCAGAGATATCACAGTAGGGGAAGAACTAGGTAACAGTGATCACAGAGAAATCAGGTTCACCCTAAATTGGGAAACGAAAAACAATGACAATATGGTCAGAGTCCCAAACTTTCGGTTGGCGGATTATCAGGGGTTAAGAAGGTACCTAGGTGAGGTCACCTGGGAACAGTCACGTCAGTTCCCAGTAGGAAGGGGTGAGGTCATAGATGACACAACAATTGATCATGACTATAATATATTCACTAGTATACTACATACAGTACAAGAACAAAATATACCATACAGAAAAATTCGGTCAAATAAGAATGAGCCAGGGTGGATGACCAGAAAACTTAAACATGACATAGGAATAAAGAAAGGAATATATAAGAAATTAAAGGGAGGGGAGGAGCAGCTCAGAAATAGGTATAATGAACTATCTAGGAATGTTAAGAAAAATATAAGGAAAGCAAAGAGAGACTATAAAATCAAAATAGCAAGAGAATCCAAGGCAAATCCCAAGGGATTTTTCCAGGTATATAGAACAAAGGTCAAGGACAAAGTTGGGCCTTTAAAGTCAGGGAGGGGAGAAGTGATAAATGGCAGTGAAGAAATAAGCAAAGCATTGAACAGCTACTTCTTATCAGTATTCACAGAGGAAATTTGCGATGAAATTTCAGAGGTGGAACTGATATTTAAGGGAAAGGAAGAAGAGAGATTAAAGAATATCACTATCAGAAAAGAAGATGTTCTTAAGAAAATAACTAAATTAAAGAAGACAAAATCCCCAGGGCCGGATGAAATTTTCCCTAGAGTCTTGAAAGAGTGTAGGGAACAGATTAGCGGACCCCTCGTAAACTTATTTAAGAACATAAGAGCATAAGAATGGAGGAAACTGCAGCGGGCCTATTGGCCCATACTAGGCAGTCCCGTTTACACCCAACCCCTATTGCTCATATAAGCATCCAACCTATGTTTGAAGCTATTCAGCGTATTCGAGTTAATGATGATATTTGGTAACTTGTTCCATTCATCCACTACTCTGTTTCCAAACCAGTGTTTACCTATTTCACGCCTAAATCTAAATTTGTCTAATTTAAAACCATTGTTACGAGTTCGCTCCTGGTTGGATAGTTTGAGTACCTTTGTAATGTCCCCTTTGTTTAGCCCTGACTTCCACTTATACACCTCTATCAGGTCGAGGGAGTGCAAATTAAGATGCTTTAACCTGTCTCTATACTCAAGGTTCCTAATGCCCGGGATTAGTCTTGTCATTCTCCTCTGAATTCTTTCCAATGATTCTATATCCATTCTGTAACACGGTGACCAGAACTGAACTGTGTAATCCAGGTGTGGTCTCACAAGCGCAAGATACAGTTTTAGGATGACCTCGCTAGTCTTGTAACTAACACTCCTTTGTATGAACCCAAGTACTTTATTAGCCTTGTTACGAGCAAAAACACATTGTTTACTTGGCTTAAGGTTCCTGCTTATCATTACTCCTAAATCTCTCTCGCAGTCGGATTTCACTGTGGCATCGTTGTTCATCTGGTATGTGGTTTCCCTGTTTACATCTCCTATACTGAGGACTTTACATTTGTCCACGTTGAATTTCATCTACCATTTTTCAGACCATTCGAAAAATTTGTTTAGATCTTCCTGTAGTTTTGCTGAATCCTCGTCAGATTTAATAACACGTCCTATTTTAGTGTTATCAGCAAATTTACTTATGTTGCTGTCTATGCCGCTATCTATGTCGTTTATGTATATAATAAATAATAATGGTCCAAGTACTGAGCCTTGGGGAACTCCACTTGTGACGTTGCTCCAATGGGACTTAGTGCCGTTAATGCTCACTCGCTGTTTCCTGTCCTGTAACCACGCCCTAATCCATTTAAGGATGTTACCTTTGATGCCATGTGCTTCTACCTTTCTAATTAGTCTTTCGTGGGGGACTCTGTCGAAGGCTTTGCTAAAGTCGAGATATATCACATCATAATTGTGCCCCTCATCCACCGATTCGAAAACTGATGAAAAGAATGTTAATAGATTAGTCAGACAAGAACGTCCGCTTGTGAAGCCATGCTGGGAATCATTGATCAAGCGGTGCTTCTCCAGGTGATTTCGAATAGAGTTTGAAATGATTGCTTCCAGTAATTTGCCTACTATTGATGTTAGACTGATTGGGCGGTAGTTCGAGGATAGTGATCTATCCCCCTTCTTGAAAATCAGTATTACATTCGCTATCCTCCAGGGTTCTGGTACTACACCTGTTTTTAAGGACATGTTAAACAACTTTGCTAAGGGCATACTAAGCTCTTCCTTACATTCCTTTAATACTCTGGCAAATATCTCATCGGGACCAGGTGACTTATTTGGCTTTAGTTTGTCTATTTGCTTACTAACATCGTTACTAATCACTACTATCGCGCTTAATTTGTTTTCTTCACTATCTCTGAATAGAGTCGGTGCCTCGGGTATCATTTTTAAATTTTCGGTGGTGAAAACTGTTGAAAAATATTTATTCAAATTATTGCTCATTTCTCCGTCGTTATCAGTGAGCTCGCCGGTATCTGACCGTATTGGTCCAATCTTTTCTCGTGTTTTAGTTTGATACATTTGGTAGAATCCTTTGGGGTTTGTCTTCGCCTCCCTTGCTATCCTTACCTCGTTATTCATCTTGGCTTTCCTTATCTCGGTTTTAACCCTACTCGCCAATATCTTATAATAATCCTGGAGGTAAATTTCCCCACGCTTTATCCTTCTACCTATAGCCTTTCTTTGGCCAATGATGTTCTTTAAATAATTATTTATCTATTTAGGGTCATTGTTGTCTGATCTGAATTTTTTGTATGGTATGTTCTGCCTTTGTACATTAAGTAACTCATTATTTTAATTGTCGTGGAACTCGGCAATCTCAGATCTCGTTATCAAGTCGGAGTCATCTGTCAAGTTCACGGCCAAGCGCGACACCCCCTCTCTCAGCTGCCTCTTTAAACTGTCAAAGTTTGCCCTTCTGAAATCTGGTAGTTTAGTGGAATTTTCCTTACGTCTGCCCTGAAAATCTAACTGGAATCTAATTTCTTTGTGATCGCTGTTTGCAAGTTCGTTCCCTACCTCGACATTGCTAATGAGGTTTTCTCTGTTCGACAGAACTAAATCGAGTATATTATTACCCCGTGTGGGTTCGGTTATATGTTGACTAAGGAAACGGTCCTGGATCGTCTCGAGAAAATCCTCTGATTCTGAGTTACCCGTAAGGTCAGTCCAATCTATTTGGCCAAGGTTAAAGTCGCCTACTATACACTGGTAGGGTGTGTCAATTTTGTCAACATGTTAAAAATCAAATTTGGTAGTCAAAATATTGTGCCTCTTTATGTCTAAACTTGAGATTAGCAAACAAAAATGAATTGAAATAACCCTCACCTACATCAATTATACCTTAAAGTTTCAAATATCAGTATTTCAACAAATTAATGAGACTTGATTAGAATTATTCACTTGATATTAACTAATCTCATGTAAGCATATGGATTATGGAGTATTTTATGGTTCTATAGCTTGTGTACAATATGCATGTCAGAACATGAACATGAACAGGCTCTCCGTGTGGGACAGTTTAATTCTTGTTTTGACTTGTACCAAGCGTGAGGATAAGGCGCCCGGCTCACTCTCCTTCTAGATATCATAGACGGTGGTTTGCTCTCATTGCACTTGCACCTACTCTACCAGACGAATTCTACATTTTAATTATTGTAAGTAGGGCATATTGATTGTCGCAGTTACTTATATCATTGTATAAAACATTATGTTCTAAGAAATTATTATGTTATTTCTGTTACAGCATTTTTGATAAACAAATTGATATTTTTTGAAACAACAATTGAATTATGAAACATTGAAATATTTTTCTATTTGTCAGATAGTGTGAAGATGTCAAAATTGAAGACAAGAAGTCAGTTGTCAACCCACTTGAGCCTGCTAGTTGGTAAAGGGAAGGAGCTTCCTGTATCAGAACTTCCAACAGTGAGAGACATGCTAAGATTAGGGTTACTCCTTCGAGAAAAAAATGCAAAGGACAGAAGGAACTATACAGATAAAGAACTCATAAATGACATGATAGTCCCTCTTCTGCATCAATGGACAAAAGCTAATGCACTATTCAAACCACCTGTGATTAATCAGTGTCGAACTATTGAGCTAAAACTAACGAAATTATGGCACAAAGCAGTTGAAACATCACTTGGTAAAGGAAACTTGGCCAGGAAAAATGAATTTCTGCACACACTTGATACTCTGTTTGACATTTTGACCTGCAAGTGCTCCATACAATTATGTTCTGAATCCAACTGTTCTCACTCAGGTAAGAGAGAAAATAATTCCCACATTGATTGTGGTTGTCCTCGTGAAAAGAAGATCCCTGTTTTAGAGCTTGAATTTATAAAGGCACAGAGGACAAAGGCAGAAGGCCAAGGAAGTATGCAAATGGGTTCAATAGATTATTCAGAAACAAAGAAGCAGATTGCTAATGCCAAGAAGAGAGAACAAATCCGAGAGAGGGAACAAAAGAAGAAAATGAAGAGTGAAGAAGCCATCCAAAGAGAGGAAGAGCTGTGTCAAGATGTTTATCACTTCTTTGATAGTTCTTCTGATGAACAGGAAGCAACATCAGATGATAGTTCCAAAGAGCCATCTGAACCTTTACCAAAGAAAATGAAATACAACACAAGAAATATTTCAAACATTGCTTTAGCTAGTATTCGCCACCATGCTGGACTTCGTGAGGCTGCAGAAATTGCAACTGCCGCTTGGATAGATGCAGGCCTCATCAGCCGAGAGGATGTATCTTTGGTGATAGATCATAATAAAATTAGAAGAGCACAAGAAAAAATAATGAAGGAAATATCTGATCAGCATGAAAAAGATTTAAGCGAGGGAGGGCTCTCCTGTCTTTTGTTTGATGGAAGAATAGATGACACAAAAGTTTTGCTAGAAGTAGAGGGAGTGAACAGAAAGTTTCCAGGTCTCATCAAAGAAGAACACTACTCTGTCTGTTCTGAGCCTGGTGGTCGGTTTTTGTTTCACTTTGCTCCCGAAACTGAAGTAGAAGGGAAGAAACATGCAGAGGTCATTGCTGATCATATTTTATGTTGGGTTCAGGAGAGAGGACTTGGCAGTTCACTGCAGGCTGTTGGTGGAGATTCAACTGCAGTGAACACCGGATGGCAGGGGGTGTAATGACGCATTTAGAGAAAAAACTAGGAAGAAGACTTGTTTGGATTGTATGTGATTTACATACAGGCGAGCTACCTCTTCGTCATCTCATCCAGGAACTTGATGGTCCTACAAAGAGCAACAACAAGTGGTCAGGTCCCCTTGGCATCATGCTGGATGAAGCAACACAACTAGAAATAAATACAACCTTTCCAAAGGTCGAAGTTGGCCCTCCCCTTCCGGCGTTGTCTGAAGGAGTCATCAAAGATCTCAGCACAGATCAATCCTATGCTTATCGTATTGCCCAAGCAATAAGATCAGGAGAAGTGCCTCAGTCATTGGCTCTCTTGGAGATTGGACCTGTCAGTCACAGCCGTTGGTTAACTACAGCTCTTCGTTTCTGCAGGATTTGGATTTCCAAACACGAATTGAAGGGCAAAGTGCTGAAGAATTTGAGGTTAATTGTTGAATTTATTATTGGAGTTTATCTTCCCCAGTGGTTTAGTGTGAAACTTAATCCTATGTGGGTGGATGGGCCCAATCACCTTTTGTTTCAATTGCAGCTAGTAAGAACACAGAGGAAGGTAGTGAGGGACATCGTGTTACCTGTGGCAAGAAGGTCCGCTTGGTATGCTCGATCAGAAGCAGTTTTGCAAGCAATGCTTTGCAGTCAATGTACCAATCTCCGAACCGAGGCTGTAGAAGTCATTCTAAAGATTAGAGGAACGCTAATAGATGACGACCAGTTGGGAGACTGTTCGTTTCATTCAAGAAAAGTTCCCCCAATAAACGTCAATGCCACCAAATTGTCAGAATTGGTTGACTTGAGTTTGGAAGTCTTAGAGCCACCATTGACAACAAGTCTAACTAGCCAAGAATTGAGAAACCTTAAAGAGACTCCAATGCAGGTGCCGAAGTGGCCTTCCCACACTCAAAGTGTGGAGAGATGTGTGAAAATGGTCACAGAAGCAGCGGGCCTTGTTTACAGCCACGAGAGGCGAGAAGGTTACATCAAAGCACAAATAGCAAGCAGACTACTGAAGACAAGAAACCAAAGCAAAGAGAGTATGAAGGCATTGGTTACTTTCAAATAGACTACGGATAATAAAATATAATAATTTGAAACTTGAAACAGTAACATGTGTGCAAACGCTGGTTATGTTATAAATTCACAAATATGTACATTTAAAAATCCATTTGATGTAGGTAGGACTTATTATAAAAAAACATTTATGCCAGAATATTGTTTTGCATGCTTAAAGACTACAATAAATTGCTACCAAATTACTCGATTTTCAATTTAGCCAGTTCACCCCCTAAATTGACACACCCTACTATACAGACTTTGTTGTGAATGGAAGCCCTGCGCATTTCATCCCAGATAAGTCGCTCATTGACTCTATCAAGATTGGGAGGTCTATATATTACTCCTGTGATTAATTTTTCCCGACCATCGCTTAATTCTATCCAAATTGTTTCTGTATTCCGCTCAGTTTTTATTTCCTTATTTATTTCACACTTCAGATTATCCCTAATATAGATTGCTACTCCGCCTCCTTTCCTGGTCTGCCTATCGGTATGGAACAATTTGTAACCCGCAATTTGGTATTCGACCGGCAACTCACGTGAGTCTAGGTTGATCCATGTTTCAGTGAATGCTATTATATCGATTTTTTCGGTACATACCAAGGCCATAATATCATCCATTTTGTTTCTCATACTTCTACTGTTCGCGTAGTAGACATTTAAGTTAGTCGTGTTCTGAGTCCTCCCTTTACCGCGTTTAGTTTTAAATTCCCTGTTTAATTTAGTTTTGTCATCATTCCTAACACCATTTTCCTGTAATCTTTTACTTTGTTTACCCGCTCCCACTGCAGTTTCCCCCACCCCCGTGCCCATATGTTCCCCTAGCAGTTTAAAGACTTCGATATCCTTTGAACTGCCCCCTCTAGAGACCCAGCCAGGGTTGCCACCCCATCACGAGACAGGTGCACCCCATCTCTAGCATAAAGGTCCCTTCTGCCGTAGAAGTTTTCCCAGTTGTCAATGAATGGGATAGATATTGACTTGCAATATCTGTCAAGACGGTCGTTGACACCAACCGCCCTTGACAACCATTCACTGCCAACTCTCCTTCTAGGCAGGACACCTCATATGATAAGGATCCCTCCCTTAGACCTAATACGATCAATAGCTGCCTTGAACTTATCAAGAAGCTCCTCGCTCCTACACCGGCCAATATCATTGCCTCCTGCACTGAGGCAGATAATGGGTTTGTTCCCATTACCAGACAAGATATTGTCCATCCTGTCAATTATATCCCCCACCCCAGCTCCTGGCAAACACACCCTCATCCTATTTTTGTTTTTACCACAAAAGGCCCTGTGCAAGTACCTTACCTGTGAGTCACCAACAATTCAAGTTTTTATTCCTTCCATGTCATCCCTTTCCCTGACTGTACTAACGTCCAATTCGTCTTTTCAAGGGACTGAACGAATTGGTACACTTAGCTGTTGTTGTCGTTGTTGTCGTATCCTTGGTGTACTTCTTCTCCACCAGCTTGGTCCTCCCACCCCTCACAACTTTCCACTCGCTTGAGTTTTCGTCAGACACTGGCTTTCTCTGTCCAGCCTCCCCTTTTAACCTCGCCAGCTCTTCCTTTAATTTCAGGTTCTCCAACTTGGCCCTCTTAATTTCTTCCTTGGCCCTCGCCAATTCTTCCATGGACCACTCCAGTTTGGTCAACAAACTCACACAACCAAGACCGCACATAGCACTGGCCATATCTGATAATTATCCCTCGGGAGCTAATCCTGCCATGACCTTTCCCCTAGTGAGGTCAGAACACAACTGAGTGAGGTCAGAACACAACTGTGAGGTCATTAGACACCGGAGTTGTGCCAGACTTGCGGAAACAGGCAAATGTAGTACCCATATTCAAAAAGGGAGACAGAGCATCAGCGTCAAATTACCGGCCGATCAGTTTGACGTCAGTAGTGGGGAAATTTCTTGAAGCAATTATAGCAGATAACATCCGATCGCATTTAGAGAAAAGCAAATTAATCTACGACTGTCAACATGGGTTTACAAAGGGAAAATCTTGTCTAACAAATCTGCTGACATTTTTTAGGAAAGTCTTCGAGGTAGTAGATAATGACGAAAATTACGATGTTATTTACTTTAGCAAAGCATTTGACAGAGTACCGCATCAGAGGCTTCTGAGAAAAATTAAGGCTCATGGTATCGAGGAGAAAGTTTTAAACTGGATACAATGCAGAGAGTCAGCGTAGATGGTGTTAAATCTGAGTGGGGTCGTGTAACCAGTGGGGTTCCCCAGGGGTCAGTACTAGGCCCACTCTTGTTCATAATCTACATAAACGATCTAGATACTGGGATCAGCAGTGACATAAGCAAGTTTGCGGTTGACACCAAAATAGGGCGGCAGATGAATTCAGGGCAGGATGCAAATGCATTACAGGAGGATCTAAATAAACTGCAGGGGTGGTCTGAAAAATGGCAAATGAAATTCAACACCAGCAAGTGCAGCGTACTTAATATTGGAAGAACAAATACTGTCAATGTATACAGCCTTAACAACATCAGCCTAGAGAAGTCGACTTGTGAAAGAGACCTAGGGGTACTTGTAAGCCCGGACCTACGGCCTAGAAAACAGTGCGTTTATGTTCGAAATATGGCAAACAGAGTATTGGGTTTTATATCTAGAAGTGTAAGTAATAAGAGTGCAGAGGTCTTATTGCAACTATATCTTGCGCTAGTTAGGCCGCACCTCGATTATGCGGTTCAGTTCTGGTGCAGCGAAGAATGACGAAAATGATTCCGGGACTTAGAAATCTTCCATATCAGGATAGGTTAAAGAAACTAAACTTGCATTCCCTAGAAAGACGAAGAGTGCGGGGAGATATGATAGAAGTATTCAAGTGGGTGAAAGGAATCAATAAAGATGATATATATAAAGTTCTTATAATATCCGAGCAGGAAAGGACTCGGAACAACGGATATAAGTTGGATAAGTTTAGGTTTAGGAGGGAGATAGGAAGGAACTGTTTTACAAATAGGGTGGTGGACGAGTGGAACAAGCTTAGCAACTTTGTAGTATGTGCTGGAATGCTGGAAAGTTTCAAAAGGAGGCTGGATATATTCATGGATGATAGAGAGTGGTAGTAACTCTCGACAGGAGCTGCCATGCACAGGCCAACCGGCCTATTGCGGACTCCTTATTTTCTTATGTTCTTATGTTCTTAATCGAATTTCGGGAATTTTATAATTGTGATCAGTAATTTTGAAAGTTCTAAGACATTTTTCCTTAGTGGGACTTCTTGCGCTAATTTCGTATAAACGAGATTTTTTAAATTTGTTTATGTAGGTTCATACGTTGCGGTACACACCCAGAACATCGAACGAAGAAATGTACACACCCAGAACATCAACCAACTGTGGAGTTCACCTGGGTAGGTTAGGTGACTTTAGGTTGGGTTAGGTTAGGTTGAGGTAGGTTAGGTTAGGTTCATAACTGTTTTCCAGTAGGTTTTGATGTGTTTTGATGAATTTTTACCTTGATTCTTATAGTGAATCTGTAGAATCTGTGATATATTGATATTGATATTGAATTAGTTTATTTAGAATAACACGGATACAGAGTCGATTAAAAATCATAATATTAACATGGCTGAGCCAGTTCAGAACCTGAGCTCTCTTGTAGGCACATGATATATGCTGTCCATTTATCTCAAGGAAGTATTATGTAACATTTAGTATCATCTGGATTAGTACACATCAAATGGTGGTAATAAAAATACATCCGACTGTTACCACGGTTATCACTTCGTATATTTATTTTTTTATTATTATTATTTTTTTACATTTATATTATAAGTATATACATAATTTACTCCTATTTAAAGTCTGACAGGTTCGAATTACCCCAACGTAAAATTTTACTCCTTACTTTTTATTCACTAAAGTTTATTATACAAAGGACAAGTTTATAAAATAAATGTACTAACAAATTTTTCTCCTTAATTCTATTCAACAAAGTTTAATATACAAAACTGAAGCTTACAAATGTACTTAAAAATTTTACTCCTCTAATAAAGTGTATTATACAAAACACAAGTGTACAATTCTAGTCTGTCTTATACAAAAATCAATAAAAGTGCTACAGTTACAGTGCTGTTATAGACTTAGTCTTAGTGAGATGGATGAACTTATTTTGTCGACACCAGATTTTGGATACGTGGTTTAGTCTTTGACAGAGCCAGCCTCATATCTGAGCTTGGAACGAGCAGGTTTCTTGATGTGATACATTGCAGAGAACCCAAGTTCACACATATAGGTCGTGGGAAATGGAAGAAGTACGTCGATAGCCCTAGTCATTAGAGTTGGGTATCCCACTGCTCTTTGCTTAAGCCAGAAAGATGCAATATCCTCGACAGTGTCGAATGTGCTACGGGTCACGGAATCATTTCTCAACTTCAGGAATTCGTCTTTTGCAGGGTCGTTGTCAGAAATGACATCTTCGGCGACAAGAAATGGTTGCTTCATCCATGCGGTGTTCGTCTCCAGAGCCTTGCTTTCAGGAAAATATTTTGGCATTGACGTCTTGACTGTGAGCAGATGCTCGCCAATTTCGGTCGCCGGGCACTGAACCTCTCTACTTTGAAAAAATTGGTCTCGCCTGGTAAACATAGGGACGTTGTTGGCGTTGACTCGCCTGTGCCATAGTTCCATTTGTTGACAGAAGGCATTCATCTTATCTTGGACATCGATGATGGAAGCCTTTTTTCCCTGTAGAGAGCAATTCAACACATTCATCTCCCGAAAGATGTCCGACAGATAAGCTAGGCGTGCGATGAACTTGTCGTCACGAAAGGCAGCGTTGTCAGGGTGTGCCAAACGCGGCACACGTAAGTGTTATAAGTGTTAAATACGAGGTTACCCCACCGTGCCAACAGAAGCATATTACCCCAGCCAAAATGTAGTTTTTACCCCAGTTGGGGTAATTACCCCGAGTTTGAGAAAAACTGATTTAAAGGAAGGGAACGTAGTCTTTGCTCGGATGGGTGGGGGTAAATTGTTCCACACCTCCACACCTCTATATTTTATGGAGGTCTGGGACTGAGAGGAGCGCATGGGGAGTGGTCTTAGTAGCTCTGGGTGCCTTAAAATGAATCTCTGATAATTCTATATTTGGAAATAATTGTTGTCAAGTCAGTGATTGACAGATTTGTAAACAAATAGGGTACAGCAGTAGGTGTTAATATCCTCGAATTTTAAAATTTTCAGTTTAGCAAATTGTTCGTTTGTGTGATCAGTTTTTTTCAAGTAGGTCATTGTCCGCACAACTCTCTTTTGTGCAGTAACCAGGGATTGTGTGTTTGAAGAGCCAGATGCCCCCCATAGTGTGTGACAGTGTATTAAGTGTTGGTAAGCAAGATTACAATAGACTTATTTCATTGCTGTAAGTGTGAGTGACTGACTAGTGTGATACCGCACTGTTTATTGAATTTACTGTGAATGACTTGTATGTGGTTTCTCCAGCAAAGTTTCTCATCAACAATAACCACAAGGAATGTAGTATTTCGTTCGCGTTTGAGGACTGTACTTCCAAGGTACGGGGGGTCCAAATCTGGGGGTAAGTTTTTCCTTCTGTGTAAGATCGTGTAGTGTTTTTTTTTTTTGGAGGTTTAAGGTCAATTTATTACTTATTACCCAAATCTTGACTTTTATCAATTGAATGTTCATAGTTCTTACAAAGGAATAGAGGGATGAGTTAAGGGCATAGAGATAACTATCGTCTGTAAATATGTTGTATTTTATGAGTGTGCTGGAGTAGACTATATCGTTTCTGTACAATAAAAACAGTACAGGACCGAGAATGTAGCCTTGAGGGACGCCATACAAAATTGGTGAGGAATCAGATTGATGATTATTATAGCAGACATACTGATTCCTATTATTCATATATGAGAGGGCATATCTCAGAACCTATTGATTTGAGCCAGAAATAAAGGTTAAATTCGTTAATAATGCACCAAAAATCATCGGAAAAACATAGTTTCAACTTCGATTTCGTATAGAAGCAACAAGTGAAAATTTACCCTCTCAGTTTGGTTATAATTCGCGTTGGTTACATCAATTAATGGATAGGAGAGATGGGGCTGTAAATAACATCAGAGTGAGGATTCTTCATCTAGCATGTATGTTGAATATTAACAGAGACTCGTCAGAATATAAGCCAGACAGATCAACGGTTCACTAGTGGAGTATTAAGTGTCACTCAACAGAGACGTGTACTGTAGGTTGTATACACTTTATAACACAACCTCAAGAATCTCCTTTCACACTGAATTTGTTTCGAAAATATTATGTTTTATCTGGATAAAATCAAATAATTATTAATTCAACATTTTTCTTTAGTGGGACTTCTGGCGCTAATTTCGTATAAGCGAGATATTTAAAATTTTATTATGTATGTTCATACGTTGCGGTACACACCCAGAACATCAACCGAATGTGGAGCTCACCCGGGTAGTTTACGTAAGGTTAGGTTAAGTTAGGTTAGGTCAGGTTCAAAACTGTTTGGTATGATATATTATTCGCTTCGCTTTTAAAGCGAACCTCTAGTTTCTGTGATGGGGGGCTTATCTCAGAACCTATTAACTTGCGTCAGAAATGAAGATCAAATTCGTTAATAACACACCTAAAACCATCGAAAAAACATAGTTTCAACTTCGATTTCGTATAGAACCAACAAGTGAAAATTTACAAAATTAGTTTGGTTATAGTTCACGTGGGTTACATCCTTTAATGGATAGGAGAGATAAGCTGTAAATAACATCAGAGTGAAGATTCTTCATCAAGCATGTTTGCTCAACGTTAACAGAGACTGGCTAAAAAATAAGCCAGACAGATCAACGGTTCACTAGTGGAGTATTAAGTGCCACTCAGCAGAGACGTGTAGGTTGTATACACTTTATAACACAACCTCAAGAATCTCCTTTCACACTGAATTTGTTACGAAATCATTATGTTTTTTCTGGATAAAATCAAATAATTATTAATTCAACAAAACAATTAGATAAAGTTTATAAAATGAACTTTAAGTTTGTAGTAGTGTCCCTGGCCCTTATGTGTGTGGTAGTGGCGGTGTTGGGGCAGAAGCCCACTGACAGGTGCACGCTCACATCGCCCGGCATGGAGGGGGAGATCAAGATGAGAGAGGTCGACGTAGAGCAGATGATCTCCGGGAAGATGATGAAGAGGGTTGAGGACAAGCTGCCCGGATCCACGAAGGTCACCTGCCCCGACGAGACCTTCTGGGTGGTGACCACCAACCCCAAGTGAGCCCCACCACCGTCCTTCTGAGTTATTTCCTCAATATTTTATTTTACTTCACTACTGTATCTAACTTTATTTTGCATGTTTACAGTGCTTCTGGTATATGCATTTGCTCCTCATTTATATTATGTTTCTGGTCTGGCTTCACTATTAACACTTTCCTGTTTTTTTTTCTTTTTTTCCGAGAATTAGCCCACCTGGGCACAGGCCGAACGACCCACAACGGGGCCTAGGGGGCGAAAAAAGAAGAATAGAGAGAAATTAAAAGTAAAAAAGAAAAAGGATATATTAACCTACACCATTAAGATGCCGGAAAACCAGCTTTTTATAGTGAGACACAGTTTATGAGTATGGAAACACAGAAGAAGGCAGAGCATGCCACAGTTTGGCTGTGTGAGGAAAGAAGGATATATTATTACGGGTTAAACCAATGTGACCGACATCCACAGAGAAACGATGGGCACCGCGGGCAAGACGTGTGTTACGAGCCCTCGACCTTGCCGGCGGTACACAGGAACATTGCCCGTTAAAGTACCTGTAAAAGAAAGAAAGAGTGTAGCAATATTCGGGCGAAGAGAAAGGGAAAAAAGGAGGAGAGTTAATAAGACGAAATGCCTTTTTATTGCACCCTATCTAACAGTTGGGCAAAAGAAGAGCCACCCCAGATATGAGAGCAGTACTCCAAGTTAGGAAGAATGAATCCCTTATATACTTGAAGCAGCTGCTCAGGAGTGAAGTAGCTACGGCATCTGTACAGCATTCCCAACTTTCGACAGGCAGCTTTAGCAATGTTGAGGGTGTGTGGCTCCCATGACATATTAGAGGAAATGGTGAGGCCTAACATATCTATTTTAGAATTTGGCAGAATGATTATGTCTTGAAATGTAATTGGTGGGAGATCACCTAATTTATAATTGTAATTCGTAAATACTGATTTTTATTGCTGTTGAATTTAACCAAGTTTCTACCTTCCCATTCGGAGATGCTGTACAGATCCGCATTGATAGATGTAATGATAGCAGCTCTAGAAGCAGATCCAATTTGAGAGTTAGGAGGAAGGGGAAAATGTAAAGAGTGAAGAGTAGTATCATCAGCTTAAGAATGGATAGAATTAGTTGTAGTGTAAAGTAAATCATTGATAAAAAGAGGTAAGAGTGTAGGTGAAAGAACAGAACCCTGTGGGACACCACTATTGGTAGAAAAAAAGCGAGAGGTCGATCCCTCGACAACAACTTCCATGGATCGGTTCTTAAGGAAGCTAGAGATTAGAAAACAAAGTGGGGGAGAGTAACCATAAGAGGGAAGTTTCGAAAGCAAAAACTTGTGCCATTCTCTGTCAAATGCTTTGGAGATTTCGAGGACCACGACAAAAGTTTCCCCATAATCCCGAAGAGAGGATGACCAAAGATGGGTGCAGCAGGAGAGCAGATCACCAGTAGATCTCGCCTGGCGATAGCCATACTAGTGATCCGACAAAAGAGAATGGCGTTCGAAGTGACGGAGAAAATGGGAGTTCAAGATAGTTTCGAAATTCTTAGAGAGGGATGAAGTTAGGGCAATGGGGCTATAGTTAAAGGGATTAGTATGGTGATCCTTCTTCGGGATGGGCTGAACCAAAGCATGCTTCCAAGAAGAGGGAAAAGTTTGGGTTTTGAGGTAGAGGCGAAAGAGGCAAGCAAGCACAGTGGCCAAAGCTTCAGCACACTCACTCAGAACACGAGTGGGTATTCCTTCCGGTCCATGCACCTTACTCACATCCAACCTGGATAACACACCGGCAACCCTGCGAGTGGAGATTATAGGAAAGTGCATAAGTTCAGTTGGAGGAACACGGGTAGGAATTAGAGGAGAATAAGGTGCCAAAGATATTCACTTTGTCAGGGGGAGAGGTGGCTATAGAGTTATCAGGTCGGAAGAGAGGAGGAGAAGAAGGGTTGCAGAACTTATTACAAATGTTTTTGGTTTAGGACCAGAAGGATTTGCTACAGGAAGAATTAGTCAGGACAGCGGTCTTTCTTTTTATAAAATTCCTTTTGGCACTACAACGATTCCTCAAAGTAATGAAAGAGGAGTGGGTAATAAGAGAAGGAGATAGTTTCATAGCTTGATATGCCCTATCTCTCTCCCTACATGCAAGAGAACAGGAGCGATCAAACCATGATTGTTATAAACGCCTTGGGTTAAGGACGTTCAGGTGACGGGCAAGTCAAAGGGAATGATTGAAACCCGTTTTTTGACGCATTCATTATTTATTGATGTTGTCAAAACAAGTGTAGGTCAATGCAGATCGGTATGGTGTTCCAAGAGACAACAGTACTGCGTAAATTGTCACAGCACAAATTCTTAGACAGGATTGTGTGGTGTTTATCAGTGCGAGCAGTAGGCTGCTCCTTACACCAACACTTGAGGGTTGGTCCTCACAGCATCACACAAGAGAGCGATCTCCTCTGGTCCAGGCGGCCACGCTACCCTTTAACCCATTCATTTAGCAGAATTAGGACCTCTTTTCCGTAAACACCGCCCCCTCCAGCCGCCGCATTTGGCGAGGTAACAGGCCGCGTGGTCGCAGGCTGAGAGATCTAATGTATGTTCGGACAAGGCAGCGAATGCCAGCACTGACACCAACATAATAAGCCTGCGGCGATAACAATTGTAAAGGGAAAGTTTTGGTAGAAGATGAGATAAATGCGCGCATACCGCCCTGTATAACTTCAGCAATCAGCACATACCGAGGCGTCCCGAGTGGAAAAGCAACAATCATCCCAAGGAAAGTCGGTGAAAATTTCTCGCAGGATTGCCAGCTTGCCCTCCGATAGTACCATAGTTGACGTTTAGAGGGGGGTGGGGGAGGTCGTCGTGCCCAGTTTGATTTAATAGAAATAAGATTGTGATGAGAAGACCCTAAGGGGGCAGAAATTGAGTATGCATAGTGTGAGGGGGAAGAGATAAAAAAAAAAAGATCAAGAATGTTAGCAAGTTGATCGTGTCGATCAGGAACGTATGTAGGGTGTTTTATTATTTGTTCCTAATCATTAATTAAGGAAAAAGAGAGTGCCTCAGCTCCACCTGGGTCATCCCTTGTAGAGCCAAGCCACTCTCTGTGTTGTACATTGAAATCCCCTCGGTAGAAGATCTCGGTGTTGGGTGGTGTATGGAGAGCAACGACTCATGGCAAGAAGAGAGATTGTCAAAGAGTTCCAAATAGTTGGTAGAGTTGGGAGAACAGTATAGGAAACAGTGTTACAGTAGGCGGAAAGAGGTATAAAGGTTGTAGTTAGAAATTTGAAAACGTTTTGGCGAAGCTGCTTTGGTCAGTTGAAGTTCGTAAAGTAGTGAGAGGTCCGGGGAAGAGGTTAAAGGTTCTCAGGCCGCGAATGTTGGAAAATGAAGTGTGAAAAAAGCCGATCCTCCAGCAACCGCGGTGGCGTCAGTGGAGGCCCCAGTAGTTTCAAGATATAATCACGTCGGCCTTGGGGTCCACAACCTTCCCAATCAGTGGGACCCATCCGAGAAGGCCCCGCTTCAATATTAATGTCATCTGACATATAAGAATAAAATAGAATGAATGAAACAGATCAAGAGTGAGTACGGTTATATTTGTTGTGTTGTCAATAGTAAGACCCTACAATTGTGTATAAATTGAGACCCTACAATTGTGTATAAATGTGGCAGAATGATAGATCAGCAACCTGGTACTTGGTCAAAATTTTCGTGATGCTATATGGCAGCAGGGTCTACCATTAGAAAACACATTATGCCCCCTGTTTGGTAGCTGCCTACTACTTACCTCCTATTACGATGCCGGTGATGACCTCGTTTTTCCTCACTGTAGGTACAAAGATCCTCCAGTTGGTATAGAACCAACAAGTGAAAATTTACCAAATCAGTTTGGTTATTATTCGCAAGGGTTACATCCTTTAATGGATAGGAGAGATAGGGGTGTAAATAACATCAGAGTGAGGATTCTTCATCTAGCATGTATGTTCAACGTTAACAGAGACTGGCTAAATAATAAGCCGAACAGATCATCGGTTCACTAGTGGAGTATTAAGTGCCACACAGCGGAGACGTGTAGGTTGTATACACTTTATAACACAACCTCAAGAATCTCCTTTCACAGTGAATTTGTTTCGAAAACATTATGTGTTATCTGGATAAAATCAAATAATTATTAATTCAACAAAACAATTAGATAAAGTTTATAAAATGAACTTTAAGTTTGTAGTAGTGTCCCTGGCCCTTATGTGTGTGGTAGTGGCGGTGTTGGGGCAGAAGCCCACTGACAGGTGCACGCTCACATCGCCCGGCATGGAGGGGGAGATCAAGATGAGAGAGGTCGACGTAGAGCAGATGATCTCCGGGAAGATGATGAAGAGGGTTGAGGACAAGCTGCCCGGATCCACGAAGGTCACCTGCCCCGACGAGACCTTCTGGGTGGTGACGACCAACCCCAAGTGAGCCCCACCACCGTCCTTCTGAGTTATTTCCTCAATATTTTATTTTACTTCACTACTGTATCTAACTTTGTTTTGCGTGTTTACAGTGCTTTTGGTATATTTTTTTGCTTAGTGTCTGGCTTCACTATTAACACCTTTCTGTAAATTATGACACATTGTTCCTATTACGATGCCGGTGACTGACATCGTTTTTTCTTACTGTAGGTTTAATTGGCGAATGGTTCGACAATCAGATGATGTCATATCTTAATGGTGAGAGAAACCCACAACGTTGACACAGTCAATCCGTATTGGTTGATATGGTCAAACCTGTAAAGAACGAGACACTCGTTAACTACTGATTACAGTCCATTATATGTATACTTTATACGTCAGTTAATAGATACATTATTTTGTATACTATGTCTTAGTTCAAGCATTTCACCACAACACAAACACTCACTGTTTTTTCACTCATGTGTGCCGTGCTTATCGCTGCACTTAACTACTAGTATCGTTCCAAGTAACTCCTGTGGTGGCTAGTGTGTGTTCGCTCAAAAGGTCTGGCCGATACTGCCTAAGTGCCAGCTAGAGAGACCAATACCCCACCACACATCTGGCGAGGTCACAGATCACAGGTCGAGACCTGCCATATGTTGTATCGTCTAGGGCCCCGACGATGGCGCCATCATCTCTTCGCTTAGTAAACAACAACACTCTCTTATGAATTTTATCAACCTCCCATAATTGAAATAACATCGAGCGAGGGCGGCGATAACACTCCCCCCATTGGGCGCATGTCCAAAACTCGGAAGAGATCTTGGTAACATGGCGGAGAAACTCGCGGATAGCAGTGCGCACAGCAGTGCGCGCACGAACCTGACGGACGAGACCAACTTCACTGGTAATCGCTTCTACAACCCGACCAAGGGGCTATTTGCCGCGAGGAAGGGTTTCTCAGGTTATGAGAACAAGATCGTTGACTTTGAAGTTACGAACAGGCTGAAGATGTTTTTGCCGCTTGCGGAGAATAGGTAGGTATTCCTTGGTCCAACTCTGCCAAAACCGGTCTGCCAGAAACTGTGTATGTTGCCACCTGCGTCGGTAGATGTCTTTCAGCGGGTATCCGCTGAGAGGAGGGACTAAAGCAAATTCAAGTCCAAGCATATGTAGTGGAGTCAATGCCTCCAAATCCTTGGCATTAGTTGACACTGCAGTTATTGGGCGGCTGTTACCGATCACTTCTACCTCACAGAATAATGTCTGTAGTCGCTCATCATCAACCGCTTGAGACCCGACGATTGCCCTAAGCACCTTACGCACTGTTCATATTAGTCTTTCCCATATACCTCCGTTTGTGATGCCACAGGGGATTGAACACCCATTCCACCTCCTTCTTCACAAGATGTTGCTGTATGTGTTTGTCTGCCACCCTGATGCGAGCGGCTGCCCTGAGTTCTTTCCAGGCTCAAACATACCTGCTTGTGCCATTATCTGAGCGGATGCGTTCAGCAGCACCTCTGCGTGCCATGAAACGGGTGATCGCATTTATGAGAGCATGGGCATCAAGAGTGTTGAGCACTTCCAGATGGACTGCTCGGATTGTCAAGCATGTGAACAGACTGGTTGTTATAATCATGGTCGTGGTCGTGATATTTACAGTATCTAATATACTATAGGAAGGAATAGATTAAAGGTTAGAATAATTAGTTAAAAAATATTCGCCATTAGGAGAGGAAAAAGTACACACTGTAGCCTCGTAAGGTCCGAAAATGCTCTGGTAAAGTTGAAACTGCGCATCCAGACGCATGATGAAACTCAGCTCCCCCCCCCACCAGTTATCTGTAACTATTGTCTTTCTTCTATTTACTCATTTTCCTTCCTTTACTAGTCCAAACAACATTAAAAAAAAGTAGGCTAAGAGAAAAAGTGAGG
Organism: Homarus americanus; assembly: GCF_018991925.1. Taxonomy (NCBI): domain Eukaryota; kingdom Metazoa; phylum Arthropoda; class Malacostraca; order Decapoda; family Nephropidae; genus Homarus; species Homarus americanus. The sequence continues at coordinate 15,674,940 of NW_024735554.1, read as the reverse complement.
GGAGGAGGAGGGAGCCTTACGATAACTGCAATCGTCTGGCCAGCTGACAGCGTACAATGACATCTGTTGCCAGCGTAAATAAAATCGTTAATTAATGCGTTCCTAAAGAAACCATCGACATGGGACCAGATTTGTTCCACTCTACGAATTTTTTGCGATGTTTCCACCAAGTTTGATGAAAAAAGATTGTGCGGTTTCGGCTGCCCAGAGCAGATACACACGTGGCTAGTCCTATAGTATATTAGATATTTATATGTTTAGTTAGGGCACTGGTGTAAAGCCCCGTTCACACGATCAAGCAGAGCCCGGCGGTCTGTGTGTTGTTGTACACACGGGGGTGGTTGGCGGCAGTCATAGTCGGGCGCCGGTGGCTAGTAGGTGGTCGGCAGTGGCGGGTGCGGTACGATCACCATGGTGTTTCGCAGGAGTAATCGCCGGACAGTTAAAGCGAAGAGCATAGCGTTGTGTACTATGATAATTGCTGCTATGTGCAAAAAGAAGAACCAAATGCAGAATAGGGATTGGTGCAAAGAGTGGTTAGGTCGAAGAAAAGTATTGAGAAGTCATGCCACGATTTTACGTGAACTGCAAGATGGACATGAGCAAGACTTCACTAATTACATGAGAATGGACCCCAACACCTTTTACAAACTTCTAGCGAAAGTGGAACCATATATAATAAAACAGGACACCAATATGAGGGAGAGTATATCTGCAGAGGCTCGTCTAGAGGCAACGCTCATATATCTTTCAACTGGGTGCACATACACGTCACTTCAGTGTAGAACGAGGATATCAAAACAAAGTGTGTCTCGCATAATACCTTTATAAAGAACTCAAGTAAGATTACTTGCAGGTGAGATTTGTAGTACATAAAAATTCATTGAATAATGTTAGAATTAGGATATGCATAGACAGGAAGCTATGGGACTAGAGTAAACCATCTCCCGTTTATTGTCAGGCAGACCATGATTTCGCTCAACGACGGACACGGACACTCCGCTGGTTTGCCCGCCAATTTTGCCCGATAACGGGCATTTAGCGCGTGCCCGCCGGGCACTGCTCGATCGTGTGGACGGTCCTTAAGGTTAGCGGTTAGGATTTGTCTTTATAATTAGTTATTATTGTTATTAAATATTAAAAACTCCTCCTTTGTATAATGTCCACCCTTTACCCCTAGAATCTTTCTTAAATTACCTTACCTTTGTTGCGAGTTGGCCTCTATGGGTGGACCCGACATTAAGTTTAAGTAGCTAACTTGTAACACTGCTTGTTCTTATTTAGATAAACTAAAGTTGTTTATGGATTTCTCTAATACTTGCAAACTATTCCAGTATAGTATAGCACTTTGAAGCCCTTAAAAATGTGTACATTTATAATTTCAAGCAAAATTCTAAACTGTTTGACTGATATAATTTTACATATACTGTACTGCACTGTGATATATTTTTCTTTGGTCATGCCACTGTAATCCCTTTTTAATTTTGTTTGAATTGAAATTCTGATAATGTCTGGAGGAAATAAAATGTGTTATTTAAGGCCCAAAAAATTATTGAAAAATAACCTTGATTATAAAATTTATTTAAAACAATTTTTTTACCAAACCAGTAATGCTTTCATTTGCCCTTACACTAGCTTTACTTTCAAACAAACTACATTATACAAATCCAAACCATGTATCAATTACACCCCTTTCTACATCGATGTTGTTCAGCTGTGTTCCCTCCAGGGCTTCTAATAAGGATATGAGACCCATCAATGCAGCCAAATACACCAGACATCCCTGCAATAGTGGGAAATTCATCTACAAGGTTTAGTATGTTGCCTGATTCTGGAAAGTGGATGTAATCTTTTGCCGTAAGGGTCAAAATAGTTGCAAAGCTTCTGACAAACTTGCAAACTGATGAGACAGAAATCTTCAAGCAGTCTACCATACTAAATTGGAAACTGCCACTGCTAAAGTATCTCAATGCAGTTATGAGTTGCAGGTGTACGGAAAACTGTATCCTGTAGGATATTTTTTTTTATTTACTGTTTTGTCAAACATTGCATATCGTGATTATAGTAAACAACATTTCTCCTATGATGATGTATATTACTGTGTTTCATTTTAAGTTCATTAGAGAATCACCCTCTGTAAAGTGGAATATACAGGTGATATCCCCGTTAGCCGGAATAATTGGTGCAGAGCTCTTCCTGGGATAAGAGACTTCCAGTTAACAAAACTCTCAAACCATGAAAAATTCCACATCCCTAGAATTTTTCCGGTTACATGTAAAAGTTTCCGAGTTTAAGCATTCTTTCATTCTCGGAGACCCGGGAAAAAACTTGGAGAGTTTCGGGAAGTTTTCAAAAAAATTTCCATTAAATACATTTGATATTTAGGCTTGGAATCAAATTGTTTAAGAGACTTTTCGGAATTAAAAAAAAAAGAAGTTTCTCAACCTTGAAAACTCGTTCACAGACCCGGAATGTTGAAAATTTTCCCGGAAAAATCCGAGCCAATTTCAATTCTGAATACGTATTAGCGAATTTTGGGCAATGAAGATATTACTGCACTGTAATCATGGCCTGGTGGTATTATTGTACATGGTTGGTGGGCTTAGGGGTTTTCATGGGTGCTGAGTACTGTATAGTGGTGATGTCCCCCCCAGCCCCCCCTCCTTTTGTTGCATCACTGCATAACATTGAATAAATATCCAATACACTTCTAAACAAAGACCAAAATCCAAGATTTAGAGATTCGGTCTACAAAGATATATATAGTGTAACCTAACCAAACTTTACCTAACCTAGCCTGACTTTAAATAACCTGACCTAATCTAACCTGACGTAACGTAACCTGAACCTAACCTAACCTGACCTAATCTAACCTAAGGTAATTTAACCCATTTATCTTGTAGACCGCACGCTATAATAGTAACACCAGAATTTCTTGCCTCGTCCTTCTTGAACTCTTGGCATATGTGGCTTAACTCGTTCAAGAAGTGCATGGATGCATTCCTTGGACAGTCTATACCTCTTGATGAACTCCTCCTCAGAGAGATAAGCAAAAGGATTTTGATGGTCTCTAATAACAATACCAGAATGGTATAATTCCAGCATGAAAAAATAAAACAAAATCTTTCTATTATCTAAACATTGTGGTAACTATTGTATATTCGGTAAATTACTTTTGATAATAGTTTACAAGCTTGTTGCATAGCTATTGCAGAGAATTTCCTTCAGAAATTTGTCCATAGTGTATTTAAAATTTGTTTATTGTTGTTCCAGTGAGATAAGATAGGACTGACACGATTTAAATCGAGTGATTGAAAACATCCATAATCAATTTGGGCACTTTTTTCTAAACCCTTAGTTCGAACATTTCACCTGGAAAAAACATTTTACGTAACCTCTTCTAAGCTTACAAACATTGGTAGTACCTAAACACAACCGAAACAACAACAACAACAACCAGAACAGTGAAATATAAGAGGAGAAATTGTTTCCATGGTAATTATCAGCGTGGGTCACAGATGATACTTGTTGTAAACTATTACCTCAGCAACCTACCTAGTACATTTGGCTCATCTTATGTCTTTCCTATAATATATTGGCGAATTGGAAATGGCATTACATCTATCTATCACAAACAAAAGTTCGTTACTTACCATACTTGAAGCTATAAGATGATGATTGGAGGAAAGCAATGCTTGATAAAATTGGAGAAGGGCGATGGGGAGATGAAAAATCTTCGGAGTTGAAGGTAAAACATCACGGGGGTACACGGCGGTCTCTTAAAAATATATACATTTCCGTCGGAACCGGTTGTGAGGACATCTAAACACTTGTTTTCTTTATTATCTCATCTTAATTTACATAAATTGTTAGTCCAAGAGCCCAGGCACTTTTAATCATGTGTCTGAGGCCAAAAGGTTTGAGGGTCGTTTCTGAATCAGAATTTTATGCTGAATCTGAAAATCCATTTCTTAATTGCCGCAGCTGCTGCGTTTTTGGAGAAAAACAGTGTTTTTTGTTGTTTTTATACCCTATTTTGGGGAAAAGTATAAAACAATGTTTTTACTTCGTGGAGTTATTAAATATCCATTTATACTAGCATGTATGGTATCAAAATAAAGATATTATGTTGTTGAACACATAGGCACGTGAGATGCTTCTGTCTGGGGGATTATCTGTAAGGCGCAGCAGCAAGACATTCACAAGAACACCAGTCGATCTGACCCTGGAACAGACTATCAATGCAGATGCTGCTTCACGCATGACTGGCATATCTGCATTCACACAGAATGAAAGTGCAAGAAGTAGGTGGATGGTGACTCATGCCATGAGAAGTGCTATACTTGGGCACTTGTTCGATATGGCTGGACTTAGGAAGCAAGATGACTCAACAAAGAATCTCACACATCACCGTATTGTGCGTGACAATAATGATGTTAATAAAATCATCAGTGGCATTAACGAGACACTCAATCCTTTTGATGAGATAGCTCAAGATGGAAATCTCTACTGCCTGTCCACTGGAAAAGCAACATCAGTAGATGTCAAGAATGACCTCCTACACTGTGTGGAAATTGGAGACAAACGATGTAACACATTTATCAAAGAATGTTTTGAAGACCCTGCAAGGTTTGAGAATCCGATTTCTCGATCTAAATTGAAGAATTTCTCATCAGATGCTATACGAGTTAAGCTCACCGTTAAGGACAGAAAGGTTAAAGAATTGCAGGGGACACGTGATTTATTTGGAAGACTGCTTTACCTAGCAGCGAGCAACAACGTGGATTTGGCTTTGGTCTTTAGATATCCCCTTACACCAGTGCCATTGACCATAGCACAGGTGGATGGGTCTGTTAACAAAACGGACAAGTCAAAACTGATGCATAAGTTGGAAGAAAGAGTGAAAAATAGCAAACCAGTGAGTCGGGATGCATGTGCCATTGATGCAATGTTTCTCATACGAACTCTAGTCAATGTACCAGCCACATTTGGTGAAATTGCCAAACTTGTTCTGACACGGTTGTTGGGATTTGCCAAAAGGGTAGACTTTGTATGTGATTCATACAAAACCCCATCCATCAAAGATATCGAGCATGGTATCCGTGGATCTGATGCTACACATACCAACTTCATTATCTCTGGTCCTGACCAGAAGCGCCCAAAGGATTTCAATGCCTCGCTCAAGTCCGCGAATTTCAAAACAGCCCTCCTACACTTCCTTGTAAAGGAATGGAAGAGAACATCATACATTGAGCAGATCCGAGGCTACACGCTATTTGTAGGACTGGATGACAAAGCCTATCAATATGATGTAAAGGATGACAGTATTCACGTGCAAGAGGTCCCCAGCCTGGTCTGCAACCACGAGGAGGCAGATACTCGGTTGATCTGGCATGTTAAGCATATGTGCGAGTCCTACAAAGGTGGTAACATCATTATCCGGTCCTCTGACACTGATGTTCTTATAATTTTGCTTACGAATGCCCATGTCATACCAGGACAGCTATGGCTCGACGTTGGTGTAAGTACTAACAACACCAGGCGATATATAGATGTATCCCAGTTAGCTCACAGCCTTGGAGCAGAGTTGTGTGGTGCCCTGTCAGGACTCCATGCCTTCACAGGATGTGACTACACAGCTAGTTTTGTACGCAAAGGTAAAGTCCGCCCTTTGGCTTTAATGGAAAAGGAACAAAGGTTCATCGCAGCATTCGCCAAATTGGGAGATTCAGCTCACAAATCATCAGATCTGTTAACAGACATGGAGGCCTTTGTTTGTAGCATGTATGGGAAGCCCAACCTAACATCAGTGAATACAGCCAGACATATGCTATTTGATCAGCATTTTGCACCAAAACAAAAATCTCAGCCTTTGCATAAAATCAAAGGAACCGACCCTAGTAATTTGCCTCCATGTAAATCTGTGCTCTTGGAGAAATTGAAGCGTGCAAATCTGGTAGCATCAATGTGGAAAAACGCAATTACCCCAGAATCGTACAAGTGGGCTCCAGAAGAAAATGGATGGCTGCTAGAGAACGGTCGCTATGTTATTAACTGGTTTGAAGGGCAACAGGTCCCAGAAGATGTATGCCTCCACATTGATGATAACGTGGGTACAGATATGGCTAATGAGGAGGAAGATGAAACGGAGTACTGTTCCTCCTCTGATGTGTCAGACAGTGACTAATTTGTGACACTACAAATTTTATTGGAATATGTTTTGGAGACATAACAGAACAGTTTGTCTAAGTTTTCCTACATTATAACAATTAGGCCATGAGAGTCTAAGGAACATGCCTTGTTGGCGCTTTATTTAGTACACCAAATTCATAAGTTACAATTATGGTATACTGCATAAAACTGGGATTCAGTTTTATGTACACTTCTGCCTAAGGTAACCATAACCTGAGGACAGGAACTATGGGACGACATTTAACCAGATTTTTTGTCTTGGCAGCAAAATCTGACAGGGGGTGGAGAAAACTTTACTGTCAATATTCTATAGCAGTCACATACTCGCAATAAGTATTGCTATAAGTGTTATACAGAGGTTATAACCAATTTACAAGATCAGTATCACAGTGACATTATAGACGATACATCCTTCATGAGAAATCACTGACTGCACCGATTAAAGAACTGGGTTTTTTTCACAAAAGAGCTCTTGTTACCATGGATACCCAGCTTACATGTATTATTTTGATGTATGTGCGTTCAAAAAGATAATATCTGTACTTTGATACCCTACATGCTAGTATAAATGGATATTTAATAACTCCACGAAGTAAAATCGTTGTTTTATACTTTTCCCCAAAATAAGGTGCGAAAACAACAAAAAACGCTGTTTTTCTCCAAAAACGCAGCAGCTGCGGCAATTAAGAAATGGATTTTCAGATTCGGCATAAAATTCTGATTCAGAAACGACCCTCAAACCTTTTGGCCTCAGACACATGATTAAAAGTGCCTGGGCTCTTGGACTATGTATTTCAGAGACTTTTTCTATTCATATATAACATGTCTGAACATTCGGGTAAGTCTTTCGGGTGCCTACCCACACCCGAGGACTTATCCCGAACTTTTCAATAATATTGTCGGACTACTAAATGGTAACCCGACAGAATTTGGTTTAAATAAATGAATTACGGCTCGGGGGGCGCTTTCGGGATACTAATAAGTAACCTGAGTTTTTAAAAAAAATGGCGAATGAAAGCGTGTGCTCCCTTCCAGAATGCCCTGCATGTGTTTCTCGTACAATTAGTGTAGTGATCGGATGATCACGTGGGAGCAGTATTGGCCCCTCATGTGATGCCGCCCATACACGGCGCAGCCTTCCTCCAACCCTCATCAGGCCATCAGACATGTAGGGTTCGAGACGATAAAGTTCACTCTTGCGTGTCAACCTTTTCTTTGTGATGAGCCTCATTTCTTGTTGGTACCGCTCTCTCTGTATTGCTCTAAAAATTGCTGACTTGACTTGGCGTACCTCTGACACACTTAACACGGTGATGTTTGCTGTGTTTTATCTTTGAGGAAGTTGATAACTCTCCGGATCCAAGCTACTCTTCTTTGAAGCTGGAACCAAGAAGAGTACCTTTCCTACAGGCACTGCAACCTTTTTTAGGTCCTGTGCACTATGGAGGTCAGTGAAGTCACGCCCCTTTTCATTTCAGGATCGCCTTCGAGCTCCCTGTCAACCTGCGGTGCCTTTGGCCAATACTCGGGAGGTAGCCTTATAAACCTTGGTCCCTGGGTCCAAACACAATCCTCCAGCATCTGAGAAGCGGTTACTCCTCGTGTTGCATCATTTACCGGGTTCTGCTCTGAGCTGACGCGTCTCCATAGCTTCATGTCCGTGACTTCTCTTACAGCCGACACTCTGTTTACAACAAAGGTGTGGAAGCGTTTCCCAGCATTACCAATATACTTCAACACTATCATACTATCCGTCCAAAACACATAGTCCTCCAGTGGTACACCGAGTTCACGTCGCACTGTTGTGTCAGCATGTGCTGCCAGTACGGCGGCACATAGTTCTAGCCGTGGTATGGTTCGTATCTTTATAGGTGCTAGTCGGGCTCTGCCACACACAAAAGAACATTCAATTTTTCCTTCCTGGTCTACAGTCCTCAAGTAGGTGACGACTGCATAAGCTGATTGTGAGGCGTCGCAGAAGTGATGCAAAGGAGCAGAAGCAGTGCGGCTCAGGCCAGCTTGTGTATAACAGCATGAAATCTGGAAGTCCTGCAGCAGTTTCAGGTCCGACAGCCAACGCTGCCACAAGACTAGGTTGTGGTCGAGAAGTTGTATGTCCCAATTTTCTTGTCTTCTGCACTCGTTCTGGAAGATGATCTTTGCCTTGACGATGAAAGGAGAGATGAATCCCAGTGGGTCATAGACAGACCTTACAATGCTTAGAAGCCCCCTTCTTATCATAGGCCTAGTTTGGACCTTTAACTTTATAGCAACCTGATCCTTCTCCAAATTCCAAATCACTCCCAGGGCAAATTGTCATAGGTGAAGTACACTCCCTTGATACTGGTGTGCCGCCTTTTCATGGGGATAGTGCTGAGTACTCCTTTGTGATTACTTATGCATTTTGTAAGCTTGAATCCCCCTTTTAGCAGCTTGTGTGCCATGGAGATTGCTTCTTCATTATCAGTAACAGACATAAGCAAGTCGTCCACATAAAAGCTCTCTCTAGCTCTGGTGGTCGCGACTGGGAATTCTGAACCATAATCCTGGAAAGTTCTCTGCAATGTGTAAGCAGCACAAGATGGACTCCACATCTCCCCAAAAATATTTACTGTCATTCGGTAGGCAGTTGGTGTTCCCGACAGGTCTCCATTTTCCCACCAGAGGAATCCCTGTGCTTAGGGTGCACCTTGACCTGATGAAACACGGCTTCAATATCAGCCATCAGCGCAATCGGCTCCCGACGAAATCTTATGAGGACTCCAAAGAGTTTGCTGTTGAATTCTGGTCCCTGGAGTACCTCATTGTTTAGTGACACATCGCAAATGTTGCAGCACAATCGAAAACAATGCGAGTCTTCTCTGGTTTGTTTGGGTTTAGTACTGGATGATGAGGCAGATGCCAAGTTCTTCCAGGATTTGCTGCTAGTTCCCCTTTTGGCACCTTCTCCGCAAAGCCCTTAGTGATCAACTGTTCAATTTCTGCAACTTATCTTCATTTCAGCTCTGCATTTCTCAAGAGGCGTTTTCTCAGACTATTCAGACGCCTGACAACAAATGACCTGTTGTCCGGTAGGTTAGGTGGTTCTCGCCGGAATGGAATGGGCAACTGGTTGTGTCCATTTATCATCGCACCTGTCGATGATCAGAGCTGGACGACTCTTTACACTCCAACGAAACTGGGGCATCAATTTTAGTTTTTTGGAAGGTTATCTCCAATTCCCAAAACCGCTTTAATGTGCCTCTAAACGTGTCTCAACAGGAGGGAGAGACGGTGATGAGCCCATGACAGCAAGAGTAGTAATATTTTCATGGGCCATTGGGCCATTTTCAGTCCATCCGAGTTAAGTCCTCACTACAAATGGTGCTCCATCTCGTCCTGTCCAGCACTCTAATGAAATCAAGGCTCTTGGACAGTCCTGCCCTATTAGTAGTTCAACGTCTTGAACATCAGGCACAAGTGGTACGATTTCTCGAAGATGTTCCCAATCCTTTACGTCCAGAGTGGACGCTACTGAGTCTCCCAGTGACGGGGCAAGCAGTCAATCACCAGTACATAGAGTAACAGTGTACGTTTAGTCCATCTCACCTGCGTGCCTTTGACCTCCAAGTCTATCCCCAATATGTGTCGTTGTTTTTCATGGGTAAGAGCATCAATAAAGAGTGACACTGGTTTTCTATACGTCTTCAATCCTTGCAATAGACTCTTCGCACAGAAGGACTGATTTCTGCCGGAGTCTAGGAGTGCAGTCGTTCTTGTCGTGAGCCTTGAGTTCGGCCCCTACACCTCCACCTCCAACAGTGGAAGAGCCACCCTGCTCTTCTTCAGTCATTGACTGGGTCCTACCTTCTCCCTCTTGGTTGACTCTCCAAAGTTTCAATATGGGTTTTTATGTCGGCCTCCATCTTCATGACCTCGTGACCTCTTGTCGCGTCGTTCATGCCAATCATCTTGTTGTGTAGGTTCCGCCCTTTCTCTCTTGATGCCATGGTTCCTCTTGATTAGGTAGTCACACGTGTCCCTAGTCTATCCATTGCAGTCTCGAGATTTACTCTTATCAGCTTCTTGGTTCCGGCGTCAATATTCATACCTTTCCCTTTGCATGGACTTGCCAGAAGGGAGTAACTATCTGGAATGTAAGTCTGAACATCCAACACTGTCACATGGAGAGTATCCCATCAGACACACCTTGGCCTGGTGTCCCTTTCTGAGCCACAAGAAGCAATACCGTAATCGTTGCACAGTTCGGGTTCTCTCAGATACTGCCATAGTACGAAACTTGAGGCATCGATTCAAGTTATGATCATCTGAGCAGAGCGTGCAAGTCGTACGCTGTGCGCCCGTGACAGCCAGCCCTACAGCACACCTGCTAGCATTATTGTCGGCATATTGTTAGTCTCTGGCTCCCCATGTTTCTGTGTATGCCTCTCTCGCATTTCCGGTACCAGCGGCCTTCTATATGAAAACCAAGAGATGTTCTAAGTCCGGTTCCTTTTCTCCTTGAGCTTCAAACTCTTCCATTTTGCTCCGGTATTTCTCGCGCAAGTGACTGGGTAACTTCTCAACCAGCAACTCTTTTCCCCAACAGATTGTCAACTTGCCACAATGCACCGCAGCTACGAAACAGGGAAGTACTACCGCCTGGGAAGATATTGGAAGCATAATGTATTGTCTAATGGTAGACACTGCTGCCATACGACATCACGAAAATTGTGACCAAGTCCCAGGTTACTAATCTGACTTTCTGCCTCATTTACACACAATTGCAGGGACTCAATTGTTTCTCGTATTATTGACAACATAACATACATATATTGTTTTTCACTTTTGATCTCCTTTTCATTTTTGTATTTTTGATTAAAAAATTATTAACTATAAATTATTATTATAATTATTATTATTATTATTATTATTATTATTATTGTTGTTATTATTATTATTATTATTATTATTATTATTATTATTATTATTATTATTATTATTATTATTATTATTATTATTATTATTATTACTACTTTTTTTTTTTAACGTGGCCTCCAGCCTCCCCCAATAGCCACAGCTTCGCCGCCATTTTATTACCATAATATTAAATATCCTAATACATAAGTAGCTATTCTATCTGTGTTGAATTAGTTGAGCCGCAGATCTATGCGGCATTCAGTGACTGTAGCCTCATAGTTAATATCTGCAGGAGTGGTCGACATTGGGGCAGAAGCTCTCGTTCCCCTGAGGCAGAGCAAAGCCGACCGATAGAGAGAGAAAGACAGTCGACATCTCATCCAGGCTGTAACATAACTTCTGGGCTGCTGCTTTTGTTCGGAGATCACCTCCGCTAGTCTGGCGTAGAAACATCTTGCACTTGGCCCCATCCCACCAGAGGTTGTGAACTCTAGAGGAGTGAAGTTGCCTTGATCAACGTTTTGAATTCTCTCCCCAATTGCCCTTATCTTGTCGTTCTCGTTCCTCCTGTGTGCAGCATCGAGAGCTAGGTTACGGTAACATGCGGCCATGGGATCAAAAATCCTGATGTCGAAGAAAGCTCGCTATCCCCGCGTCCAGAATCCTCGAGCACTGACGTCAACACGGGCTTCTTTAGATGTATTTGAAGTCCTATGGTGGAAGATCTCACCGTCCAAAGGAAGGAGTGTCGGTTCTACCATGACATCCCGGCAGATTTCCTTCAACATATTTGCTGTGAGGTCCCTTCTTACTTCGTCATGCCTCATGCATATGAAGCCCCCTTTCTTGCACACCGTGGCGTGATCGACGTCAAAGGAAGAGCCACACACGCATTGGGAGGGCAAACCTTCTACTGGCCAACCGTACCTTAGAGCAATGGCATCTGTAAATTCTTGTTTATTGAGAATGAAACCATTTGCCCTTATCGGTAACGTAGTTAACCAGTTCAAGGCGCCCACCTCCTGCGCTATGGCTACTTTTTTTTCAAATTTTCTGGTACCTGTAGCAACAGTTGCTGTAGCTTATCATTTTGGCAGTGCTGTCGTTCTGTCGTAATGGACCTTCGAATCTTGTTTACTTCACTGGTATCCACCTCCCCTGTTGCGTTCTGGGCTATTATGTGGTCCGTGAGGGCTGCCGTGAGCTTAAGTGAATTTTGATGTTCGGTGGCAGCAATCTCCTCTGGATTGGTTAGTCCCATACCTCCCAGTCTTGATGGAAGTGCAAGAAGTGATCCTTCTGCTGGGGTTAAGTGAGGGTGTTTCACTAATTTGGAAATGAAATTGACACTGATAGCTTCTTCCAGAGGGTGGAGAAGGGGTCCAATATCAGGGATAGTACGCATCAGGTGTTCCAACGATGCTTGACTCCATGGGCGAATGCAGCAAAAGCCGCATGTGGCTCTGTGTTAGCAATCTCAGACAGAGCTTGGATTTCACTAACCCACTCATTCACCTTTCCCGCTACATACTCGGTCTTGAAGTCCGTAGTGCCAATTACTGCGCCTAGATGTCTTTGGCGATCCTTTGTTATTTTGACCTCACTTCCGCCAAACACCTCCATTGCCCGTTCATACTACTACTACTACTACTACTACTACTACTACTACTACTACAGCCTCCCCCAATAGCCACACCTTCGCCACCATTTATTTACCTTAATATTGAATATCCTAATACATAAGAAGCTATCCTGTCTGTGTTAAATTAGTTGAGCCGCAGATCTATGCGGCATTCAGTGACTGTAGCCTCATAGTCAATATCTGCAGCAGTTGTCGGAGTAGGGGCAGAAGCTCTCGTTCCCCTGAGGCAGAGCAAAGCCGACCGAAGGAGAGAGAAGGATAGTCGACATCTCATCCAGGCTGTAACATAACTTCTGGGCTGCTGCTTCTGTTCGGAGATCAGCTCCGCGAGTCTGGCGTAGAAACATCTTGCACTTGGTCCCATCCCACCAGAGGTTGTGAACACCAGAGGAGTGAAGCTGCCTTGATCAACATTTTGAATTCTCTCCCCATATGCCCTTCTCTTGTCGTTCTCGTTCCTCCTATGCGCGGCATCGAGAGCTAGGTTACGGTGACAAGCGGCCATGGGATCAAAAATCCTGATGTCGAAGAAGGCTCGCTGTCCCCGCGTCCAGAATCCTCGAGCACTGACGTCCACACGGGCTTCGTTAGATGTGTTTGAAGTCCTGTGTTGGAGGATCTCGCCATCCAGTGGAAGGAGGGTCGGTTCTACCATGACGTCCCGGCAGGTTTCCTTCAACATATTTGCTGTGAGATCCCTTACCTCGCCATGCCTCATGCATATGAAGCCCCCCTTCTTGCAAACCATGGCGTGATCGCCATCATAGGAATAGCCACACACGCATTGGGAGGGCAAACCATCTACTGGCCAACCGTACCTTAGAGCAATGGCATCTGTAAATTCTTGTTTGTTAAGGCTGAAACCATTTGCCCTTATCGGTAACGTAGTTAACCAGTTCGAGGCGCCCACCTCCTGCGCTATAGCTACTTTTTTTGTCAAATTTTCTGGAACCTGCAGCAATAGTTGCTGCAACATGTCATTTTGGCAGTGCTGCCGATCTGTTGTAATGGATCTACGGATCTTATTAACTTCGCTGGTGTCCACTTCCCCTGTTGCATTCTGGGCTATTATGTGGTCAGCGAGGGCTGCCGTGAGCTTAAGTGAATTTTGATGTTCAGAGTCAGCAATCTCCTCTGGATTAGTTAGTCCCATCCCTCCCAGTCTTGGTGGAAGTGCAAGAAGTGTTCTTTCTACTGGGGTTAAGTCGTGGTGTTTCACTAGTTTGGGAATGAACTTGACACTGATTGCTTCTTCCAAAGGGTGGAGGAGGGGTCGGATCTCAGGGATGGTACGCATCAGGTAGTTCCAACGATGCTTGACTCCATGTGTGAATGCTGCAAAGGCCGCATGTGGCTCTGTGTTAGCAATCTCCGATAGAGCATGGATTTCGCTAACCCACTCATTCACCTTTCCCCCTACGTACTGGGTCTTGAAGTCCGTAGTGCCAATTACTGCACCTAGATGTCTTTGGCCGTCCTTAGTTATTTTGACCTCACTTTCGCCGAAAACCTCCACAGCCCGATCATAATGATCTGGCTTCACGATGAGGAAGGATTTGCTGGCGTTTGGGTGGTACCCTATTTGTGGACCTCGCGATGTTACCAGGTCCCACCACTTTTTGATGTCCTCCACTTTTCCTGCTCCTGTGAGGTCATCAGCATATGCCACTTGTTTGACCCCAGTTGTTTCATACTTTATTTCTTGTTGGAGCACTGATAGGCCTATTGCATACATTGCCATTGCAACGGGGTCTCCCTGTGTTGTTCCCTCGGTCGACTGTAGGATGGTATCACCTCGTAGAGCCTTGTTGTTTACTACGTAGAGGTCTGAAGGATTCCTATACGAATTTTCAACATACATCGCAAAGCTAGGACACTTGATCTTGATGTTGTGCAGTGCCGCCTTGCGGTTAAGTATGTTGAATGCGTTTGAAGCATCCACCAGGAGAACGGCCTCACAATCACGCTGCTCAAATATCAATCTCATGGCGTGAATGGCCGCCTCCCCACCAGCCTGGTGGCCAGCACACACTTGTAGGTTCCCTGCTGCTGCCCTGACATCATCCTTTACCACCTCCATTATACACTTTCCGATGATCCGCCTCAGCACTTCCCCCACCCCTATAGGTCTACATCCTGGTTTCTTTTCCAGAGGAATAAGGCGGCAGGCCGTCAGAGCCTGGAGGTGATGGCAGCAAGAGGATGCAAGCTTTCTTGCAAGGGCGGCAATGGCAGTGCAGAGATCGCTTGCTACAGGGCCAAACTTGTTTGTGCTGAGGATGACTCTCCAACCGTTTGCATCCAGACCTGAAGGGCCGGCTCCTCCTCGAGTCTTCAGTGCCTTTTTCCACACCATCTCTCCTGTTATTTTCTCGAACAGGACAGCATTTGGTGGGATATAGTCACCCTGGAGCCTGATGCCTTCATCTTCGCTTGCAGGGGGATGTTTCTCTTTCAATAGTTTTAATGTCGCTCTGTTTATTGGCATCACTCCACCGGAGGATTCATGTGTGAGAGATCTTACCGCGAGAGACACTTTTCCCACACGCATTTTGTTTCCAAATTGTCTTGCCACGTCATCGGTGTTTTGCTTTCCGTCACCCGTAGATTTTAGTCTCTCCTGCAGTGTTCTTGCTTCACATAGGAGATCATCTAGGGCCCCAGTCTGCCACATTGTCAACCTTCTCTTCATTGCTGCCACATTTTCTTTGTGCTTAGCCTTTGTGTGTGTCCTCTGACAAAATAGATGTGGTATTATTGCCAGTATTTGAAGAGCTAGGGGGGCGAGGAAGCGGTCCTGAGTGTAATCAGTCATGAAGTGAGTCATCTCCCGAATCATTTCTTTGGTGGCCGCACACTTGGGTGGTTCAAATAAGTTAGCGGGCGACCACTTGACAATTTCTGAGTAGGTTTCTTTGACCCATACGCCTGCATTTTCCATCGACATGCCATTCCACTGAGGCGGCTGTCTCTCATTCTCCTCGTGGACACCTGCTACTGAGGGAGCAGCATTTATTAGTACTACATTATCGGGTTGAGTAGACTCACTGCTATCATTTCGGATATCATCGGGTAGTTGGGTCCCGGCGATATCCACTGTGGCCGCCTGTGTCGGCTCCCTGCGACGTGGGTTCCGACACTGGTCTAGCTTCCTGCAATTCACACATGGTCGGTTGTTTCTCGCACAAACACAATTTGTGCAGTTTTGGTTCGGGCTAGCACAGACGCAGCAAGGAATGTTACCAGGCATAGTGACCAGCACCTTGGGCGACGGTAACGTCCGCCTCCGGACATCTGATTTAGTCCCAGGCACAAGATTATACTGGTTCTTATGAGGGAAGGGCGGAGAGGTGACAGGCTGGACTGGTGTGTCCAGGTAGTAGGGGCATACGTGCGCGCGTGGGTGTGTAGGTTACCCCCCCTAATAGCGACCATCCATACATCAGAATGATACACTATGGACAAGAGTTTGTCACACCAGGCACTAGTTTATATTTCCTTGGCACAAATAACCACTATTTATATGGTCTCACTGGTGTAATATCAGTTATGTATACTCACTAGGTTCGTCGAGACCCTACATTAAGAGTCCGTTACTATGGTGGGGGGGGGGTGGGGGCGACCGCATGGGCAGCACTCTCGGCCCCATAGGGGCGATAGTCTTGGGACCACCCCTGTCACAGTAGGCCTAACGACACTGACCTTGGCGCCGAGCCTTCTCATTATCCTACCACTGACCCAGCACAGGTCACCACTCACTTGGTGAACGCCGGTGAACACACGGAATATTTACAATTTATGCCGTAAGGGATGAGAAGAAACCTTGGGTGGCAATGCTTAGGGTGACATCCGATATTCACGATATTCACGGACACATTGTCAAATTCCCGCTCCCACACAACGAGTATGTCCCCACCAATAACACTTTAGATCAGGAGGGACGGTCCACGACACCCACGCCGCGCTGGCCGCCGCCTACTACTACTACTACTACTACTACTACCACTACTACTACTTTTTCTTTTTTTTTTACGTGGCCTACAGCCTCCCCCAATAGCCACACCTTCGCCGCCATTTTATTACCTTAATATTAAATATCCTAATTCATAAGTTGCTATCCTATCTGTGTTGAATTAGTTGAGCCGCAGATCTATTACATTTTCGCCCCCAGGCCCCGATGTGGGTCAGTGAGCTGTGCCCGAGTGGGCTAATCCCTGTAAAAAAGGAAGAAAGAAAAAAAAGTTACAGATACATACATTCAGCCTGTCTGCTAGGCATTGAAATCCCGCTATGTCATTAGTACGTACTGAAGGGGTCAACATCAGGTCCCGAATCTGTTCACGAATAAAGGCATCTTCTCCACCAAATCGTATCCACAGTGTTTTTAGAGCCCGTTGATAGCTGTTTCCCACAGTACTATATAAGTATAGGTGGTCTCGAATTTCTTCAGAAAAAGCCTGCAGGAGGATGCGCATCTTCTCAGGATCAGACATCTGGATCTTGTCTACAGCGTCATTGAAGCAACGCATAAAGCTCCAAAACTCGCCACGACTTTTTCCTTTGGAAGTGTGAAGGCGTATGTCTCGGGAGTGTACGGATGATATAACCCTGTCCAGCACCTCCCATGGTCCCTTACTCTTTATATCTACAGACTGTGATGGTACAACCTTAATTTTGTCAATAGTAGCCTCGTTCCTGGGTGCGGCCGCATCTCCTTGGTTTCTTCCGGGGCTCTTCTTTTTCCTCACCGGTTGATCCTCCCCCTGATGAGTCCGTGCATCTGCTTCAAATTTTCTCTGTTAGGTCTTCTTGACAGTGCCATTTTCCTTCCGTGTAGTTTCAAGCTTGTCTATACCCTTTTTTGGAGATGGACTCTTCAATGTAACTTTCCACACCTTCCATCAGCGCACTCCTCCAATGGTCACTGGTTTCCGGGTTTCAGCTAGTACTTAGTTGGGGTGAGTCGTGTCTATCGCTGACAGTTGGTACAGTTTCCGGTTCATCTTGCTGTTTCGTCGTGGGGTCAGCAAGCAGTGGTTGTCCATCACTTTTCCTATCTTGTGGCCTCTCCTTGTTTTTTACGTCTGCCATTTCATCCAGTTGGGTGCGGTTGCTTGTGATTTGTGGTGGTGTATGGCACTACAGTTGGTCCTGGCACAAGCAGCAAGTACACTGATGTGTCTAAGGAACTAGTACAAGCGTACAATTTTGCTGTGCCTCGGGTTTTGTTACAAACGCACACTTCTGCTGTGCCCTGGGGTTTGTTACAAGCGCATATTTCTGCTGTGTCTTGGATCTGTTACAAGCGCACACTTCTACTGTGCTTTGGGGGCTGTTACAAGTATATAAGCTTTGGGCAGAGTTCCCTTAACTTGGCTTATATATAAATCTGTTGAGGGATTAAGTTACAAACACAAAATGGTCCATTTATTGGTAAAACTATATTGGTCACAGGCTATTAGAAGATGCACCGTAATTAACACTGTAAGCAGTGAGTGTTAGGGTGTGCTGACCCTACATTGTCAAGGTTAGCGTACTAATAGAGGAATTTCCCCTCACGTCAAAAGTACATGGCACCTCACAGCTTATGGAAAATTGCAGTCGGGTGTTTGGATTATATAAACTAAATGCATTAACCCAAACTTATATAATTGTTATTGCCATGAGACAGGGGCTAATACACAAGCCCACACATGTACTGTGTCTTGGGGCTGTTACAACCGCACACTTCTGCTGTGCCTTGGGGCTGTTACAAGTGCACACTTGCTGTACCTTGGGGGCTATAAGTGCACACCTGCTGTACCTTGGGGGCTGTTACAAGTGCACACTTCTGCTGTACCTGGGGGCTGTTAGTGCACACTCTGCTGTACCTTAGGGCTGTTACAAGTGCACACTTCTGCCGTACCTTGGGGGGCTGTTACAAGTGCACACTTCTGCTGTACCTTGGGGGGCTGTTACAAGTGCACACTTCTGCTGTACCTTGGGGGCTGTTAAAAGTGCACACTTCTGCTGTACCTTAGGGCTGTTACAAGTGCACCCTTCTGCCGTACCTTGGGGGCTGTTACAAGTGCTGTACCTTGGGGGCTGTTAAAAGTGCACACTTCTGCTGTACGGGCTGTTACAAGTGCTTCTGCCGTACCTTGGGGGCTGTTACAAGTGCACACTTCTGCCGTACCTTGGGGGGCTGTTACAAGTGCACACTTCTGCTGTACCTTGGGGGGCTGTTACAAGTGCACACTTCTGCTGTACCTTGGGGGGCTGTTACAAGTGCACACACTTCTGCTGTACCTTGGGGGGCTGTTACAAGTGCACACTTCTGCTGTACCTTGGGGGGCTGTTACAAGCACACACTTCTGCTGTACCTTGGGGGGCTGTTACAAGTGCACACTTCTGCTGTACCTTGGGGGGCTGTTACAAGCACACACTTCTGCTGTACCTTGGGGGGCTGTTACAAGCACACACTTCTGCTGTACCTTGGGGGGCTGTTACAAGTGCACACTTCTGCTGTACCTTGGGGGGCTGTTACAAGCACACACTTCTGCTGTACCTTGGGGGGCTGTTACAAGTGCACACTTCTGCCGTACCTGATACTTTAGGTACACATGTTTTAGTCGAGTATACTAGTTGTTTTGTGAGTACAGTAGCTCCATGGACTCGATTGTTCCACAGGCTGTGGCCACTGTAGAGGTGTTTGTACAAACATGTCACAGTCAGATGGTGATTATGTTGATGAATGAATAATCAACTCCTAAGATTTTCTCACCTATCTATGGCATACACATAATTAATATAATGATTCAATTTCATATAGTGGCCTAATAATCATGTTATGGTACATTATTATGATCAATACAGTTCATAGTTTTCCACAGTGAGGTATTTTGATATTTTGATAAACAAATGACTGATAAATTTCTTGATATTCGCACAGTTTGCGTCTAGGTGAGCAATACATATTAGAGTCTGCATGTCAATTTGGTTCAGTTCTGTATTAATACTGAGTAGCATGCCTATATTATAAATTCAAATTTTGCTTTATGTCCTTTTATAACATTTTCAAACAATCCCCCCAAAACAAACAATGTTACTCAAGTATCATACTAAATTATCCAATTTCTAATTGGAATATCACATATTCTTATGGCAGAATATTGAAGTAATCCATCATATATCATAATGTTCCAGTTTCATGGCGTAATTGTAATTGGATATGATTACTTACTTTTATTCTCATAGTTCAATTGCAAACAAATTACAATTACTCAGAATTGTGTAATGAATTACAACCAGTTTCAATTATAATTGTTACCGCAAGCAGTAATGAGTAGGTTGACACATAAACAAACATTGTGTTAGGCTGTAAGTCATGTCATGTTTATTGGGTGTGCCTGCCCGGATACAGTATATAGAGTATTGAGATGGTAGAAGATGAGAGACCCAGAGGAGGTTGGAGTGTGTAAGGGAAGCTTGTTTGTGTAAACACCTGACTCAGCGTCGCCGACCAGCGAGGACAGGGCAGGCGACGCAGGGTACTGGCAGTGTAGTTATCCAGATCATAGAGGCAACACCTAACCTGGTTTTTCTTGAGACTTTCAACACGTAAGTTTAACTGGTACTTATTGTGTACACAAGTAGGCTGTGTCCATTGCATCGTTTATCATTGTGACAACATAAAATATGGCAAATTAAGTACTCATTGTAAGTGTTAAGATTAGACTAATTACATAGCTATGACTGTCATATAAATATATATTGGATTAAACATTTATGTATGATTGTCTATGTATAATTTATTTGAAATACTAAAATGAATTGTATTCAAAAGGTTTGATCGAATTATAACGTTGGAGTTTAACGTGAAGAGTCTGATTCACCTTTAAACGCTCAGAAAGCATTTACAATAATTACTAATTTATCCAAGCCTGGTTAGAATGCAAGGCGCTTAAACGCCTTCTTCTACCGACACACTCGGTGATATCGAGTCTGGCTGTCCGCAATGATCAACTATTTCTCCCGCGCGCTCGTGGGAATGATTCTGACACCAACACTAAGTCTTTCTGTAACACTAACACTCCCACCCGCTCGACCAAACAGATTTGACACTGGATAACTCCATTTTGACGCAGGTCCGCTGGGAGGACAGCGCCCCTGAACTCAAGGAACACTTACGCCCGTATTATTAAACAACATCTTCCCTTGAAGGGGGTCGTCGTGTTTCAACCCGAGTTTTAAATAATATGAGTCCTGAGGGACACCGCAGTACAGTACTTAACGGGGTGGTGTGGCGGTAAAATTAACTATTGCCAGAAAGATGCAATATCCTCGTCAGTGTCGAATGTGCTATGGGTCACGGAATCATTTCTCAACTTCAGAAATTCGTCTTTTGTAAGGTCGTTGTCAGAAATGACATCTTCGGCGACAAGAAATGATTGCTTCATCCATGCAGTGTTCGTCTCCAGAGCCTTGCTTTCAGGAGAATATTTTGTCATTAACGTCTTGAGTGTGAGAAGATGCTCGCCAATTTCGGTCGCCGGGCACTGAACCTCTCTACTTTGAAAAAATTGGTCTAGCCTGGTAAACATAGCGACGTTGTTGACGTTGACTCGCCTGTGCCATAGTTCATTTGTTGACAGAAGGCATTCATCTTATCTTGGACATCGATGATGGAAGCATTTTTTCTTGTAGAGAGCAATTCAACACATTCATCTCTCGAAAGATGTCCGACAGATAAACTAGGCGTGTTTAGTTTGTTTAACAAATTTATTGGCAGAGCTTGTAGTACAATTTGCCTATTCTCAGTAATTCAGTCAGGTCTTGACACTGAGGGTGGTATCACTTCTCTATGCCACATAGGACAGAGGTTCGTACACAAAGTGCATCCATATTCGTGACAGTACATATACATATATGTACACATACATACATGCATATACACATATACACATATACATACATATACATATATACATACACATATACATGTACATATATATACACACACACACGCACACATACATACATATACGTCGGTCGGATTCATGTGGGTAATGTCACTTTTCACTGCCATACAGGACAGAGGTTCGTACACAAAGAATGCATCATATTCATTAACACTATATATAGGTCAGATTCATGTGGGTAATGCCACTGTTCACTGCCTTGCAGGACAGAGGTTCGTACACAAAGAAGGAAATACATCATATTCATCAGCAGTATATATAGGTCAGTGGATCACATACATTGGAGTCATATTCTAATTGAAGACTAATTAGTGTGGGCTAGCAAATTTGGGATAAACAGCAAGAATGCCCTCAAGCACACCTGATTCAATGAAGTAATTACATAGTTCAAGATACAATAAGTCAGGTGGCCTGAAGTCTTTGACAGTGTCACATTCAATAATATAGTGTTCAAGTGTATGCTTTAAAGGTTTATCACAAAGTTTACATGCTGAGTGTTCCGGTATGGGTACAGCGTTACTAACTTGCCAGATGTGTCTGTATCCTAGCCTAATTCTGGCCACGACTACATCACATTGTCTAGCTCTGTCCTTATGCTGGCCATACCGGTACCTCTTGTCACAAAATTTGTCATATTTACTAATGCTACAACTGTCAGGTCTCTTTGCATTTCTCACTTCTTCTAGATCAGAGTTCATGATTCTGACTTGAATGTTTTTAATTACAGCATTGGACAGGCCAAGGTCACGGTCAACATTTTCTTTCTTACATGCCTCATTGGCCTGTCTATCAGCACGGTCATGATACCTGATTCCAACATGGGACGGAATCCACACAAATTCGATACGAAAGTTGTTCTCATTGGCAGTTATCACAATCCTTTTAATATCACATACAACTTTAGACATAGAGCCTGACGGGCTGTTCATTGATTTCAAAGCACTTTGAGAGTCACAGAATATCACTCCACCTCCATTTTCTTTGAGGTAGTCTGTGGCTAAGTAGATTCCAGTTAGTTCAGTTTGTGTTGTGCTGGCCCAGTTGTCCAGCCTTTGTTTGTTTGACACTATCATCTCTTTTTCTTTATATATTACAATTGCACAGCCTGTTCTACCTGTGTTTGTCTGCACAGAACCATCAGTAAAAACATAACATTCACTTGATTTAATACTCTCTATGTGTCTGTTAATAGTTTCTAGTGTGACACATCTCACCACATCGGTGTTTAACATTTGCTTACTACCAACAGGAGTGTAATTAATAGGAACTGATATGTCCAGCCAAGGAGGAATGGCATTAATAGGTTCGTCTGGGGTGATTGGGACATTCAATTTCAAGAGATCTGCAACACTTTTATGAAGCCACACCCGAAAGAGAGTCTTTTGTGGAAGGTTGGCGAGATGGTCGGGATTACTTAGATAGAACATCAACTCAGTTTGAGCTGTAGTTTGAGAACCATTGTTCTTCAAAACTTTGACACAAGACATGGTATTAAGTAGAGCTATCCTCTCAGATAGGGAGGGCAGTCCGAGCTCTTTCCTCATGTTTACAATTCTGGTTCATTTTGGGCAACCTAGGATGATGCGCATGGCTTCATTTTGCACTACCTCAAGGCTGTTGAGTTGTTTAGGCGGAATAGTCACAGGATGGAGGGCATGATAGTCAACTACAGAACGAATGAAGTGAAGATAGAAAGTACGAGCATAGGTGATGTTAATTCCATAGCCCTTGCCAACAAGGGTTCTGAGGGGTTTAATGCGGTGCATTAGTTTGTCACGAAGGTTGCTGACAAAGTTTGCATCATTCACACAAATCCCAAGATATTTATAGGAGCTACATGGTTCCAAGGGCATGCTGTTAATGTTATAGTCAAGAGGCAGAGGGTGAGCAGGACGAGGATTGAGGACCCTCGTCTTGTCAACAGATATTATGAGACCACATTCAACAGTTCTCCGAGCAAATACATCCAGCAAGGCTTGGAGCCTGAGTTTGGTTTGTGTCATAATGCAGATATCACCAGCATAGCATATTACGGCTTCGTTTGGCTGAACTGGAATGTCAGCAATAAGCTTGTGCATCAGTATATTAAAGAGCATAGGACTTAACACTCCTCCCTGAGGCGTGCCCAGCACAAATGATCTCATTCTGGTACTTTTAACTCCCCTAAACAGAACACTGGCATACCTGTTGGACAGATAACCCTTTATCCATGTCAGGAGGTTACCTTGTATGCCAAAATTAGCTAGTTGCTCAAGTATAATGTCTCTATTAGCTACATCAAAGGCTGATTTAAGGTCTATGAAGGCTGTTTGTGTCTTATCTTTTGAGTGAACAAGATATTCTGCAAAGCATGTCTGTGTGCTACGCCCGGGCATGAACCCGTACAGATTAGGGGCGAGTTTGTCTTTGACTTGAAACATGAGACGGTTTAGAACAACTCTTTCAAGGACTTTACATATACAGGATGTAAGTGAAATTGGCCTGAAGTTTGGAGAATTAGCTTTAGGGATTGGGACTATGTTTCCATGAGTCCATGTCTTAGGCAGAATACCCTGTGTGAGGCTCATTTGATACAGGTCAAGCAGTGGATGGTTAGGGATCTCATTCAACAATCTCAGGGTGTTATAGGTTATGCCATCCTCACCAGGGGAGGATGACTCACCTTTCATTAGTGCTGTTGTTAGTTCGTGGTGCGTTATAGGAAACTGGTCAGTAAGGTCTGGTGAGGAACAGGCTATTTCAATATTGAAACCCCTATTAATGTGTGAGGTGTTAAGATATTGTTGTATGTCAGGAGGCAGGGAAGTGATTTGTGACACACTAGACCATTGGTCTAATAGCATGTCAGCATATTCGGCAGGGTTGTGATGAAGCTTGACTGGGGTGGGTGACTTGGTAATGGTTCTAATTTTGTTCCACATTTCTGCTAGAGTGGTTGTTCTATTGATCTCCTGTAAGAATTGTTCCCAATAGGTGTTTCTCACCTGACCTTTGAGTTCACGAAATTCTCTGTTAGCTTTGAGGAATGCCAAAAGGTTATCACAAGTTTTATTTTGCTTATAAGTGTTGGCAAGCTGTTTTACATTCTCTCCTTCTGTCATCATGGTTTGGGGTGAATCGGTGGTAGTAGGGTGGATTATATTATATAAAGATAATAATATGTCGTATTTCTTATTTCTTACCGTAGAGTCCGATACCTTCACACTGATTACTTACAGGAAGTTATGGCATTATCTCGTGAAGTTCACTCCACCACTCGACATTCCATGATTTATACTTGATAAATGATGATTTAATGAATTCATTTAATTTTCAACATCTATCTAAGTTATTGGTTATACTATGTCATAACCAATCAGTCATTACTTCTAGTAATAATAAGATTGGATCACAGATACGGGCAGATAATTGCACTTACATTTATTTGTCAAGCTTCCATACAATGATTTACAATTTGCATGGATATGATTTACTCACGTTCACGCTGTGTAAAAATGAATCTTCTAAAACAGGGAATTTCAACGGGACACATGTGGTTACTCTACTATGGGTGGGACTTAACAGAGTATTCTTCAAGTGATCCATTTACTGCCAGCCTGGATTGCTTTTTGCTGCAACCAGGCTTCATCTAGAACTTCTTCCCCGGCCATAACAACAAAAAGGTACTCTTGGGTTACCACAAGATCTCGCGTCACTGACAGTCACTGTGGACGGTTGTGCGGCAAGTAGAACTGGTAAGCGTGACAGATTAACCTTAGGTGCAATAGACCAGCCTGGATTGCTTTGTCGCAACCAGGCTTCCAGCACGTGATATTTCCACGGGGATAAAAACCTAGGTTAACACACTTAGTCTCGTGTCGATCACGGTCAAGGTAGACGGGTGTCGTGCGGGAGAACTCTTAAGGTGAATTAATTAACCATTTACTTGTAGGTTTGATAGGCCAGCCTGGATTGCTCTTGTCGCAACAGGCATCCACGTGATATTTCCACGGGGATAACAAACCTAGTTAGCTACGCTTAGTCTCGTGTCGACGACGGTTCACAGGACGGAGTGCGGTGGAGGACTCTGTGTGGTGTGGTGTCCTGCCCCCTTCAGGAGGGAGGCTGGGCGACGTCTTAACTAACCCATGGCTCAGGGATACTACTCAAAATGAGGTTTTTGGGTGAAGCGATGAACAATAAACACTGTTTGCCCACCCCCTAAGGCTGGCTAACATACACTAATGGAAAAATACATGTCCCAGTTATGCCTCGCCGGGCGTCTTATCTCTGGTAAAACAAACTTGGAGTTGGTTGCGTGGTAAGCCTAACGCAACCCAGGCCTCTTCTTTGGTGAGGATGGGGTCATGTGTCCACAGAGGTGAACGCAACCCATGCACAACGTCTCTACTAAGAAAAAATTTTTTTTCTTCAGAGAATAAAATTTCAGCACTTCCGTATAGCTGAATCAAGAGAATGCCCAGCCTTAAGACACCAATTCAACATTCACACTGTGTGTGTGACACTAACACTGCACGGGATGACAGCCGCCAATTTGCCACCGGAGGGAAAATCCCCAACATTTATTTCTTTAGATTTTCAGGCTGAGGAAAACTCTGAGGTGTGGGGTGACAATTCCTCAGATAATAGTTCATGCTATGTAAACATCAGCTACATTTATGTTACAGCAACGTATGTTGTGTAGTGTAGGTGCGGGACATTGTTTAGGTACAGGTGTCGTTATGTTCTTAAATGAGAGGTGTGGTGCTGCTTTTCATACAATATTTTGAAGAGTCGTCAGATGGAGGTTCGAGCGACTGGAACATATGGACACTCCTAAATAGGTCAGGTCTCAGACACGCTCTTAAAATGTCGAATGAATTTTTCCTGAGGAAGAGAATGACCTCCCAGCCGGTTGATGTGAACTGGGTCCTTCGGGCTGAGGGGGCCCTCAAGGTGTAATGCCCATCACCACCATTGGGCTCAGTCCACCGCCTCAAGCCGAAGTCCACCGATCGAAGATGCAAATCTGTCCGTCACTCGTCCTGCTTATTGTCCATCAGGTCTGTAGTGAATCAGAGGCTGAGGTGAACTGGTCCTCTGTTGATGAGACCCCAAAGGTGTGGAGGCACTTCTTCCTGTCACTCACCCTGCAGCAGTCCACTGCCCTGCACTGAATCAGCCAGGCTGATGTGGAACTGTTTGCTGGGACCACAAGGTCTGCCGCCACCTCCTGGGCGGCTCGGGGGATCAACAGAGGCCACAGGGTGCAGGTGAGAACTCGCCCTCCGTCGCTGGTTCTGGGCAAACATCATGTAAGTCCTTTCTGTTTCTTTTATTTTCCACCTTTAACTCACATTCAAAAATTTCTTAGAGTCCTTCAATTCGTACTTTCTGTAATCATTTCTGTAGTACAATATATGCGTTTGTACAAACTGCCGACAAGAGTGCAATTATCCGCGGTCTGTAGTCTCCCTGCAGTTCGCGCCAATTGTCGCGGTTTTGGGGTGGATCGGTGGTAGTAGGAGGATTATATTATTATATAAAAGATAATAATATCGTATTTCTTATTCTTACCGGTAGAGTCTGATACCTTCACACTGATTACTATATGGAGAAGATTGCATATCTATGCAGTAGTTCACTCCACCATCAGACAATTCATGATTTATATACTTGATAAAATGATATTTAATGAACGCATTTACCAACATCTATCTGGAGTTGGCGGGTTATACTATCATAACCAATCAGTCATCATCTTTTAGTGCATTATTAAGATAGGATCACAGATACGTAAGATAATTGCACTTACATTTATTTGTCGGGAGCTTCCATACAATGATTTACAATTTGTACGGATATATGATCCACTCACGTCACGCTGTAATAAATTAATCTTCTAAAACAGTGGGAATTTCAACTTGGGAACACATGAGATTACTCACTTACTGTTGTGAGATTCTAACAGGAGCCTTAATTCTTCAAGTGATACATTACTGCCAGCCTGGATTGCTGGTTGCAAATCCAGGTTTCATCACAAGAACTTCTTCCCCACGGCCATAACAAATGAAAAAGGTACTCTTAAGTTACCACACATAGTCTCAAGCGTCACTGACATCACGACGGTTATCGCGCAGAACTATAAGCGGACTGAATTACCCATTAGGCATAGACCAGCCTGGATTGCTTGTCAAAATCCAGGCTTCCACACACGTGATATTTCCACGGGGATAACAAACCTAGGCGAACACACTTAGTCTCGTGTCGGTCACGGTCACGGTAGATCAAGTGTCGTGCAGGAGAACTGAGGTATGAGGAATTCTATAACCATTTACTGTAGGTTTGATAGGCCAGCCTGGATTGTTCTTTGTCGCAACCAGAAGATCCACACGTGATATTTCCACGGGGATAATAAACCTAGGTTAACACGCTAGTCTTCGTGTCGGACGACGGTTCACAGGGACGGAGGAGTGGTAGTAGGACTTGTGTGGTAGGTCCTGCCCTTCAGAGGGAGAGGATGGAAATGACTTAATTCAACCCATATTCAGATAATACCGAAATGAAGGAAGCGGGATGAACAGTACAACACTGTTTCACTGCCCACCCCCTAAAGGTCATTGACATACACTCAATTGAAAATACATGTCCAGTTATACACTCGCCGGCGCTCCTATCTCGGTAAAAACAACTTTGGAGTTGGTTGCGTGGGCAAGCCTAACGCAAACCCAAGACGTTAATGCCTCATCAGGGTCTTATCTCTGTGGTAAAACAATCTTGGAGTTGGTTGCGTGGGTATCCCTAACGCAAACCCAAATGACATTAGTAAACAAATAGACAAAAATAAACATAACATAAGAATGAAGGAAACTTATGGGCCCATTAGCCATACTAGCAGTCCCATTTACACCCAACCCTCTTAATCATATATCCATCCAAACATATGTTTGAACTATCCAGCGATTCGAGTTAATGATGATATTTGGTAATTTGTTCCACCTCGTCCACTACCCTATTTCCAAAACCAATGTTTACCTATTTCGTACCTAAATCTAAAGCCAAATAAGCTCATCAGGTTCCATGAAATATTTGCCAGAGTAATAAAGGAATGTAAGGAAAGAGCCATGCCCATGATCAAAGAAATCTTAACATGTCCCAAAAATGGGTGTACTACCAGAACCTGGAAGAAAGCAAATAATACCGATTTTCAAGAAGGAGATAGATCATTATCCCCTAACTACCGTCCAATCAGTCTAACATCAATTGTAGCAAATACATTGAAGCAATTAATTCAAACTCAATTCGAAATCACCTGAGGCCAAATTGATCAATGATTCTAAACATACAAGCTAGCGTTCTTATCTCACCAACCTATTAACATTCTTTTCATCTGTTTTAACTCAGTAAGCGAGGGCACACTATTGAAATGAACAATTGAATTAACTTGAAATTGAACGTTGTTTTACAGCCAGATTAATGCAGATACAAGTGGAAAATACACAACAATATTAACATGGCTGAGCCCTGTTGAAAGCCTGAGCTCTCAGGAAAAATCATATATATATTATACATTTATCTCAAGAAAGTATTATGTAACATTTAGTATCATCAGAATAGCACAACAGCATAGTGGAAAGACGTACCATAAAATATACGGTTATCACTTCAATATTTATTATTTTATTTATTTATTATTTTCATTTTTTATTCATTTATATATACTGTATATAC